>NC_080193.1:34144575-34447605 GCF_030028045.1 Hippopotamus amphibius kiboko
ATGCAGCCCTGCAGTGTCTGACCCACACACCACCCCTGGCCAGCTGGCTGCTGTCCCAGCAGCACTCGACGATCTGTCCAACCCAGACCTTCTGCATGCTGTGTGCTATGCAAGCCCAAATCACGCGAGCCCTCCTTCATCCTGGCGAGGTGATCCGGCCCCGCCAGGACCTGCTCACTAGCTTCCACAGGCACGAGCAGGAAGATTCCCACGAGTTTCTGATGTTCACGCTGGATGCCATGCAGCAAGCGTGCTTGCGTGCCTGTGAGCTGTTGGGCTGTCCCTCCAACAACACCACCTTCATCCGTCAGATCTTTGGTGGGTCCTGGCGATCTCAGGTCCAGTGTCTCCACTGCCTTGGGGTTTCAGACACGTTCGACCCTTATCTGGACATCACCCTGGATATCACGGCAGCTCAGAGTGTGGACCAAGCTTTGAAAGAGCTGGTGAAGCCCGAGAAGCTGGACGGTGAAAATGCCTATCGTTGCAGTGTTTGTCTCCAGAAGGTGCCTGCCACCAAGAGGTTGACTCTGCACAGCGCCTCCAAGGTCCTGATCCTTGTGCTGAAACGCTTCACACAGATCGCCGGCGACAAAATGGCTCAGAAAGTGCACTATCCCCAGTGCCTCGACTTGCAACCCTACATGTCCGAGCAGACGGCAGGCCCACTGGATTATGTGCTCTATGCAGTGCTGGTGCACTCCGGGTGGAGCTGTCACCGAGGACACTACTTTTGTTATGTCCAAGCTGGCAACGGCCAGTGGTATCACATGGACGATGCCAAGGTTACCGCCTGTGACGTGACGTCTGCCCTGAGCCAAAGCGCCTATGTCCTCTTTTATGCCCAGAAGAGTGCCTTGGAAGGAGACGGTGGGCCAGTGGCACCGGGAGGGGCACCGACGTCCCTGGGGGCTGACCCCACAGGCACTGTCGTGGCCCACAGGGGACCGGAAAGAGATGCCAGCATCAGAGCTCCTGGGTCGGAGGAGCCCCTGGAGGAAACAGGCGTTCAAGCAATCAGCTTAGAGCAGTGGAGACGCCTCCAAGAACACGACCGACCTCGGCCTGAATTCAACCTCAGGAAGGTCGAGTCTGCCCTGCCTGCCGGTGCGGTCGTGATTCACCGGTCGAAATACGCAGCTGGCATGAACCCACAACTGCCTGAACCGGGGAACTACCAGCTCAACCATCCAACCAGGGACAGCCCACCTCAGGGGCCCATCAACATCAGCAACGTCCCTTGTCTCAGCGGGAGGGCCAAAACTACCAAGAAAAAGAACAAGAAGAAGCAGGGGGCTCTGGGTGCATTGCACTAGGCTCCGGTGCACATCCCTGCAGACACGCACACACACCCACGCACCAACCCACACACCCACCCGCTCACACACTTGCTGCCCAACCTACGCTCACCTAGAGGAAATCGGGTGTGCTACACGTGGGAATAATCTACCCTTGTGGAAGGACTGTTAGTCTGCAGTGTTCATGGGACGTGCTATTCACTTGGAACTTCTTACTACTGAGCTTTCAGGCGTGGCTCTCCACTGGCATGCTACTGGGGAGGGTGGGATTGATGACTGGGTCTAAGGACTGTCTCAGCACAATCCACGTCCACGGCACTGGAACAGTCCTTTGGGGATGGGGCGTCTGGTAGGTTTCCTTTGGTTTTAACCCTCCCCTCCCCACCCCCAACCCCTTCATTTGCTGCACTATTGGCTTCTTGTGAAGGACGCAGCCTGGAGGCTCCTCAGAAAGGCTCACGCCCACCCAGGTGAGGAGGAAACCTCCTGAGCCCTTCAGAGGGTCCATGACCCTCTCCTGCCTGCTGGGGTCTCCCCCTCCTGGTCCAGTCAACTGGGGATGACCCCAGCCTCCCAGGTCACCAGCCCCCACACCCCATCCCGCTGCGCATAGCTCAGCACAGCACAGACAAATACGAATATTCCCAAGACCTGGTGCAGGATTCCATGGGAGCCGGGCAAGCAGGCTCTAAGGGTGGCTGTCAATCGGAGGCCTTGTGCAAATGCCTGAAAGGAATGACCCGGCCACCCATTCATCACTTGCCCTGGAGACTTCACAAGGATACTTCTCCAAAGACACCTGGGGCTGGATTTCATTTGAAAGAGATATGTTGGAGACTCTCCAAATGCCAACCAGGAGAAATGATGCAAACCACCCACCCCCGCAGCAACACCAGCAACAACGCCAAAACCCCAACAGCAAGAGACAGACTCGGTACATCTTCTGACAGACCCGCACAGGTGAGAGTGGGATGTCAGGTACTATGGGGACCAGTGTGACAGAGGGGTCTCCACGGTGGGGAGGAGGATCCCTGCGGCAAGTGGGAGCTTGAACACGTCCTCAATTTTCCCTCTAAAGCTGACAGCGATTGCCACTGGTTCACTGATTGCAGGTGCCTGCGAGGACCACAGTGTCTTCTGGCCACAGCACAGCAAGCGCACGAGTGAGCCAGTGGAGCGAGTGAGGGGGTGAGTGCAGGAGCTGTCCCACGAAGGGCAGAGGTGGGGCTCTGTTTCCCTAGCCCTTGGGTCGAATCGTGGGAGGGTGAACCCAGAGGACCTGGGGGGATCGTCAAAGCCCAGGATCCTTCCCCAAGACCGAAGGAAGGAACATAGACATTGGTGAGGAAGGGTTAGGGGGAGGGGGAGTGGACTGTGACCTGGAGGTGCTGTCTCTCCACCTCTGCACCAGGTGCGTGGCCATCTCCAGGCAAGGAGAGGCAACCAGAGGAGAAGCCACCAAGAGATCCGTATCCTGTGCAGGTCCACATGGAGGAAGGGGCTCGTTCTACCCTTTGAGAGTCCCTGAGCGGCATAGAACGGGGCACCTCTGGGAACGTGGGCCAAAACAACTGCATCATGCCTGGGAAAGCCTGGGACAACCCCCTGGAGTGGGCCAGTGGCTCCAGGTGAAGGAAGGGGCATTCTTGGCCGAGTTCACAGCACGTCAGTGCTCCCGCTCCCCCTCCTCCCGCCCCTCCCCCTCCCCCTCATCCCTTTATCCCCTGAAGCAAACACTGACTAACACTGGGGCCCAATCAGATTCTCCCTCGTGGGGACACAGCCTTGAGGCACATCCACTTACCATGGTTTGTCTTGTAAGTGAGGAAAGCCAAGGTGGAATGCCGAGGACCCCAATCCCCAGGGCGACTCTGCGGGAGATGCCACAGGGCCCGTGTGGGGAGGAGGGGGTGGACAGAATCGGGGAGCCCTTGCTCAGGCCTGCCCAGGGCCTCATCCCCACCCCACACCCCACGCACCGTCCCTCCACGCCCAGCCATCTTCCAGGCCAGCCCCTGGCATGGTGTTCACTCCACTGGAGAATGGATGGTGGAGATCGTGGTTCCAAAGAGCTCCCTGCCTCTAGGATGCCTTTGAGCACGTGGAGTGGAGTGAGAAGCTCCCAGGGTAGCTCCGACCTGGGTTTCAGCCTCGGGGGACCTGGAAGGGGCTCTTGGACTGAGGGTGAAACCGCGAGGGGCAGGCCGTGTCTGACGGACCAGGCTTCCCTCAGACATCCTCAGGCACCTGCACCGTGGAAGGAGCCCTGTGGAGCCCCGCGAGACAGACACCCCGACACCACCTCTGCTAATGATGGGCGTGTCTGGGCCATGGGAAATGGATCAAACGAACCTGGCACGGGACAGGGTTTGGATGCAGTCTACTTGGTAATAAACTGAGTGAAATCATTGGCATGAGTGTTTAATTCGAGAAATGAAGACCTATGAAATTCATCGCGGGGTTGGGGGGGCAGGGCTGTGTATCTCTGGAGAGGTGCCCTGTCTTGTCTGGGCGGAAGTGCACTCCAGAAACCCGGAAGTGTCGTTCTTCAACACCAATGGAAAGCTGTGTTTCTAGAAGGGGTTTTCCTTTGACTCAAGCCACCAAGAGGGACGGTATTGCATGGGTGTTTTGGTGTGTAATCACCGCTGGTCCACGGGATAGGATGATTATTCTCAGTTTCATGTCTGAAGTTCATCCCCCTGGTACCGAGGGCAAACGAGGGTGCCTGTGGCTTCTGAGAAGGGCAGTCCCTTGGATGTCCAGGGCCCCACACTCAGGAAAGAGGGTTCTGCCAGGTCGGATGGGCCCAGTGATGGGGACGCTGGTCCCCACACTTCCCTCCAGTAGCGCTAGGAGAAAGAGCAAGCAGAGCACAGCCTATGCCTTGGTGCCAGCCAGGCCCATCTCAACCCAGGACCGCTTGCTCCCAGGGGGGTGGCCGCTGCATCTCCGACAGATCCCACTGGGTGCTGAGCCTTCCCTCGCAAAGACAAGAAGGGAGAAGGCAGTGGGTTTAGAGCGAGGCAGTATCTGAGCACCGAAGAGCCTTCACTCCTTCCTAAAATGGGCACAGAGCATCTCCTGTGCTCTCTGAGGTGGGGTAGGGGGCACTGCATGCTGGGCACCATGCTGGGCACTGCAGTCCACGGAGCGCAGTGCATCCTCATGGAGACTTGAAGTGATCACAGTCGAGTCACACATGAGAGTGGAATGCGTACGGTTGTGGAGTTAGAGGATTTCTCAGCTGAGAATTCCTGATTCCCAGGGGGACAGCATTCCAGCAGCAGGGGAGAGAGCAGTTCATTGTATCTGGCGGCAGTTTGGTTCACTTCTCCTAAAGTGCCTGGACGTCCTGTGACATCAGACATTTGGCTTCTGTCTCCCATGTTCATCCTCAAAGGAGCATGCCACCTGAACCTTACAGAAGGTAACTCAACAACACTTCGAGCTCAGGCAAAGAAACCAAACGAACAAATGAAAAACCCTAACCTCCCCACGCCCACCCCCCCACCCCCAACACCAGAAACAACAAAGAAATCCAGAGCAGTGAAAAATGCAGTGAACAGAGCAAACCAAGTGCACAAAATGGATTTGAAAGATTCACAGAAAAGAATCCTGCAGACCTATTGGGAGACATCTACAGAGAGGGGGAGGCACAAGTACAAACTCTTTGCAGTATGGTATTGGAAAAATGTAAGTTGTGTGTTTGGGTGGTGTTGGCATTGGCATCAGGGTGGTTGGGGGTTAGGGGGTGGGGG
The DNA here is from genome assembly GCF_030028045.1 of Hippopotamus amphibius kiboko. Lineage (NCBI taxonomy): Eukaryota > Metazoa > Chordata > Mammalia > Artiodactyla > Hippopotamidae > Hippopotamus > Hippopotamus amphibius. The sequence goes on from NC_080193.1 coordinate 34,149,635, forward strand.
TAGGGGTGGCGTGGTGAGCCTCTGTAGGAAAGGGAGGCATTCATACTATAACGTTGTACAAAGAAACCTGCCGACTAGTATTCCAATGATGCCTAAGTAGGAATGTGAAACTCAACGTTCATTTATAAAATCAAAGGTCCTCCCTGCACTGACGGAAGACCCTTCCCTAACGTCGTTGGGGACAGCGAAACCACCTGACTTGCAGCTCTGCCCCTCCTATCTGTCAGTAGGTTCTCATCCAGGTGGTCCCAGGACAGACACACTCCACTGGACCACGTGCAGCTTCGAAGGGGGCTGGGCGGGCTTGGGGGCAGGGTCCGTGGGGGAACTCTCCTCTCCTAGCTGACTCTTCCACTGCCTCAAGATCACATGACCTCGAGGAGTCTCACCCAAGGAACCTTACGTATCACCTTTCTCCTTTCCCTCCCCACGCCCCCACCCCCTGCACCTAAGGTTCGACCAGCACGTTGTGATTGAGCGTCCTCGTGCATTTCCCACTGAGCCGCACAGCTGTGTCTAGTCTATCTGGGAACAGAACCGAGAATCGTTTTTGACAGATGGCTATTTACATATGCCCCCACCAAGATCCCATAGAGAGGGAAAGAAAGACCAATGATTGCCCCCACGAACACAAACAATCATGCCCTGGATAAAGAAGAGGTGACGTGCCCCACGGGGCGGGCTGTGGAGCAGGGTCAGTCGGGGACCTTCCCTCTCCTAGCTGAATCTCTGACTACCTCAAGGTCACATGACCTCAGGGAGTCTCACCCAAGGAACTTTATCTATCACTTTTTTTTTTCCACACCCTACATCAAAGGGTCAACCGGCACCTTTGCATCCTCAGGCATTTTTGACTGAGCCGGACAGCTGTGTCTAGTTTCTTCGGGGCGGGAAGCAAAGAATCATTTCTCACCGATGCCTATATACATATGCCCCCACCATCATCTCCACAGAGAGGGAAAGGAAGTATAAATATGTCCCCCACAAACACAAACAAGCATGCCCCGGATTAAGAAGATGTAAGACGCCCCCCACTCCACACACCACCTCAGCCACCCCCTCCCCCAACCGCCCGTTTCCAAAACAGACAGCGGAAGACTGCTCAGCCCACCACCCCTCCCCCAAGAAAGAGGAAGGGAATCATGCGTTTGGAGCAATGACGATGGACTTGGGGGGAGGGGGGCTGGGGGGCTGGGGGCGGGAGGGCGTGATGCTGTGAGAAAGACGTCTGACAGAAAGACAAATACCGCACGACAGCGCTTCTATGTAGAATGCAAACCATGACAGCGATGTAGTGGATATATTCGCAACACAGGACAAACTGCTGGGTTACCAGTGGGCAGACGGAAGGCGAGGGGCGTAAGAGGCACACACTTATCAGGTGTGAGATCAGCTAAAAGAATGTCCTGTATGACACCGGGACCTAGAGCCAATACTTTCTAGGAAGCATCAAGGAAATGTAAGCTTTGAGGAATTGTCAATCACTAGACTGTACACCTTCCATAATATTGTAGAGCAAGCATCGTTTCAATGAAAGAACAAAACCAAAGAGAACACAACAAAACACCAAAAACCAAAAGGTGGTGGTGGAGGGGGTGGGGGTGGGGAGGGGGGTGGGGAGAAAACAGAAGAGATGAATACAAAATCAAAGCTACAGGTGGGCTGGCTTTGGGACACGATCATCGACATGAAGGAAAAGGACATGTTTCCACACTCCTTGAATCCCTTGCTAGGACACTGAACGCAAGAAGTGGCTCTCCTAACCTATGGGAATTGAAGTGGGAAGCTCTCAAGAACATCTGTCAGGAAAGGAGTAGAGTGGAATTTTGCACCATTGGGAAAAGTGTGAAAGTGTTTGTTTAGCCCTTGGGCAGGAATCGTTTTGAGCAAGTGTGTTGCCAACTGGCTTGTGTTCCCCCCAGTACCTGTGCTCAGCTTCTAAACCCCCGCGTGCATCCCTTGGGGGCAGGCTAAGGCCAACGCATCCCCTTGGCCCGCAAGTCATTTCCATTCTGAGCACCTTTCTACGTGAGCCTCTCAGAGGTGTTTCTGGAGGTGTGTAAACAGACTTCCCGGAGAAAGGTGTGCATTGTTCCCACTGGGGATTGCGAGTGACCACGCCCTCAGGCCCTAAATCCGATCAGAAGCTTGCAGCGCATTGGTGGATTTCGTGCCCCCGGGGGTTGGGATGGGGGCGGAGTGGGTGGTGAGCCATCAAAGGGCTGGTGGGACTGGCCCAGGCTGTCACTTGCAGACCGGCCGTCTCTGGGAAGGAGGCATCCCTGCTGCAGCTGGAGCTCCGAGATGGACACTCTCGACACTCTCGTGGGCCTCGTTTGCAGAGACATGGAGGCTGCTTCTCTCGACTCGGGAGGTGAGCCTCCACCTCAGTTCCACGTCTTTCCCAAACTCCACTCTTCCCGGCCAAGTGCCGCTGCTGTGGATGCCCGCCGGGGACCCTCTCGGCAGGAGGAACCGTGCCCGCCGGCCCAGACCGTTGGGCGCTGCCAGCGTGGTGACTTGGCGCGTGTGTCAGCAGGGCTGGCTCCCGCCCAGACACGTCTCCTGAGTTGGAGGAGACCGTCTGTGGTTGGGGCTGGGCTTTGCAATATGGGGAACACCTGCTACTTGAATGCAGCCCTGCAGTGTCTGACCCACACACCACCCCTGGCCAGCTGGCTGCTGTCCCAGCAGCACTCGACGATCTGTCCAACCCAGACATTCTGCATGCTGTGTGCTATGCAAGCCCACATCACGCGAGCCCTCCTTCATCCTGGCGAGGTGATCCGGCCCCGCCAGGACCTGCTCACTAGCTTCCACAGGCACGAGCAGGAAGATTCCCACGAGTTTCTGATGTTCACGCTGGATGCCATGCAGCAAGCGTGCTTGCGTGCCTGTGAGCTGTTGGGCTGTCCCTCCAACAACACCACCCTCATCCGTCAGATCTTTGGTGGGTCCTGGCGATCTCAGGTCCAGTGTCTCCACTGCCTTGGGGTTTCAGACACGTTCGACCCTTATCTGGACATCACCCTGGATATCACGGCAGCTCAGAGTGTGGACCAAGCTTTGAAAGAGCTGGTGAAGCCCGAGAAGCTGGACGGTGAAAATGCCTATCGTTGCAGTGTTTGTCTCCAGAAGGTGCCTGCCACCAAGAGGTTGACTCTGCACAGCGCCTCCAAGGTCCTGATCCTTGTGCTGAAACGCTTCACACAGATCGCCGGCGACAAAATGGCTCAGAAAGTGCACTATCCCCAGTGCCTCGACTTGCAACCCTACATGTCCGAGCAGACGGCAGGCCCACTGGATTATGTGCTCTATGCAGTGCTGGTGCACTCCGGGTGGAGCTGTCACCGAGGACACTACTTTTGTTATGTCCAAGCTGGCAACGGCCAGTGGTATCACATGGACGATGCCAAGGTTACCGCCTGTGACGTGACGTCTGCCCTGAGCCAAAGCGCCTATGTCCTCTTTTATGCCCAGAAGAGTGCCTTGGAAGGAGACGGTGGGCCAGTGGCACCGGGAGGGGCACCGACGTCCCTGGGGGCTGACCCCACAGGCACTGTCGTGGCCCACAGGGGACCGGAAAGAGATGCCAGCATCAGAGCTCCTGGGTCGGAGGAGCCCCTGGAGGAAACAGGCGTTCAAGCAATCAGCTTAGAGCAGTGGAGACGCCTCCAAGAACACGACCGACCTCGGCCTGAATTCAACCTCAGGAAGGTTGAGTCTGCCCTGCCTGCCGGTGCGGTCGTGATTCACCGGTCGAAATACGCAGCTGGCATGAACCCACAACTGCCTGAACCGGGGAACTACCAGCTCAACCATCCAACCAGGGACAGCCCACCTCAGGGGCCCATCAACATCAGCAACGTCCCTTGTCTCAGCGGGAGGGCCAAAACTACCAAGAAAAAGAACAAGAAGAAGCAGGGGGCTCTGGGTGCATTGCACTAGGCTCCGGTGCACATCCCTGCAGACACGCACACACACCCACGCACCAACCCACACACCCACCCGCTCACACACTTGCTGCCCAACCTACGCTCACCTAGAGGAAATCGGGTGTGCTACACGTGGGAATAATCTACCCTTGTGGAAGGACTGTTAGTCTGCAGTGTTCATGGGACGTGCTATTCACTTGGAACTTCTTACTACTGAGCTTTCAGGCGTGGCTCTCCACTGGCATGCTACTGGGGAGGGTGGGATTGATGACTGGGTCTAAGGACTGTCTCAGCACAATCCACGTCCACGGCACTGGAACAGTCCTTTGGGGATGGGGCGTCTGGTAGGTTTCCTTTGGTTTTAACCCTCCCCTCCCCACCCCCAACCCCTTCATTTGCTGCACTATTGGCTTCTTGTGAAGGACGCAGCCTGGAGGCTCCTCAGAAAGGCTCACGCCCACCCAGGTGAGGAGGAAACCTCCTGAGCCCTTCAGAGGGTCCATGACCCTCTCCTGCCTGCTGGGGTCTCCCCCTCCTGATCCAGTCAACTGGGGATGACCCCAGCCTCCCAGGTCACCAGCCCCCACACCCCATCCCGCTGCGCATAGCTCAGCACAGCACAGACAAATACGAATATTCCCAAGACCTGGTGCAGGATTCCATGGGAGCCGGGCAAGCAGGCTCTAAGGGTGGCTGTCAATCGGAGGCCTTGTGCAAATGCCTGAAAGGAATGACCCGGCCACCCATTCATCACTTGCCCTGGAGACTTCACAAGGATACTTCTCCAAAGACACCTGGGGCTGGATTTCATTTGAAAGGGATATGTTGGAGACTCTCCAAATGCCAACCAGGAGAAATGATGCAAACCACCCACCCCCGCAGCAACACCAGCAACAACGCCAAAACCCCAACAGCAAGAGACAGACTCGGTACATCTTCTGACAGACCCGCACAGGTGAGAGTGGGATGTCAGGTACTATGGGGACCAGTGTGACAGAGGGGTCTCCACGGTGGGGAGGAGGATCCCTGCGGCAAGTGGGAGCTTGAACACGTCCTCAATTTTCCCTCTAAAGCTGACAGCGATTGCCACTGGTTCACTGATTGCAGGTGCCTGCGAGGACCACAGTGTCTTCTGGCCACAGCACAGCAAGCGCACGAGTGAGCCAGTGGAGCGAGTGAGGGGGTGAGTGCAGGAGCTGTCCCACGAAGGGCAGAGGTGGGGCTCTGTTTCCCTAGCCCTTGGGTCGAATCGTGGGAGGGCGAACCCAGAGGACCTGGGGGGATCGTCAAAGCCCAGGATCCTTCCCCAAGACCGAAGGAAGGAACATAGACATTGGTGAGGAAGGGTTAGGGGGAGGGGGAGTGGACTGTGACCTGGAGGTGCTGTCTCTCCACCTCTGCACCAGGTGCGTGGCCATCTCCAGGCAAGGAGAGGCAACCAGAGGAGAAGCCACCAAGAGATCCGTATCCTGTGCAGGTCCACATGGAGGAAGGGGCTCGTTCTACCCTTTGAGAGTCCCTGAGCGGCATAGAACGGGGCACCTCTGGGAACGTGGGCCAAAACAACTGCATCATGCCTGGGAAAGCCTGGGACAACCCCCTGGAGTGGGCCAGTGGCTCCAGGTGAAGGAAGGGGCATTCTTGGCCGAGTTCACAGCACGTCAGTGCTCCCGCTCCCCCTCCTCCCGCCCCTCCCCCTCCCCCTCATCCCTTTATCCCCTGAAGCAAACACTGACTAACACTGGGGCCCAATCAGATTCTCCCTCGTGGGGACACAGCCTTGAGGCACATCCACTTACCATGGTTTGTCTTGTAAGTGAGGAAAGCCAAGGTGGAATGCCGAGGACCCCAATCCCCAGGGCGACTCTGCGGGAGATGCCACAGGGCCCGTGTGGGGAGGAGGGGGTGGACAGAATCGGGGAGCCCTTGCTCAGGCCTGCCCAGGGCCTCATCCCCACCCCACACCCCACGCACCGTCCCTCCACGCCCAGCCATCTTCCAGGCCAGCCCCTGGCATGGTGTTCACTCCACTGGAGAATGGATGGTGGAGATCGTGGTTCCAAAGAGCTCCCTGCCTCTAGGATGCCTTTGAGCACGTGGAGTGGAGTGAGAAGCTCCCAGGGTAGCTCCGACCTGGGTTTCAGCCTCATGGGACCTGGAAGGGGCTCTTGGACTGAGGGTGAAACCGCGAGGGGCAGGCCGTGTCTGACGGACCAGGCTTCCCTCAGACATCCTCAGGCACCTGCACCGTGGAAGGAGCCCTGTGGAGCCCCGCGAGACAGACACCCCGACACCACCTCTGCTAATGATGGGCGTGTCTGGGCCATGGGAAATGGATCAAACGAACCTGGCATGGGACAGGGTTTGGATGCAGTCTACTTGGTAATAAACTGAGTGAAATCATTGGCATGAGTGTTTAATTCGATAAATGAAGACCTATGAAATTCATCGCGGGGTTGGGGGGGCAGGGCTGTGTATCTCTGGAGAGGTGCCCTGTCTTGTCTGGGCGGAAGTGCACTCCAGAAACCCGGAAGTGTCGTTCTTCAACACCAATGGAAAGCTGTGTTTCTAGAAGGGGTTTTCCTTTGACTCAAGCCACCAAGAGGGACGGTATTGCATGGGTGTTTTGGTGTGTAATCACCGCTGGTCCACGGGATAGGATGATTATTCTCAGTTTCATGTCTGAAGTTCATCTCCCTGGTACCGAGGGCAAACGAGGGTGCCTGTGGCTTCTGAGAAGGGCAGTCCCTTGGATGTCCAGGGCCCCACACTCAGGAAAGAGGGTTCTGCCAGGTCGGATGGGCCCAGTGATGGGGACGCTGGTCCCCACACTTCCCTCCAGTAGCGCTAGGAGAAAGAGCAAGCAGAGCACAGCCTATGCCTTGGTGCCAGCCAGGCCCATCTCAACCCAGGACCGCTTGCTCCCAGGGGGGTGGCCGCTGCATCTCCGACAGATCCCACTGGGTGCTGAGCCTTCCCTCGCAAAGACAAGAAGGGAGAAGGCAGTGGGTTTAGAGCGAGGCAGTATCTGAGCACCGAAGAGCCTTCACTCCTTCCTAAAATGGGCACAGAGCATCTCCTGTGCTCTCTGAGGTGGGGTAGGGGGCACTGCATGCTGGCCACCATGCTGGGCACTGCAGTCCACGGAGCGCAGTGCATCCTCATGGAGACTTGAAGTGATCACAGTCGAGTCACACATGAGAGTGGAATGCGTACGGTTGTGGAGTTAGAGGATTTCTCAGCTGAGAATTCCTGATTCCCAGGGGGACAGCATTCCAGCAGCAGGGGAGAGAGCAGTTCATTGTATCTGGCGGCAGTTTGGTTCACTTCTCCTAAAGTGCCTGGACGTCCTGTGACATCAGACATTTGGCTTCTGTCTCCCATGTTCATCCTCAAAGGAGCATGCCACCTGAACCTTACAGAAGGTAACTCAACAACACTTCGAGCTCAGGCAAAGAAACCAAACGAACAAATGAAAAACCCTAACCTCCCCACGCCCACCCCCCCACCCCCAACACCAGAAACAACAAAGAAATCCAGAGCAGTGAAAAATGCAGTGAACAGAGCAAACCAAGTGCACAAAATGGATTTGAAAGATTCACAGAAAAGAATCCTGCAGACCTATTGGGAGACGTCTACGGAGAGGGGGAGGCACAAGTACAAACTCTTTGCAGTATGGTATTGGAAAAATGTAAGTTGTGTGTTTGGGTGGTGTTGGCATTGGCATCAGGGTGGTTGGGGGTTAGGGGGTGGGGGTAGGGGTGGCGTGGTGAGCCTCTGTAGGAAAGGGAGGCATTCATACTATAACGTTGTACAAAGAAACCTGCCGACTAGTATTCCAATGATGCCTAAGTAGGAATGTGAAACTCAACGTTCATTTATAAAATCAAAGGTCCTCCCTGCACTGATGGAAGACCCTTCCCTAACGTCGTTGGGGACAGCGAAACCACCTGACTTGCAGCTCTGCCCCTCCTATCTGTCAGTAGGTTCTCATCCAGGTGGTCCCAGGACAGACACACTCCACTGGACCACGTGCAGCTTCGAAGGGGGCTGGGTGGGCTTGGGGGCAGGGTCCGTGGGGGAACTCTCCTCTCCTAGCTGACTCTTCCACTGCCTCAAGATCACATGACCTCGAGGAGTCTCACCCAAGGAACCTTACGTATCACCTTTCTCCTTTCCCTCCCCACGCCCCCACCCCCTGCACCTAAGGTTCGACCAGCACGTTGTGATTGAGCGTCCTCGTGCATTTCCCACTGAGCCGCACAGCTGTGTCTAGTCTATCTGGGGACAGAACCGAGAATCGTTTTTGACAGATGGCTATTTACATATGCCCCCACCAAGATCCCATAGAGAGGGAAAGAAAGACCAATGATTGCCCCCACGAACACAAACAATCATGCCCTGGATAAAGAAGAGGTGACGTGCCCCACGGGGCGGGCTGTGGAGCAGGGTCAGTCGGGGACCTTCCCTCTCCTAGCTGAATCTCTGACTGCCTCAAGGTCACATGACCTCAGGGAGTCTCACCCAAGGAACTTTATCTATCACTTTTTTTTTCCACACCCTACATCAAAGGGTCAACCGGCACCTTTGCATCCTCAGGCATTTTTGACTGAGCCGGACAGCTGTGTCTAGTTTCTTCGGGGCGGGAAGCAAAGAATCATTTCTCACCGATGCCTATATACATATGCCCCCACCATCATCTCCACAGAGAGGGAAAGGAAGTATAAATATGTCCCCCACAAACACAAACAAGCATGCCCCAGATTAAGAAGATGTAAGACGCCCCCCACTCCACACACCACCTCAGCCACCCCCTCCCCCCCCGGCCGTTTCCAAAACAGACAGCGGAAGACTGCTCAGCCCACCACCCCTCCCCCAAGAAAGAGGAAGGGAATCATGCGTTTGGAGCAATGACGATGGACTTGGGGGGAGGGGGGCTGGGGGGCTGGGGGCGGGAGGGCGTGATGCTGTGAGAAAGACGTCTGACAGAAAGACAAATACCACACGACAGCGCTTCTATGTAGAATGCAAACCATGACAGCGATGTAGTGGATATATTCGCAACACAGGACAAACTGCTGGGTTACCAGTGGGCAGACGGAAGGCAAGGGGCGTAAGAGGCACACTTATCAGGTGTGAGATCAGCTAAAAGAATGTCCTGTATGACACCGGGACCTAGAGCCAATACTTTCTAGGAAGCATCAAGGAAATGTAAGCTTTGAGGAATTGTCAATCACTAGACTGTACACCTTCCATAATATTGTAGAGCAAGCATCGTTTCAATGAAAGAACAAAACCAAAGAGAACACAACAAAACACCAAAAACCAAAAGGTGGTGGTGGAGGGGGTGGGGGTGGGGAGGGGGGTGGGGAGAAAACAGAAGAGATGAATACAAAATCAAAGCTACAGGTGGGCTGGCTTTGGGACACGATCATCGACATGAAGGAAAAGGACATGTTTCCACACTCCTTGAATCCCTTGCTAGGACACTGAACGCAAGAAGTGGCTCTCCTAACCTATGGGAATTGAAGTGGGAAGCTCTCAAGAACATCTGTCAGGAAAGGAGTAGAGTGGAATTTTGCACCATTGGGAAAAGTGTGAAAGTGTTTGTTTAGCCCTTGGGCAGGAATCGTTTTGAGCAAGTGTGTTGCCAACTGGCTTGTGTTCCCCCCAGTACCTGTGCTCAGCTTCTAAACCCCCGCGTGCATCCCTTGGGGGCAGGCTAAGGCCAACGCATCCCCTTGGCCCGCAAGTCATTTCCATTCTGAGCACCTTTCTATGTGAGCCTCTCAGAGGTGTTTCTGGAGGTGTGTAAACAGACTTCCCGGAGAAAGGTGTGCATTGTTCCCGCTGGGGATTGCGAGTGACCACGCCCTCAGGCCCTAAATCGGATCAGAAGCTTGCAGCGCATTGGTGGATTTCGTGCCCCCGGGGGTTGGGATGGGGGCGGAGTGGGTGGTGAGCCATCAAAGGGCTGGTGGGACTGGCCCAGGCTGTCACTTGCAGACCGGCCGTCTCTGGGAAGGAGGCATCCCTGCTGCAGCTGGAGCTCCGAGATGGACACTCTCGACACTCTCGTGGGCCTCGTTTGCAGAGACATGGAGGCTGCTTCTCTCGACTCGGGAGGTGAGCCTCCAGCTCAGTTCCACGTCTTTCCCAAACTCCACTCTTCCCGGCCAAGTGCCGCTGCTGTGGATGCCCGCCGGGGACCCTCTCGGCAGGAGGAACCGTGCCCGCCGGCCCAGACCGTTGGGCGCTGCCAGCGTGGTGACTTGGCGCGTGTGTCAGCAGGGCTGGCTCCCGCCCAGACACGTCTCCTGAGTTGGAGGAGACCGTCTGTGGTCGGGGCTGGGCTTTGCAATATGGGGAACACCTGCTACTTGAATGCAGCCCTGCAGTGTCTGACCCACACACCACCCCTGGCCAGCTGGCTGCTGTCCCAGCAGCACTCGACGATCTGTCCAACCCAGACCTTCTGCATGCTGTGTGCTATGCAAGCCCACATCACGCGAGCCCTCCTTCATCCTGGCGAGGTGATCCGGCCCCGCCAGGACCTGCTCACTAGCTTCCACAGGCACGAGCAGGAAGATTCCCACGAGTTTCTGATGTTCACGCTGGACGCCATGCAGCAAGCGTGCTTGCGTGCCTGTGAGCTGTTGGGCTGTCCCTCCAACGACACCACCCTCATCCGTCAGATCTTTGGTGGGTCCTGGCGATCTCAGGTCCAGTGTCTCCACTGCCTTGGGGTTTCAGACACGTTCGACCCTTATCTGGACATCACCCTGGATATCACGGCAGCTCAGAGTGTGGACCAAGCTTTGAAAGAGCTGGTGAAGCCCGAGAAGCTGGATGGTGAAAATGCCTATCGTTGCAGTGTTTGTCTCCAGAAGGTGCCTGCCACCAAGAGGTTGACTCTGCACAGCGCCTCCAAGGTCCTGATCCTTGTGCTGAAACGCTTCACACAGATCGCCGGCGACAAAATGGCTCAGAAAGTGCACTATCCCCAGTGCCTCGACTTGCAACCCTACATGTCCGAGCAGACGGCAGGCCCACTGGATTATGTGCTCTATGCAGTGCTGGTGCACTCCGGGTGGAGCTGTCACCGAGGACACTACTTTTGTTATGTCCAAGCTGGCAACGGCCAGTGGTATCACATGGACGATGCCAAGGTTACCGCCTGTGACGTGACGTCTGCCCTGAGCCAAAGCGCCTATGTCCTCTTTTATGCCCAGAAGAGTGCCTTGGAAGGAGACGGTGGGCCAGTGGCACCGGGAGGGGCACCGACGTCCCTGGGGGCTGACCCCACAGGCACTGTCGTGGCCCACAGGGGACCGGAAAGAGATGCCAGCATCAGAGCTCCTGGGTCGGAGGAGCCCCTGGAGGAAACAGGCGTTCAAGCAATCAGCTTAGAGCAGTGGAGACGCCTCCAAGAACACGACCGACCTCGGCCTGAATTCAACCTCAGGAAGGTCGAGTCTGCCCTGCCTGCCGGTGCGGTCGTGATTCACCGGTCGAAATACGCAGCTGGCATGAACCCACAACTGCCTGAACCGGGGAACTACCAGCTCAACCATCCAACCAGGGACAGCCCACCTCAGGGGCCCATCAACATCAGCAACGTCCCTTGTCTCAGCGGGAGGGCCAAAACTACCAAGAAAAAGAACAAGAAGAAGCAGGGGGCTCTGGATGCATTGCACTAGGCTCCGGTGCACATCCCTGCAGACACGCACACACACCCACGCACCAACCCACACACCCACCCGCTCACACACTTGCTGCCCAACCTACGCTCACCTAGAGGAAATCGGGTGTGCTACACGTGGGAATAATCTACCCTTGTGGAAGGACTGTTAGTCTGCAGTGTTCATGGGACGTGCTATTCACTTGGAACTTCTTACTACTGAGCTTTCAGGCGTGGCTCTCCACTGGCATGCTACTGGGGAGGGTGGGATTGATGACTGGGTCTAAGGACTGTCTCAGCACAATCCACGTCCACGGCACTGGAACAGTCCTTTGGGGATGGGGCGTCTGGTAGGTTTCCTTTGGTTTTAACCCTCCCCTCCCCACCCCCAACCCCTTCATTTGCTGCACTATTGGCTTCTTGTGAAGGACGCAGCCTGGAGGCTCCTCAGAAAGGCTCACGCCCACCCAGGTGAGGAGGAAACCTCCTGAGCCCTTCAGAGGGTCCATGACCCTCTCCTGCCTGCTGGGGTCTCCCCCTCCTGGTCCAGTCAACTGGGGATGACCCCAGCCTCCCAGGTCACCAGCCCCCACACCCCATCCCGCTGCGCATAGCTCAGCACAGCACAGACAAATACGAATATTCCCAAGACCTGGTGCAGGATTCCATGGGAGCCGGGCAAGCAGGCTCTAAGGGTGGCTGTCAATCGGAGGCCTTGTGCAAATGCCTGAAAGGAATGACCCGGCCACCCATTCATCACTTGCCCTGGAGACTTCACAAGGATACTTCTCCAAAGACACCTGGGGCTGGATTTCATTTGAAAGGGATATGTTGGAGACTCTCCAAATGCCAACCAGGAGAAATGATGCAAACCACCCACCCCCGCAGCAACACCAGCAACAACGCCAAAACCCCAACAGCAAGAGACAGACTCGGTACATCTTCTGACAGACCCGCACAGGTGAGAGTGGGATGTCAGGTACTATGGGGACCAGTGTGACAGAGGGGTCTCCACGGTGGGGAGGAGGATCCCTGTGGCAAGTGGGAGCTTGAACACGTCCTCAATTTTCCCTCTAAAGCTGACAGCGATTGCCACTGGTTCACTGATTGCAGGTGCCTGCGAGGACCACAGTGTCTTCTGGCCACAGCACAGCAAGCGCACGAGTGAGCCAGTGGAGCGAGTGAGGGGGTGAGTGCAGGAGCTGTCCCACGAAGGGCAGAGGTGGGGCTCTGTTTCCCTAGCCCTTGGGTCGAATCGTGGGAGGGTGAACCCAGAGGACCTGGGGGGATCGTCAAAGCCCAGGATCCTTCCCCAAGACCGAAGGAAGGAACATAGACATTGGTGAGGAAGGGTTAGGGGGAGGGGGAGTGGACTGTGACCTGGAGGTGCTGTCTCTCCACCTCTGCACCAGGTGCGTGGCCATCTCCAGGCAAGGAGAGGCAACCGGAGGAGAAGCCACCAAGAGATCCGTATCCTGTGCAGGTCCACATGGAGGAAGGGGCTCGTTCTACCCTTTGAGAGTCCCTGAGCGGCATAGAACGGGGCACCTCTGGGAACGTGGGCCAAAACAACTGCATCATGCCTGGGAAAGCCTGGGACAACCCCCTGGAGTGGGCCAGTGGCTCCAGGTGAAGGAAGGGGCATTCTTGGCTGAGTTCACAGCACGTCAGTGCTCCCGCTCCCCCTCCTCCCGCCCCTCCCCCTCCCCCTCATCCCTTTATCCCCTGAAGCAAACACTGACTAACACTGGGGCCCAATCAGATTCTCCCTCGTGGGGACACAGCCTTGAGGCACATCCACTTACCATGGTTTGTCTTGTAAGTGAGGAAAGCCAAGGTGGAATGCCGAGGACCCCAATCCCCAGGGCGACTCTGCGGGAGATGCCACAGGGCCCGTGTGGGGAGGAGGGGGTGGACAGAATCGGGGAGCCCTTGCTCAGGCCTGCCCAGTGCCTCATCCCCACCCCACACCCCACGCACCGTCCCTCCACGCCCAGCCATCTTCCAGGCCAGCCCCTGGCATGGTGTTCACTCCACTGGAGAATGGATGGTGGAGATCGTGGTTCCAAAGAGCTCCCTGCCTCTAGGATGCCTTTGAGCACGTGGAGTGGAGTGAGAAGCTCCCAGGGTAGCTCCGACCTGGGTTTCAGCCTCGGGGGACCTGGAAGGGGCTCTTGGACTGAGGGTGAAACCGCGAGGGGCAGGCCGTGTCTGACGGACCAGGCTTCCCTCAGACATCCTCAGGCACCTGCACCGTGGAAGGAGCCCTGTGGAGCCCCGCGAGACAGACACCCCGACACCACCTCTGCTAATGATAAGCGTGTCTGGGCCATGGGAAATGGATCAAACGAACCTGGCACGGGACAGGGTTTGGATGCAGTCTACTTGGTAATAAACTGAGTGAAATCATTGGCATGAGTGTTTAATTCGAGAAATGAAGACCTATGAAATTCATCACGGGGTTGGGGGGGCAGGGCTGTGTATCTCTGGAGAGGTGCCCTGTCTTGTCTGGGCGGAAGTGCACTCCAGAAACCCGGAAGTGTCATTCTTCAACACCAATGGAAAGCTGTGTTTCTAGAAGGGGTTTTCCTTTGACTCAAGCCACCAAGAGGGACGGTATTGCATGGGTGTTTTGGTGTGTAATCACCGCTGGTCCACGGGATAGGATGATTATTCTCAGTTTCATGTCTGAAGTTCATCCCCCTGGTACTGAGGGCAAACAAGGGTGCCTGTGGCTTCTGAGAAGGGCAGTCCCTTGGATGTCCAGGGCCCCACGCTCAGGAAAGAGGGTTCTGCCAGGTCGGATGGGCCCAGTGATGGGGACGCTGGTCCCCACACTTCCCTCCAGTAGCGCTAGGAGAAAGAGCAAGCAGAGCACAGCCTATGCCTTGGTGCCAGCCAGGCCCATCTCAACCCAGGACCGCTTGCTCCCAGGGGGGTGGCCGCTGCCTCTCCGACAGATCCCACTGGGTGCTGAGCCTTCCCTCGCAAAGACAAGAAGGGAGAAGGCAGTGGGTTTGGAGCGAGGCAGTATCTGAGCACCGAAGAGCCTTCACTCCTTCCTAAAATGGGCACAGAGCATCTCCTGTGCTCTCTGAGGTGGGGTAGGGGGCACTGCATGCTGGCCACCATGCTGGGCACTGCAGTCCACGGAGCGCAGTGCATCCTCATGGAGACTTGAAGTGATCACAGTCGAGTCACACATGAGAGTGGAATGCGTACGGTTGTGGAGTTAGAGGATTTCTCAGCTGAGAATTCCTGATTCCCAGGGGGACAGCATTCCAGCAGCAGGGGAGAGAGCAGTTCATTGTATCTGGCGGCAGTTTGGTTCACTTCTCCTAAAGTGCCTGGACGTCCTGTGACATCAGACATTTGGCTTCTGTCTCCCATGTTCATCCTCAAAGGAGCATGCCACCTGAACCTTACAGAAGGTAACTCAACAACACTTCGAGCTCAGGCAAAGAAACCAAACGAACAAATGAAAAACCCTAACCTCCCCACGCCCACCCCCCCACCCCCAACACCAGAAACAACAAAGAAATCCAGAGCAGTGAAAAATGCAGTGAACAGAGCAAACCAAGTGCACAAAATGGATTTGAAAGATTCACAGAAAAGAATCCTGCAGACCTATTGGGAGACGTCTACGGAGAGGGGGAGGCACAAGTACAAACTCTTTGCAGTATGGTATTGGAAAAATGTAAGTTGTGTGTTTGGGTGGTGTTGGCATTGGCATCAGGGTGGTTGGGGGTTAGGGGGTGGGGGTAGGGGTGGCGTGGTGAGCCTCTGTAGGAAAGGGAGGCATTCATACTATAACGTTGTACAAAGAAACCTGCCGACTAGTATTCCAATGATGCCTAAGTAGGAATGTGAAACTCAACGTTCATTTATAAAATCAAAGGTCCTCCCTGCACTGACGGAAGACCCTTCCCTAACGTCGTTGGGGACAGCGAAACCACCTGACTTGCAGCTCTGCCCCTCCTATCTGTCAGTAGGTTCTCATCCAGGTGGTCCCAGGACAGACACACTCCACTGGACCACGTGCAGCTTCGAAGGGGGCTGGGCGGGCTTGGGGGCAGGGTCCGTGGGGGAACTCTCCTCTCCTAGCTGACTCTTCCACTGCCTCAAGATCACATGACCTCGAGGAGTCTCACCCAAGGAACCTTACGTATCACCTTTCTCCTTTCCCTCCCCACGCCCCCACCCCCTGCACCTAAGGTTCGACCAGCACGTTGTGATTGAGCGTCCTCGTGCATTTCCCACTGAGCCACACAGCTGTGTCTAGTCTATCTGGGGACAGAACCGAGAATCGTTTTTGACAGATGGCTATTTACATATGCCCCCACCAAGATCCCATAGAGAGGGAAAGAAAGACCAATGATTGCCCCCACGAACACAAACAATCATGCCCTGGATAAAGAAGAGGTGACGTGCCCCACGGGGCGGGCTGTGGAGCAGGGTCAGTCGGGGACCTTCCCTCTCCTAGCTGAATCTCTGACTGCCTCAAGGTCACATGACCTCAGGGAGTCTCACCCAAGGAACTTTATCTATCACTTTTTTTTTTCCACACCCTACATCAAAGGGTCAACCGGCACCTTTGCATCCTCAGGCATTTTTGACTGAGCCGGACAGCTGTGTCTAGTTTCTTCGGGGCGGGAAGCAAAGAATCATTTC
The DNA here is from genome assembly GCF_030028045.1 of Hippopotamus amphibius kiboko. Taxonomy (NCBI): domain Eukaryota; kingdom Metazoa; phylum Chordata; class Mammalia; order Artiodactyla; family Hippopotamidae; genus Hippopotamus; species Hippopotamus amphibius. Next base: position 34,165,922 of record NC_080193.1, read on the forward strand.
TCACCGATGCCTATATACATATGCCCCCACCATCATCTCCACAGAGAGGGAAAGGAAGTATAAATATGTCCCCCACAAACACAAACAAGCATGCCCCAGATTAAGAAGATGTAAGACGCCCCCCACTCCACACACCACCTCAGCCACCCCCTCCCCCCCCGGCCGTTTCCAAAACAGACAGCGGAAGACTGCTCAGCCCACCACCCCTCCCCCAAGAAAGAGGAAGGGAATCATGCGTTTGGAGCAATGACGATGGACTTGGGGGGAGGGGGGCTGGGGGGCTGGGGGCGGGAGGGCGTGATGCTGTGAGAAAGACGTCTGACAGAAAGACAAATACCACACGACAGCGCTTCTATGTAGAATGCAAACCATGACAGCGATGTAGTGGATATATTCGCAACACAGGACAAACTGCTGGGTTACCAGTGGGCAGACGGAAGGCGAGGGGCGTAAGAGGCACACACTTATCAGGTGTGAGATCAGCTAAAAGAATGTCCTGTATGACACCGGGACCTAGAGCCAATACTTTCTAGGAAGCATCAAGGAAATGTAAGCTTTGAGGAATTGTCAATCACTAGACTGTACACCTTCCATAATATTGTAGAGCAAGCATCGTTTCAATGAAAGAACAAAACCAAAGAGAACACAACAAAACACCAAAAACCAAAAGGTGGTGGTGGAGGGGGTGGGGGTGGGGAGGGGGGTGGGGAGAAAACACAGAAGAGATGAATACAAAATCAAAGCTACAGGTGGGCTGGCTTTGGGACACGATCATCGACATGAAGGAAAAGGACATGTTTCCACACTCCTTGAATCCCTTGCTAGGACACTGAACGCAAGAAGTGGCTCTCCTAACCTATGGGAATTGAAGTGGGAAGCTCTCAAGAACATCTGTCAGGAAAGGAGTAGAGTGGAATTTTGCACCATTGGGAAAAGTGTGAAAGTGTTTGTTTAGCCCTTGGGCAGGAATCGTTTTGAGCAAGTGTGTTGCCAACTGGCTTGTGTTCCCCCCAGTACCTGTGCTCAGCTTCTAAACCCCCGCGTGCATCCCTTGGGGGCAGGCTAAGGCCAACGCATCCCCTTGGCCCGCAAGTCATTTCCATTCTGAGCACCTTTCTACGTGAGCCTCTCAGAGGTGTTTCTGGAGGTGTGTAAACAGACTTCCCGGAGAAAGGTGTGCATTGTTCCCACTGGGGATTGCGAGTGACCACGCCCTCAGGCCCTAAATCCGATCAGAAGCTTGCAGCGCATTGGTGGATTTCGTGCCCCCGGGGGTTGGGATGGGGGCGGAGTGGGTGGTGAGCCATCAAAGGGCTGGTGGGACTGGCCCAGGCTGTCACTTGCAGACCGGCCGTCTCCGGGAAGGAGGCATCCCTGCTGCAGCTGGAGCTCCGAGATGGACACTCTCGACACTCTCGTGGGCCTCGTTTGCAGAGACATGGAGGCTGCTTCTCTCGACTCGGGAGGTGAGCCTCCAGCTCAGTTCCACGTCTTTCCCAAACTCCACTCTTCCCGGCCAAGTGCCGCTGCTGTGGATGCCCGCCGGGGACCCTCTCGGCAGGAGGAACCGTGCCCGCCGGCCCAGACCGTTGGGCGCTGCCAGCGTGGTGACTTGGCGCGTGTGTCAGCAGGGCTGGCTCCCGCCCAGACACGTCTCCTGAGTTGGAAGAGACCGTCTGTGGTCGGGGCTGGGCTTTGCAATATGGGGAACACCTGCTACTTGAATGCAGCCCTGCAGTGTCTGACCCACACACCACCCCTGGCCAGCTGGCTGCTGTCCCAGCAGCACTCGACGATCTGTCCAACCCAGACCTTCTGCATGCTGTGTGCTATGCAAGCCCACATCACGCGAGCCCTCCTTCATCCTGGCGAGGTGATCCGGCCCCGCCAGGACCTGCTCACTAGCTTCCACAGGCACGAGCAGGAAGATTCCCGCGAGTTTCTGATGTTCACGCTGGATGCCATGCAGCAAGCGTGCTTGCGTGCCTGTGAGCTGTTGGGCTGTCCCTCCAACGACACCACCCTCATCCGTCAGATCTTTGGTGGGTCCTGGCGATCTCAGGTCCAGTGTCTCCACTGCCTTGGGGTTTCAGACACGTTCGACCCTTATCTGGACATCACCCTGGATATCACGGCAGCTCAGAGTGTGGACCAAGCTTTGAAAGAGCTGGTGAAGCCCGAGAAGCTGGACGGTGAAAATGCCTATCGTTGCAGTGTTTGTCTCCAGAAGGTGCCTGCCACCAAGAGGTTGACTCTGCACAGCGCCTCCAAGGTCCTGATCCTTGTGCTGAAACGCTTCACACAGATTGCCGGCGACAAAATGGCTCAGAAAGTGCACTATCCCCAGTGCCTCGACTTGCAACCCTACATGTCCGAGCAGACGGCAGGCCCACTGGATTATGTGCTCTATGCAGTGCTGGTGCACTCCGGGTGGAGCTGTCACCGAGGACACTACTTTTGTTATGTCCAAGCTGGCAACGGCCAGTGGTATCACATGGACGATGCCAAGGTTACCGCCTGTGACGTGACGTCTGCCCTGAGCCAAAGCGCCTATGTCCTCTTTTATGCCCAGAAGAGTGCCTTGGAAGGAGACGGTGGGCCAGTGGCACCGGGAGGGGCACCGACGTCCCTGGGGGCTGACCCCACAGGCACTGTCGTGGCCCACAGGGGACCGGAAAGAGATGCCAGCATCAGAGCTCCTGGGTCGGAGGAGCCCCTGGAGGAAACAGGCGTTCAAGCAATCAGCTTAGAGCAGTGGAGACGCCTCCAAGAACACGACCGACCTCGGCCTGAATTCAACCTCAGGAAGGTCGAGTCTGCGCTGCCTGCTGGTGCGGTCGTGATTCACCGGTCGAAATACGCAGCTGGCATGAACCCACAACTGCCTGAACCGGGGAACTACCAGCTCAACCATCCAACCAGGGACAGCCCACCTCAGGGGCCCATCAACATCAGCAACGTCCCTTGTCTCAGCGGGAGGGCCAAAACTACCAAGAAAAAGAACAAGAAGAAGCAGGGGGCTCTGGATGCATTGCACTAGGCTCCGGTGCACATCCCTGCAGACACGCACACACACCCACGCACCAACCCACACACCCACCCGCTCACACACTTGCTGCCCAACCTACGCTCACCTAGAGGAAATCGGGTGTGCTACACGTGGGAATAATCTACCCTTGTGGAAGGACTGTTAGTCTGCAGTGTTCATGGGACGTGCTATTCACTTGGAACTTCTTACTACTGAGCTTTCAGGCGTGGCTCTCCACTGGCATGCTACTGGGGAGGGTGGGATTGATGACTGGGTCTAAGGACTGTCTCAGCACAATCCACGTCCACGGCACTGGAACAGTCCTTTGGGGATGGGGCGTCTGGTAGGTTTCCTTTGGTTTTAACCCTCCCCTCCCCACCCACAACCCCTTCATTTGCTGCACTATTGGCTTCTTGTGAAGGACGCAGCCTGGAGGCTCCTCAGAAAGGCTCACGCCCACCCAGGTGAGGAGGAAACCTCCTGAGCCCTTCAGAGGGTCCATGACCCTCTCCTGCCTGCTGGGGTCTCCCCCTCCTGGTCCAGTCAACTGGGGATGACCCCAGCCTCCCAGGTCACCAGCCCCCACACCCCCTCCCGCTGCGCATAGCTCAGCACAGCACAGACAAATACGAATATTCCCAAGACCTGGTGCAGGATTCCATGGGAGCCGGGCAAGCAGGCTCTAAGGGTGGCTGTCAATCGGAGGCCTTGTGCAAATGCCTGAAAGGAATGACCCGGCCACCCATTCATCACTTGCCCTGGAGACTTCACAAGGATACTTCTCCAAAGACACCTGGGGCTGGATTTCATTTGAAAGGGATATGTTGGAGACTCTCCAAATGCCAACCAGGAGAAATGATGCAAACCACCCACCCCCGCAGCAACACCAGCAACAACGCCAAAACCCCAACAGCAAGAGACAGACTCGGTACATCTTCTGACAGACCCGCACAGGTGAGAGTGGGATGTCAGGTACTATGGGGACCAGTGTGACAGAGGGGTCTCCACGGTGGGGAGGAGGATCCCTGCGGCAAGTGGGAGCTTGAACACGTCCTCAATTTTCCCTCTAAAGCTGACAGCGATTGCCACTGGTTCACTGATTGCAGGTGCCTGCGAGGACCACAGTGTCTTCTGGCCACAGCACAGCAAGCGCACGAGTGAGCCAGCGGAGCGAGTGAGGGGGTGAGTGCAGGAGCTGTCCCACGAAGGGCAGAGGTGGGGCTCTGTTTCCCTAGCCCTTGGGTCGAATCGTGGGAGGGCGAATCCAGAGGACCTGGGGGGATCGTCAAAGCCCAGGATCCTTCCCCAAGACCGAAGGAAGGAACATAGACATTGGTGAGGAAGGGTTAGGGGGAGGGGGAGTGGACTGTGACCTGGAGGTGCTGTCTCTCCACCTCTGCACCAGGTGCGTGGCCATCTCCAGGCAAGGAGAGGCAACCGGAGGAGAAGCCACCAAGAGATCCGTATCCTCTGCAGGTCCACATGGAGGAAGGGGCTCGTTCTACCCTTTGAGAGTCCCTGAGCGGCATAGAACGGGGCACCTCTGGGAACGTGGGCCAAAACAACTGCATCATGCCTGGGAAAGCCTGGGACAACCCCCTGGAGTGGGCCAGTGGCTCCAGGTGAAGGAAGGGGCATTCTTGGCCGAGTTCACAGCACGTCAGTGCTCCCGCTCCCCCTCCTCCCGCCCCTCCCCCTCCCCCTCATCCCTTTATCCCCTGAAGCAAACACTGACTAACACTGGGGCCCAATCAGATTCTCCCTCGTGGGGACACAGCCTTGAGGCACATCCACTTACCATGGTTTGTCTTGTAAGTGAGGAAAGCCAAGGTGGAATGCCGAGGACCCCAATCCCCAGGGCGACTCTGCGGGAGACGCCACAGCGCCCGTGTGGGGAGGAGGGGGTGGACATAATCGGGGAGCCCTTGCTCAGGCCTGCCCAGTGCCTCATCCCCACCCCACACCCCACGCACCGTCCCTCCACGCCCAGCCATCTTCCAGGCCAGCCCCTAGCATGGTGTTCACTCCACTGGAGAATGGATGGTGGAGATCGTGGTTCCAAAGAGCTCCCTGCCTCTAGGATGCCTTTGAGCACGTGGAGTGGAGTGAGAAGCTCCCAGGGTAGCTCCGACCTGGGTTTCAGCCTCGGGGGACCTGGAAGGGGCTCTTGGACTGAGGGTGAAACCGCGAGGGGCAGGCCGTGTCTGACGGACCAGGCTTCCCTCAGACATCCTCAGGCACCTGCACCGTGGAAGGAGCCCTGTGGAGCCCCGCGAGACAGACACCCCGACACCACCTCTGCTAATGATGGGCGTGTCTGGGCCATGGGAAATGGATCAAACGAACCTGGCACGGGACAGGGTTTGGATGCAGTCTACTTGGTAATAAACTGAGTGAAATCATTGGCATGAGTGTTTAATTCGAGAAATGAAGACCTATGAAATTCATCGCGGGGTTGGGGGGGCAGGGCTGTGTATCTCTGGAGAGGTGCCCTGTCTTGTCTGGGCGGAAGTGCACTCCAGAAACCCGGAAGTGTCGTTCTTCAACACCAATGGAAAGCTGTGTTTCTAGAAGGGGTTTTCCTTTGACTCAAGCCACCAAGAGGGACGGTATTGCATGGGTGTTTTGGTGTGTAATCACCGCTGGTCCACGGGATAGGATGATTATTCTCAGTTTCATGTCTGAAGTTCATCCCCCTGGTACCGAGGGCAAACGAGGGTGCCTGTGGCTTCTGAGAAGGGCAGTCCCTTGGATGTCCAGGGCCCCACGCTCAGGAAAGAGGGTTCTGCCAGGTCGGATGGGCCCAGTGATGGGGACGCTGGTCCCCACACTTCCCTCCAGTAGCGCTAGGAGAAAGAGCAAGCAGAGCACAGCCTATGCCTTGGTGCCAGCCAGGCCCATCTCAACCCAGGACCGCTTGCTCCCAGGGGGGTGGCCGCTGCATCTCCGACAGATCCCACTGGGTGCTGAGCCTTCCCTCGCAAAGACAAGAAGGGAGAAGGCAGTGGGTTTGGAGCGAGGCAGTATCTGAGCACCGAAGAGCCTTCACTCCTTCCTAAAATGGGCACAGAGCATCTCCTGTGCTCTCTGAGGTGGGGTAGGGGGCACTGCATGCTGGCCACCATGCTGGGCACTGCAGTCCACGGAGCGCAGTGCATCCTCATGGAGACTTGAAGTGATCACAGTCGAGTCACACATGAGAGTGGAATGCGTACGGTTGTGGAGTTAGAGGATTTCTCAGCTGAGAATTCCTGATTCCCAGGGGGACAGCATTCCAGCAGCAGGGGAGAGAGCAGTTCATTGTATCTGGCGGCAGTTTGGTTCACTTCTCCTAAAGTGCCTGGACGTCCTGTGACATCAGACATTTGGCTTCTGTCTCCCATGTTCATCCTCAAAGGAGCATGCCACCTGAACCTTACAGAAGGTAACTCAACAACACTTCGAGCTCAGGCAAAGAAACCAAACGAACAAATGAAAAACCCTAACCTCCCCACGCCCACCCCCCCACCCCCAACACCAGAAACAACAAAGAAATCCAGAGCAGTGAAAAATGCAGTGAACAGAGCAAACCAAGTGCACAAAATGGATTTGAAAGATTCACAGAAAAGAATCCTGCAGACCTATTGGGAGACGTCTACGGAGAGGGGGAGGCACAAGTACAAACTCTTTGCAGTATGGTATTGGAAAAATGTAAGTTGTGTGTTTGGGTGGTGTTGGCATTGGCATCAGGGTGGTTGGGGGTTAGGGGGTGGGGGTAGGGGTGGCGTGGTGAGCCTCTGTAGGAAAGGGAGGCATTCATACTATAACGTTGTACAAAGAAACCTGCCGACTAGTATTCCAATGATGCCTAAGTAGGAATGTGAAACTCAACGTTCATTTATAAAATCAAAGGTCCTCCCTGCACTGACGGAAGACCCTTCCCTAACGTCGTTGGGGACAGCGAAACCACCTGACTTGCAGCTCTGCCCCTCCTATCTGTCAGTAGGTTCTCATCCAGGTGGTCCCAGGACAGACACACTCCACTGGACCACGTGCAGCTTCGAAGGGGGCTGGGCGGGCTTGGGGGCAGGGTCCGTGGGGGAACTCTCCTCTCCTAGCTGACTCTTCCACTGCCTCAAGATCACATGACCTCGAGGAGTCTCACCCAAGGAACCTTACGTATCACCTTTCTCCTTTCCCTCCCCACGCCCCCACCCCCTGCACCTAAGGTTCGACCAGCACGTTGTGATTGAGCATCCTCGTGCATTTCCCACTGAGCCACACAGCTGTGTCTAGTCTATCTGGGGACAGAACCGAGAATCGTTTTTGACAGATGGCTATTTACATATGCCCCCACCAAGATCCCATAGAGAGGGAAAGAAAGACCAATGATTGCCCCCACGAACACAAACAATCATGCCCTGGATAAAGAAGAGGTGACGTGCCCCACGGGGCGGGCTGTGGAGCAGGGTCAGTCGGGGACCTTCCCTCTCCTAGCTGAATCTCTGACTGCCTCAAGGTCACATGACCTCAGGGAGTCTCACCCAAGGAACTTTATCTATCACTTTTTTTTTCCACACCCTACATCAAAGGGTCAACCGGCACCTTTGCATCCTCAGGCATTTTTGACTGAGCCGGACAGCTGTGTCTAGTTTCTTCGGGGCGGGAAGCAAAGAATCATTTCTCACCGATGCCTATATACATATGCCCCCACCATCATCTCCACAGAGAGGGAAAGGAAGTATAAATATGTCCCCCACAAACACAAACAAGCATGCCCCAGATTAAGAAGATGTAAGACGCCCCCCACTCCACACACCACCTCAGCCACCCCCTCCCCCCCCGGCCGTTTCCAAAACAGACAGCGGAAGACTGCTCAGCCCACCACCCCTCCCCCAAGAAAGAGGAAGGGAATCATGCGTTTGGAGCAATGACGATGGACTTGGGGGGAGGGGGGCTGGGGGGCTGGGGGCGGGAGGGCGTGATGCTGTGAGAAAGACGTCTGACAGAAAGACAAATACCACACGACAGCGCTTCTATGTAGAATGCAAACCATGACAGCGATGTAGTGGATATATTCGCAACACAGGACAAACTGCTGGGTTACCAGTGGGCAGACGGAAGGCGAGGGGCGTAAGAGGCACACACTTATCAGGTGTGAGATCAGCTAAAAGAATGTCCTGTATGACACCGGGACCTAGAGCCAATACTTTCTAGGAAGCATCAAGGAAATGTAAGCTTTGAGGAATTGTCAATCACTAGACTGTACACCTTCCATAATATTGTAGAGCAAGCATCGTTTCAATGAAAGAACAAAACCAAAGAGAACACAACAAAACACCAAAAACCAAAAGGTGGTGGTGGAGGGGGTGGGGGTGGGGAGGGGTGTGGGGAGAAAACACAGAAGAGATGAATACAAAATCAAAGCTACAGGTGGGCTGGCTTTGGGACACGATCATCGACATGAAGGAAAAGGACATGTTTCCACACTCCTTGAATCCCTTGCTAGGACACTGAACGCAAGAAGTGGCTCTCCTAACCTATGGGAATTGAAGTGGGAAGCTCTCAAGAACATCTGTCAGGAAAGGAGTAGAGTGGAATTTTGCACCATTGGGAAAAGTGTGAAAGTGTTTGTTTAGCCCTTGGGCAGGAATCGTTTTGAGCAAGTGTGTTGCCAACTGGCTTGTGTTCCCCCCAGTACCTGTGCTCAGCTTCTAAACCCCCGCGTGCATCCCTTGGGGGCAGGCTAAGGCCAACGCATCCCCTTGGCCGGCAAGTCATTTCCATTCTGAGCACCTTTCTACGTGAGCCTCTCAGAGGTGTTTCTGGAGGTGTGTAAACAGACTTCCCAGAGAAAGGTGTGCATTGTTCCCGCTGGGGATTGCGAGTGACCACGCCCTCAGGCCCTAAATCCGATCAGAAGCTTGCAGTGCATTGGTGGATTTCGTGCCCCCGGGGGTTGGGATGGGGGCGGAGTGGGTGGTGAGCCATCAAAGGGCTGGTGGGACTGGCCCAGGCTGTCACTTGCAGACCGGCCGTCTCCGGGAAGGAGGCATCCGTGCTGCAGCTGGAGCTCCGAGATGGACACTCTCGACACTCTCGTGGGCCTCGTTTGCAGAGACATGGAGGCTGCTTCTCTCGACTCGGGAGGTGAGCCTCCAGCTCAGTTCCACGTCTTTCCCAAACTCCACTCTTCCCGGCCAAGTGCCGCTGCTGTGGATGCCCGCCGGGGACCCTCTCGGCAGGAGGAACCGTGCCCGCCGGCCCAGACCGTTGGGCGCTGCCAGCGTGGTGACTTGGCGCGTGTGTCAGCAGGGCTGGCTCCCGCCCAGACACGTCTCCTGAGTTGGAGGAGACCGTCTGTGGTCGGGGCTGGGCTTTGCAATATGGGGAACACCTGCTACTTGAATGCAGCCCTGCAGTGTCTGACCCACACACCACCCCTGGCCAGCTGGCTGCTGTCCCAGCAGCACTCGACGATCTGTCCAACCCAGACCTTCTGCATGCTGTGTGCTATGCAAGCCCAAATCACGCGAGCCCTCCTTCATCCTGGCGAGGTGATCCAGCCCCGCCAGGACCTGCTCACTAGCTTCCACAGGCACGAGCAGGAAGATTCCCACGAGTTTCTGATGTTCACGCTGGATGCCATGCAGCAAGCGTGCTTGCGTGCCTGTGAGCTGTTGGGCTGTCCCTCCAACGACACCACCCTCATCCGTCAGATCTTTGGTGGGTCCTGGCGATCTCAGGTCCAGTGTCTCCACTGCCTTGGGGTTTCAGACACGTTCGACCCTTATCTGGACATCACCCTGGATATCACGGCAGCTCAGAGTGTGGACCAAGCTTTGAAAGAGCTGGTGAAGCCCGAGAAGCTGGACGGTGAAAATGCCTATCGTTGCAGTGTTTGTCTCCAGAAGGTGCCTGCCACCAAGAGGTTGACTCTGCACAGCGCCTCCAAGGTCCTGATCCTTGTGCTGAAACGCTTCACACAGATCGCCGGCGACAAAATGGCTCAGAAAGTGCACTATCCCCAGTGCCTCGACTTGCAACCCTACATGTCCGAGCAGACGGCAGGCCCACTGGATTATGTGCTCTATGCAGTGCTGGTGCACTCCGGGTGGAGCTGTCACCGAGGACACTACTTTTGTTATGTCCAAGCTGGCAACGGCCAGTGGTATCACATGGACGATGCCAACGTTACTGCCTGTGACGTGACGTCTGCCCTGAGCCAAAGCGCCTATGTCCTCTTTTATGCCCAGAAGAGTGCCTTGGAAGGAGATGGTGGGCCAGTGGCACCGGGAGGGGCACCGACGTCCCTGGGGGCTGACCCCACAGGCACTGTTGTGGCCCACAGGGGACCGGAAAGAGATGCCAGCATCAGAGCTCCTGGGTCGGAGGAGCCCCTGGAGGAAACAGGCGTTCAAGCAATCAGCTTAGAGCAGTGGAGACGCCTCCAAGAACACGACCGACCTCGGCCTGAATTCAACCTCAGGAAGGTTGAGTCTGCCCTGCCTGCCGGTGCGGTCGTGATTCACCGGTCGAAATACGCAGCTGGCATGAACCCACAACTGCCTGAACCGGGGAACTACCAGCTCAACCATCCAACCAGGGACAGCCCACCTCAGGGGCCCATCAACATCAGCAACGTCCCTTGTCTCAGCGGGAGGGCCAAAACTACCAAGAAAAAGAACAAGAAGAAGCAGGGGGCTCTGGGTGCATTGCACTAGGCTCCGGTGCACATCCCTGCAGACACGCACACACACCCACGCACCAACCCACACACCCACCCGCTCACACACTTGCTGCCCAACCTACGCTCACCTAGAGGAAATCGGGTGTGCTACACGTGGGAATAATCTACCCTTGTGGAAGGACTGTTAGTCTGCAGTGTTCATGGGACGTGCTATTCACTTGGAACTTCTTACTACTGAGCTTTCAGGCGTGGCTCTCCACTGGCATGCTACTGGGGAGGGTGGGATTGATGACTGGGTCTAAGGACTGTCTCAGCACAATCCACGTCCACGGCACTGGAACAGTCCTTTGGGGATGGGGCGTCTGGTAGGTTTCCTTTGGTTTTAACCCTCCCCTCCCCACCCCCAACCCCTTCATTTGCTGCACTATTGGCTTCTTGTGAAGGACGCAGCCTGGAGGCTCCTCAGAAAGGCTCATGCCCACCCAGGTGAGGAGGAAACCTCCTGAGCCCTTCAGAGGGTCCATGACCCTCTCCTGCCTGCTGGGGTCTCCCCGTCCTGGTCCAGTCAACTGGGGATGACCCCAGCCTCCCGGGTCACCAGCCCCCACACCCCCTCCCGCTGCACATAGCTCAGCACAGCACAGACAAATACGAATATTCCCAAGACCTGGTGCAGGATTCCATGGGAGCCGGGCAAGCAGGCTCTAAGGGTGGCTGTCAATCGGAGGCCTTGTGCAAATGCCTGAAAGGAATGACCCGGCCACCCATTCATCACTTGCCCTGGAGACTTCACAAGGATACTTCTCCAAAGACACCTGGGGCTGGATTTCATTTGAAAGGGATATGTTGGAGACTCTCCAAATGCCAACCAGGAGAAACGATGCAAACCACCCACCCCCGCAGCAACACCAGCAACAACGCCAAAACCCCAACAGCAAGAGACAGACTCAGTACATCTTCTGACAGACCCGCACAGGTGAGAGTGGGATGTCAGGTACTATGGGGACCAGTGTGACAGAGGGGTCTCCACGGTGGGGAGGAGGATCCCTGCAGCAAGTGGGAGCTTGAACACGTCCTCAATTTTCCCTCTAAAGCTGACAGCGATTGCCACTGGTTCACTGATTGCGGGTGCCTGCGAGGACCACAGTGTCTTCTGGCCACAGCACAGCAAGCGCACGAGTGAGCCAGTGGAGCGAGTGAGGGGGTGAGTGCAGGAGCTGTCCCACGAAGGGCAGAGGTGGGGCTCTGTTTCCCTAGCCCTTGGGTCGAATCGTGGGAGGGCGAACCCAGAGGACCTGGGGGGATCGTCAAAGCCCAGGATCCTTCCCCAAGACCGAAGGAAGGAACATAGACATTGGTGAGGAAGGGTTAGGGGGAGGGGGAGTGGACTGTGACCTGGAGGTGCTGTCTCTCCACCTCTGCACCAGGTGCGTGGCCATCTCCAGGCAAGGAGAGGCAACCGGAGGAGAAGCCACCAAGAGATCCGTATCCTCTGCAGGTCCACATGGAGGAAGGGGCTCGTTCTACCCTTTGAGAGTCCCTGAGCGGCATAGAACGGGGCACCTCTGGGAACGTGGGCCAAAACAACTGCATCATGCCTGGGAAAGCCTGGGACAACCCCCTGGAGTGGGCCAGTGGCTCCAGGTGAAGGAAGGGGCATTCTTGGCCGAGTTCACAGCACGTCAGTGCTCCCGCTCCCCCTCCTCCCGCCCCTCCCCCTCCCCCTCATCCCTTTATCCCCTGAAGCAAACACTGACTAACACTGGGGCCCAATCAGATTCTCCCTCGTGGGGACACAGCCTTGAGGCACATCCACTTACCATGGTTTGTCTTGTAAGTGAGGAAAGCCAAGGTGGAATGCCGAGGACCCCAATCCCCAGGGCGACTCTGCGGGAGACTCCACAGGGCCCGTGTGGGGAGGAGGGGGTGGACAGAATCGGTGAGCCCTTGCCCAGGCTTGCCCGGTGCCTCATCCCCACCCCACACCCCACGCACCATCCCTCCACGCCCAGCCATCTTCCAGGCCAGCCCCTAGCATGGTGTTCACTCCACTGGAGAATGGATGGTGGAGATCGTGGTTCCAAAGAGCTCCCTGCCTCTAGGATGCCTTTGAGCACGTGGAGTGGAGTGAGAAGCTCCCAGGGTAGCTCCGACCTGGGTTTCAGCCTCGGGGGACCTGGAAGGGGCTCTTGGACTGAGGGTGAAACCGCGAGGGGCAGGCCGTGTCTGACGGACCAGGCTTCCCTCAGACATCCTCAGGCACCTGCACCGTGGAAGGAGCCCTGTGGAGCCCCGCGAGACAGACACCCCGACACCACCTCTGCTAATGATGGGCGTGTCTGGGCCATGGGAAATGGATCAAACGAACCTGGCACGGGACAGGGTTTGGATGCAGTCTACTTGGTAATAAACTGAGTGAAATCATTGGCATGAGTGTTTAATTCGAGAAATGAAGACCTATGAAATTCATCGCGGGGTTGGGGGGGCAGGGCTGTGTATCTCTGGAGAGGTGCCCTGTCTTGTCTGGGCGGAAGTGCACTCCAGAAACCCGGAAGTGTCGTTCTTCAACACCAATGGAAAGCTGTGTTTCTAGAAGGGGTTTTCCTTTGACTCAAGCCACCAAGAGGGACGGTATTGCATGGGTGTTTTGGTGTGTAATCACCGCTGGTCCACGGGATAGGATGATTATTCTCAGTTTCATGTCTGAAGTTCATCCCCCTGGTACCGAGGGCAAACGAGGGTGCCTGTGGCTTCTGAGAAGGGCAGTCCCTTGGATGTCCAGGGCCCCACGCTCAGGAAAGAGGGTTCTGCCAGGTCGGATGGGCCCAGTGATGGGGACGCTGGTCCCCACACTTCCCTCCAGTAGCGCTAGGAGAAAGAGCAAGCAGAGCACAGCCTATGCCTTGGTGCCAGCCAGGCCCATCTCAACCCAGGACCGCTTGCTCCCAGGGGGGTGGCCGCTGCATCTCCGACAGATCCCACTGGGTGCTGAGCCTTCCCTCGCAAAGACAAGAAGGGAGAAGGCAGTGGGTTTGGAGCGAGGCAGTATCTGAGCACCGAAGAGCCTTCACTCCTTCCTAAAATGGGCACAGAGCATCTCCTGTGCTCTCTGAGGTGGGGTAGGGGGCACTGCATGCTGGCCACCATGCTGGGCACTGCAGTCCACGGAGCGCAGTGCATCCTCATGGAGACTTGAAGTGATCACAGTCGAGTCACACATGAGAGTGGAATGCGTACGGTTGTGGAGTTAGAGGATTTCTCAGCTGAGAATTCCTGATTCCCAGGGGGACAGCATTCCAGCAGCAGGGGAGAGAGCAGTTCATTGTATCTGGCGGCAGTTTGGTTCACTTCTCCTAAAGTGCCTGGACGTCCTGTGACATCAGACATTTGGCTTCTGTCTCCCATGTTCATCCTCAAAGGAGCATGCCACCTGAACCTTACAGAAGGTAACTCAACAACACTTCGAGCTCAGGCAAAGAAACCAAACGAACAAATGAAAAACCCTAACCTCCCCACGCCCACCCCCCCACCCCCAACACCAGAAACAACAAAGAAATCCAGAGCAGTGAAAAATGCAGTGAACAGAGCAAACCAAGTGCACAAAATGGATTTGAAAGATTCACAGAAAAGAATCCTGCAGACCTATTGGGAGACATCTACAGAGAGGGGGAGGCACAAGTACAAACTCTTTGCAGTATGGTATTGGAAAAATGTAAGTTGTGTGTTTGGGTGGTGTTGGCATTGGCATCAGGGTGGTTGGGGGTTAGGGGGTGGGGGTAGGGGTGGCGTGGTGAGCCTCTGTAGGAAAGGGAGGCATTCATACTATAACGTTGTACAAAGAAACCTGCCGACTAGTATTCCAATGATGCCTAAGTAGGAATGTGAAACTCAACGTTCATTTATAAAATCAAAGGTCCTCCCTGCACTGACGGAAGACCCTTCCCTAACGTCGTTGGCGACAGCGAAACCACCTGACTTGCAGCTCTGCCCCTCCTATCTGTCAGTAGGTTCTCATCCAGGTGGTCCCAGGACAGACACACTCCACTGGACCACGTGCAGCTTCGAAGGGGGCTGGGCGGGCTTGGGGGCAGGGTCCATGGGGGAACTCTCCTCTCCTAGCTGACTCTTCCACTGCCTCAAGATCACATGACCTCGAGGAGTCTCACCCAAGGAACCTTACGTATCACCTTTCTCCTTTCCCTCCCCATGCCCCCACCCCCTGCACCTAAGGTTCGACCAGCACGTTGTGATTGAGCGTCCTCGTGCATTTCCCACTGAGCCGCACAGCTGTGTCTAGTCTATCTGGGGACAGAACCGAGAATCGTTTTTGACAGATGGCTATTTACATATGCCCCCACCAAGATCCCATAGAGAGGGAAAGAAAGACCAATGATTGCCCCCACGAACACAAACAATCATGCCCTGGATAAAGAAGAGGTGACGTGCCCCACGGGGCGGGCTGTGGAGCAGGGTCAGTCGGGGACCTTCCCTCTCCTAGCTGAATCTCTGACTGCCTCAAGGTCACATGACCTCAGGGAGTCTCACCCAAGGAACTTTATCTATCACTTTTTTTTTTCCACACCCTACATCAAAGGGTCAACCGGCACCTTTGCATCCTCAGGCATTTTTGACTGAGCCGGACAGCTGTGTCTAGTTTCTTCGGGGCGGGAAGCAAAGAATCATTTCTCACCGATGCCTATATACATATGCCCCCACCATCATCTCCACAGAGAGGGAAAGGAAGTATAAATATGTCCCCCACAAACACAAACAAGCATGCCCCGGATTAAGAAGATGTAAGACGCCCCCCACTCCACACACCACCTCAGCCACCCCCTCCCCCCCCCCGGCCGTTTCCAAAACAGACAGCGGAAGACTGCTCAGCCCACCACCCCTCCCCCAAGAAAGAGGAAGGGAATCATGCGTTTGGAGCAATGATGATGGACTTGGGGGGAGGGGGGCTGGGGGGCTGGGGGCGGGAGGGCGTGATGCTGTGAGAAAGACGTCTGACAGAAAGACAAATACCGCACGACAGCGCTTCTATGTAGAATGCAAACCATGACAGCGATGTAGTGGATATATTCGCAACACAGGACAAACTGCTGGGTTACCAGTGGGCAGACGGAAGGCGAGGGGCGTAAGAGGCACACACTTATCAGGTGTGAGATCAGCTAAAAGAATGTCCTGTATGACACCGGGACCTAGAGCCAATACTTTCTAGGAAGCATCAAGGAAATGTAAGCTTTGAGGAATTGTCAATCACTAGACTGTACACCTTCCATAATATTGTAGAGCAAGCATCGTTTCAATGAAAGAACAAAACCAAAGAGAACACAACAAAACACCAAAAACCAAAAGGTGGTGGTGGAGGGGGTGGGGGTGGGGAGGGGGGTGGGGAGAAAACAGAAGAGATGAATACAAAATCAAAGCTACAGGTGGGCTGGCTTTGGGACACGATCATCGACATGAAGGAAAAGGACATGTTTCCACACTCCTTGAATCCCTTGCTAGGACACTGAACGCAAGAAGTGGCTCTCCTAACCTATGGGAATTGAAGTGGGAAGCTCTCAAGAACATCTGTCAGGAAAGGAGTAGAGTGGAATTTTGCACCATTGGGAAAAGTGTGAAAGTGTTTGTTTAGCCCTTGGGCAGGAATCGTTTTGAGCAAGTGTGTTGCCAACTGGCTTGTGTTCCCCCCAGTACCTGTGCTCAGCTTCTAAACCCCCGCGTGCATCCCTTGGGGGCAGGCTAAGGCCAACGCATCCCCTTGGCCGGCAAGTCATTTCCATTCTGAGCACCTTTCTACGTGAGCCTCTCAGAGGTGTTTCTGGAGGTGTGTAAACAGACTTCCCGGAGAAAGGTGTGCATTGTTCCCACTGGGGATTGCGAGTGACCACGCCCTCAGGCCCTAAATCCGATCAGAAGCTTGCAGTGCATTGGTGGATTTCGTGCCCCCGGGGGTTGGGATGGGGGCGGAGTGGGTGGTGAGCCATCAAAGGGCTGGTGGGACTGGCCCAGGCTGTCACTTGCAGACCGGCCATCTCTGGGAAGGAGGCATCCCTGCTGCAGCTGGAGCTCCGAGATGGACACTCTCGACACTCTCGTGGGCCTCGTTTGCAGAGACATGGAGGCTGCTTCTCTCGACTCGGGAGGTGAGCCTCCAGCTCAGTTCCACGTCTTTCCCAAACTCCACTCTTCCCGGCCAAGTGCCGCTGCTGTGGATGCCCGCCGGGGACCCTCTCGGCAGGAGGAACCGTGCCCGCCGGCCCAGACCGTTGGGCGCTGCCAGCGTGGTGACTTGGCGCGTGTGTCAGCAGGGCTGGCTCCCGCCCAGACACGTCTCCTGAGTTGGAGGAGACCGTCTGTGGTCGGGGCTGGGCTTTGCAATATGGGGAACACCTGCTACTTGAATGCAGCCCTGCAGTGTCTGACCCACACACCACCCCTGGCCAGCTGGCTGCTGTCCCAGCAGCACTCGACGATCTGTCCAACCCAGACCTTCTGCATGCTGTGTGCTATGCAAGCCCACATCACGCGAGCCCTCCTTCATCCTGGCGAGGTGATCCAGCCCCGCCAGGACCTGCTCACTAGCTTCCACAGGCACGAGCAGGAAGATTCCCACGAGTTTCTGATGTTCACGCTGGATGCCATGCAGCAAGCGTGCTTGCGTGCCTGTGAGCTGTTGGGCTGTCCCTCCAACGACACCACCCTCATCCGTCAGATCTTTGGTGGGTCCTGGCGATCTCAGGTCCAGTGTCTCCACTGCCTTGGGGTTTCAGACACGTTCGACCCTTATCTGGACATCACCCTGGATATCACGGCAGCTCAGAGTGTGGACCAAGCTTTGAAAGAGCTGGTGAAGCCCGAGAAGCTGGACGGTGAAAATGCCTATCGTTGCAGTGTTTGTCTCCAGAAGGTGCCTGCCACCAAGAGGTTGACTCTGCACAGCGCCTCCAAGGTCCTGATCCTTGTGCTGAAACGCTTCACACAGATCGCCGGCGACAAAATGGCTCAGAAAGTGCACTATCCCCAGTGCCTCGACTTGCAACCCTACATGTCCGAGCAGACGGCAGGCCCACTGGATTATGTGCTCTATGCAGTGCTGGTGCACTCCGGGTGGAGCTGTCACCGAGGACACTACTTTTGTTATGTCCAAGCTGGCAACGGCCAGTGGTATCACATGGACGATGCCAAGGTTACTGCCTGTGACGTGACGTCTGCCCTGAGCCAAAGCGCCTATGTCCTCTTTTATGCCCAGAAGAGTGCCTTGGAAGGAGATGGTGGGCCAGTGGCACCGGGAGGGGCACCGACTTCCCTGGGGGCTGACCCCACAGGCACTGTTGTGGCCCACAGGGGACCGGAAAGAGATGCCAGCATCAGAGCTCCTGGGTCGGAGGAGCCCCTGGAGGAAACAGGCGTTCAAGCAATCAGCTTAGAGCAGTGGAGACGCCTCCAAGAACACGACCGACCTCGGCCTGAATTCAACCTCAGGAAGGTCGAGTCTGCCCTGCCTGCCGGTGCGGTCGTGATTCACCGGTCGAAATACGCAGCTGGCATGAACCCACAACTGCCTGAACCGGGGAACTACCAGCTCAACCATCCAACCAGGGACAGCCCACCTCAGGGGCCCATCAACATCAGCAACGTCCCTTGTCTCAGCGGGAGGGCCAAAACTACCAAGAAAAAGAACAAGAAGAAGCAGGGGGCTCTGGGTGCATTGCACTAGGCTCCGGTGCACATCCCTGCAGACACGCACACACACCCACGCACCAACCCACACACCCACCCGCTCACACACTTGCTGCCCAACCTACGCTCACCTAGAGGAAATCGGGTGTGCTACACGTGGGAATAATCTACCCTTGTGGAAGGACTGTTAGTCTGCAGTGTTCATGGGACGTGCTATTCACTTGGAACTTCTTACTACTGAGCTTTCAGGCGTGGCTCTCCACTGGCATGCTACTGGGGAGGGTGGGATTGATGACTGGGTCTAAGGACTGTCTCAGCACAATCCACGTCCACGGCACTGGAACAGTCCTTTGGGGATGGGGCATCTGGTAGGTTTCCTTTGGTTTTAACCCTCCCCTCCCCACCCCCAACCCCTTCATTTGCTGCACTATTGGCTTCTTGTGAAGGACGCAGCCTGGAGGCTCCTCAGAAAGGCTCATGCCCACCCAGGTGAGGAGGAAACCTCCTGAGCCCTTCAGAGGGTCCATGACCCTCTCCTGCCTGCTGGGGTCTCCCCGTCCTGGTCCAGTCAACTGGGGATGACCCCAGCCTCCCGGGTCACCAGCCCCCACACCCCCTCCCGCTGCACATAGCTCAGCACAGCACAGACAAATACGAATATTCCCAAGACCTGGTGCAGGATTCCATGGGAGCCGGGCAAGCAGGCTCTAAGGGTGGCTGTCAATCGGAGGCCTTGTGCAAATGCCTGAAAGGAATGACCCGGCCACCCATTCATCACTTGCCCTGGAGACTTCACAAGGATACTTCTCCAAAGACACCTGGGGCTGGATTTCATTTGAAAGGGATATGTTGGAGACTCTCCAAATGCCAACCAGGAGAAACGATGCAAACCACCCACCCCCGCAGCAACACCAGCAACAACGCCAAAACCCCAACAGCAAGAGACAGACTCAGTACATCTTCTGACAGACCCGCACAGGTGAGAGTGGGATGTCAGGTACTATGGGGACCAGTGTGACAGAGGGGTCTCCACGGTGGGGAGGAGGATCCCTGCAGCAAGTGGGAGCTTGAACACGTCCTCAATTTTCCCTCTAAAGCTGACAGCGATTGCCACTGGTTCACTGATTGCGGGTGCCTGCGAGGACCACAGTGTCTTCTGGCCACAGCACAGCAAGCGCACGAGTGAGCCAGTGGAGCGAGTGAGGGGGTGAGTGCAGGAGCTGTCCCACGAAGGGCAGAGGTGGGGCTCTGTTTCCCTAGCCCTTGGGTCGAATCGTGGGAGGGCGAACCCAGAGGACCTGGGGGGATCGTCAAAGCCCAGGATCCTTCCCCAAGACCGAAGGAAGGAACATAGACATTGGTGAGGAAGGGTTAGGGGGAGGGGGAGTGGACTGTGACCTGGAGGTGCTTTCTCTCCACCTCTGCACCAGGTGCGTGGCCATCTCCAGGCAAGGAGAGGCAACCGGAGGAGAAGCCACCAAGAGATCCGTATCCTGTGCAGGTCCACATGGAGGAAGGGGCTCGTTCTACCCTTTGAGAGTCCCTGAGCGGCATAGAACGGGGCACCTCTGGGAACGTGGGCCAAAACAACTGCATCATGCCTGGGAAAGCCTGGGACAACCCCCTGGAGTGGGCCAGTGGCTCCAGGTGAAGGAAGGGGCATTCTTGGCCGAGTTCACAGCACGTCAGTGCTCCCGCTCCCCCTCCTCCCGCCCCTCCCCCTCCCCCTCATCCCTTTATCCCCTGAAGCAAACACTGACTAACACTGGGGCCCAATCAGATTCTCCCTCGTGGGGACACAGCCTTGAGGCACATCCACTTACCATGGTTTGTCTTGTAAGTGAGGAAAGCCAAGGTGGAATGCCGAGGACCCCAATCCCCAGGGCGACTCTGCGGGAGACTCCACAGGGCCCGTGTGGGGAGGAGGGGGTGGACTGATTCGGGGAGCCCTTGCCCAGGCCTGCCCGGTGCCTCATCCCCACCCCACACCCCACGCACCGTCCCTCCACGCCCAGCCATCTTCCAGGCCAGCCCCTGGCATGGTGTTCACTCCACTGGAGAATGGATGGTGGAGATCATGGTTCCGAAGAGCTCCCTGCCTCTAGGATGCCTTTGAGCACGTGGAGTGGAGTGAGAAGCTCCCAGGGTAGCTCCGACCTGGGTTTCAGCCTCAGGGGACCTGGAAGGGGCTCTTGGACTGAGGGTGAAACCGCGAGGGGCAGGCCGTGTCTGACGGACCAGGCTTCCCTCAGACATCCTCAGGCACCTGCACCGTGGAAGGAGCCCTGTGGAGCCCCGCGAGACAGACACCCCGACACCACCTCTGCTAATGATGGGCGTGTCTGGGCCATGGGAAATGGATCAAACGAACCTGGCACGGGACAGGGTTTGGATGCAGTCTACTTGGTAATAAACTGAGTGAAATCATTGGCATGAGTGTTTAATTCGAGAAATGAAGACCTATGAAATTCATCGCGGGGTTGGGGGGGCAGGGCTGTGTATCTCTGGAGAGGTGCCCTGTCTTGTCTGGGCGGAAGTGCACTCCAGAAACCCGGAAGTGTCGTTCTTCAACACCAATGGAAAGCTGTGTTTCTAGAAGGGGTTTTCCTTTGACTCAAGCCACCAAGAGGGACGGTATTGCATGGGTGTTTTGGTGTGTAATCACCGCTGGTCCACGGGATAGGATGATTATTCTCAGTTTCATGTCTGAAGTTCATCCCCCTGGTACCGAGGGCAAATGAGGGTGCCTGTGGCTTCTGAGAAGGGCAGTCCCTTGGATGTCCAGGGCCCCACGCTCAGGAAAGAGGGTTCTGCCAGGTCGGATGGGCCCAGTGATGGGGACGCTGGTCCCCACACTTCCCTCCAGTAGCGCTAGGAGAAAGAGCAAGCAGAGCACAGCCTATGCCTTGGTGCCAGCCAGGCCCATCTCAACCCAGGACCGCTTGCTCCCAGGGGGGTGGCCGCTGCATCTCCGACAGATCCCACTGGGTGCTGAGCCTTCCCTCGCAAAGACAAGAAGGGAGAAGGCAGTGGGTTTGGAGCGAGGCAGTATCTGAGCACCGAAGAGCCTTCACTCCTTCCTAAAATGGGCACAGAGCATCTCCTGTGCTCTCTGAGGTGGGGTAGGGGGCACTGCATGCTGGCCACCATGCTGGGCACTGCAGTCCACGGAGCGCAGTGCATCCTCATGGAGACTTGAAGTGATCACAGTCGAGTCACACATGAGAGTGGAATGCATACGGTTGGGGAGTTAGAGGATTTCTCAGCTGAGAATTCCTGATTCCCAGGGGGACAGCATTCCAGCAGCAGGGGAGAGAGCAGTTCATTGTATCTGGCGGCAGTTTGGTTCACTTCTCCTAAAGTGCCTGGACGTCCTGTGACATCAGACATTTGGCTTCTGTCTCCCATGTTCATCCTCAAAGGAGCATGCCACCTGAACCTTACAGAAGGTAACTCAACAACACTTCGAGCTCAGGCAAAGAAACCAAACGAACAAATGAAAAACCCTAACCTCCCCACGCCCACCCCCCCACCCCCAACACCAGAAACAACAAAGAAATCCAGAGCAGTGAAA
This sequence comes from Hippopotamus amphibius kiboko, assembly GCF_030028045.1. Taxonomy (NCBI): domain Eukaryota; kingdom Metazoa; phylum Chordata; class Mammalia; order Artiodactyla; family Hippopotamidae; genus Hippopotamus; species Hippopotamus amphibius. Next base: position 34,187,882 of record NC_080193.1, read on the forward strand.
AATGCAGTGAACAGAGCAAACCAAGTGCACAAAATGGATTTGAAAGATTCACAGAAAAGAATCCTGCAGACCTATTGGGAGACGTCTACGGAGAGGGGGAGGCACAAGTACAAACTCTTTGCAGTATGGTATTGGAAAAATGTAAGTTGTGTGTTTGGGTGGTGTTGGCATTGGCATCAGGGTGGTTCGGGGTTAGGGGGTGGGGGTAGGGGTGGCGTGGTGAGCCTCTGTAGGAAAGGGAGGCATTCATACTATAACGTTGTACAAAGAAACCTGCCGACTAGTATTCCAATGATGCCTAAGTAGGAATGTGAAACTCAACGTTCATTTATAAAATCAAAGGTCCTCCCTGCACTGATGGAAGACCCTTCCCTAACGTCGTTGGGGAAAGCGAAACCACCTGACTTGCAGCTCTGCCCCTCCTATCTGTCAGTAGGTTCTCATCCAGGTGGTCCCAGGACAGACACACTCCACTGGACCACGTGCAGCTTCGAAGGGGGCTGGGCGGGCTTGGGGGCAGGGTCCGTGGGGGAACTCTCCTCTCCTAGCTGACTCTTCCACTGCCTCAAGATCACATGACCTCGAGGAGTCTCACCCAAGGAACCTTACGTATCACCTTTCTCCTTTCCCTCCCCACGCCCCCACCCCCTGCACCTAAGGTTCGACCAGCACGTTGTGATTGAGCGTCCTCGTGCATTTCCCACTGAGCCGCACAGCTGTGTCTAGTCTATCTGGGGACAGAACCGAGAATCGTTTTTGACAGATGGCTATTTACATATGCCCCCACCAAGATCCCATAGAGAGGGAAAGAAAGACCAATGATTGCCCCCACGAACACAAACAATCATGCCCTGGATAAAGAAGAGGTGACGTGCCCCACGGGGCGGGCTGTGGAGCAGGGTCAGTCGGGGACCTTCCCTCTCCTAGCTGAATCTCTGACTGCCTCAAGCTCACATGACCTCAGGGAGTCTCACCCAAGGAACTTTATCTATCACTTTTTTTTTTCCACACCCTACATCAAAGGGTCAACCGGCACCTTTGCATCCTCAGGCATTTTTGACTGAGCCGGACAGCTGTGTCTAGTTTCTTCGGGGCGGGAAGCAAAGAATCATTTCTCACCGATGCCTATATACATATGCCCCCACCATCATCTCCACAGAGAGGGAAAGGAAGTATAAATATGTCCCCCACAAACACAAACAAGCATGCCCCGGATTAAGAAGATGTAAGACGCCCCCCACTCCACACACCACCTCAGCCACCCCCTTCCCCCCCCGCCCGTTTCCAAAACAGACAGCGGAAGACTGCTCAGCCCACCACCCCTCCCCCAAGAAAGAGGAAGGGAATCATGCGTTTGGAGCAATGACGATGGACTTGGGGGGAGGGGGGCTGGGGGGCTGGGGGCGGGAGGGCGTGATGCTGTGAGAAAGACGTCTGACAGAAAGACAAATACCGCACGACAGCGCTTCTATGTAGAATGCAAACCATGACAGCGATGTAGTGGATATATTCGCAACACAGGACAAACTGCTGGGTTACCAGTGGGCAGACGGAAGGCGAGGGGCGTAAGAGGCACACACTTATCAGGTGTGAGATCAGCTAAAAGAATGTCCTGTATGACACCGGGACCTAGAGCCAATACTTTCTAGGAAGCATCAAGGAAATGTAAGCTTTGAGGAATTGTCAATCACTAGACTGTACACCTTCCATAATATTGTAGAGCAAGCATCGTTTCAATGAAAGAACAAAACCAAAGAGAACACAACAAAACACCAAAAACCAAAAGGTGGTGGTGGAGGGGGTGGGGGTGGGGAGGGGGGTGGGGAGAAAACACAGAAGAGATGAATACAAAATCAAAGCTACAGGTGGGCTGGCTTTGGGACACGATCATCGACATGAAGGAAAAGGACATGTTTCCACACTCCTTGAATCCCTTGCTAGGACACTGAACGCAAGAAGTGGCTCTCCTAACCTATGGGAATTGAAGTGGGAAGCTCTCAAGAACATCTGTCAGGAAAGGAGTAGAGTGGAATTTTGCACCATTGGGAAAAGTGTGAAAGTGTTTGTTTAGCCCTTGGGCAGGAATCGTTTTGAGCAAGTGTGTTGCCAACTGGCTTGTGTTCCCCCCAGTACCTGTGCTCAGCTTCTAAACCCCCGCGTGCATCCCTTGGGGGCAGGCTAAGGCCAACGCATCCCCTTGGCCGGCAAGTCATTTCCATTCTGAGCACCTTTCTACGTGAGCCTCTCAGAGGTGTTTCTGGAGGTGTGTAAACAGACTTCCCGGAGAAAGGTGTGCATTGTTCCCGCTGGGGATTGCGAGTGACCACGCCCTCAGGCCCTAAATCCGATCAGAAGCTTGCAGCGCATTGGTGGATTTCGTGCCCCCGGGGGTTGGGATGGGGGCGGAGTGGGTGGTGAGCCATCAAAGGGCTGGTGGGACTGGCCCAGGCTGTCACTTGCAGACCGGCCATCTCCGGGAAGGAGGCATCCCTGCTGCAGCTGGAGCTCCGAGATGGACACTCTCGACACTCTCGTGGGCCTCGTTTGCAGAGACATGGAGGCTGCTTCTCTCGACTCGGGAGGTGAGCCTCCAGCTCAGTTCCACGTCTTTCCCAAACTCCACTCTTCCCGGCCAAGTGCCGCTGCTGTGGATGCCCGCCGGGGACCCTCTCGGCAGGAGGAACCGTGCCCGCCGGCCCAGACCGTTGGGCGCTGCCAGCATGGTGACTTGGCGCGTGTGTCAGCAGGGCTGGCTCCCGCCCAGACACGTCTCCTGAGTTGGAGGAGACCGTCTGTGGTCGGGGCTGGGCTTTGCAATATGGGGAACACCTGCTACTTGAATGCAGCCCTGCAGTGTCTGACCCACACACCACCCCTGGCCAGCTGGCTGCTGTCCCAGCAGCACTCGACGATCTGTCCAACCCAGACCTTCTGCATGCTGTGTGCTATGCAAGCCCACATCACGCGAGCCCTCCTTCATCCTGGCGAGGTGATCCGGCCCCGCCAGGACCTGCTCACTAGCTTCCACAGGCACGAGCAGGAAGATTCCCACGAGTTTCTGATGTTCACGCTGGATGCCATGCAGCAAGCGTGCTTGCGTGCCTGTGAGCTGTTGGGCTGTCCCTCCAACGACACCACCCTCATCCGTCAGATCTTTGGTGGGTCCTGGCGATCTCAGGTCCAGTGTCTCCACTGCCTTGGGGTTTCAGACACGTTCGACCCTTATCTGGACATCACCCTGGATATCACGGCAGCTCAGAGTGTGGACCAAGCTTTGAAAGAGCTGGTGAAGCCCGAGAAGCTGGACGGTGAAAATGCCTATCGTTGCAGTGTTTGTCTCCAGAAGGTGCCTGCCACCAAGAGGTTGACTCTGCACAGCGCCTCCAAGGTCCTGATCCTTGTGCTGAAACGCTTCACACAGATCGCCGGCGACAAAATGGCTCAGAAAGTGCACTATCCCCAGTGCCTCGACTTGCAACCCTACATGTCCGAGCAGACGGCAGGCCCACTGGATTATGTGCTCTATGCAGTGCTGGTGCACTCCGGGTGGAGCTGTCACCGAGGACACTACTTTTGTTATGTCCAAGCTGGCAACGGCCAGTGGTATCACATGGACGATGCCAAGGTTACCACCTGTGACGTGACGTCTGCCCTGAGCCAAAGCGCCTATGTCCTCTTTTATGCCCAGAAGAGTGCCTTGGAAGGAGACGGTGGGCCAGTGGCACCGGGAGGGGCACCGACGTCCCTGGGGGCTGACCCCACAGGCACTGTTGTGGCCCACAGGGGACCGGAAAGAGATGCCAGCATCAGAGCTCCTGGGTCGGAGGAGCCCCTGGAGGAAACAGGCGTTCAAGCAATCAGCTTAGAGCAGTGGAGACGCCTCCAAGAACACGACCGACCTCGGCCTGAATTCAACCTCAGGAAGGTCGAGTCTGCCCTGCCTGCCGGTGCGGTCGTGATTCACCGGTCGAAATACGCAGCTGGCATGAACCCACAACTGCCTGAACCGGGGAACTACCAGCTCAACCATCCAACCAGGGACAGCCCACCTCAGGGGCCCATCAACATCAGCAACGTCCCTTGTCTCAGCGGGAGGGCCAAAACTACCAAGAAAAAGAACAAGAAGAAGCAGGGGGCTCTGGGTGCATTGCACTAGGCTCCGGTGCACATCCCTGCAGACACGCACACACACCCACGCACCAACCCACACACCCACCCGCTCACACACTTGCTGCCCAACCTACGCTCACCTAGAGGAAATCGGGTGTGCTACACGTGGGAATAATCTACCCTTGTGGAAGGACTGTTAGTCTGCAGTGTTCATGGGACGTGCTATTCACTTGGAACTTCTTACTACTGAGCTTTCAGGCGTGGCTCTCCACTGGCATGCTACTGGGGAGGGTGGGATTGATGACTGGGTCTAAGGACTGTCTCAGCACAATCCACGTCCACGGCACTGGAACAGTCCTTTGGGGATGGGGCGTCTGGTAGGTTTCCTTTGGTTTTAACCCTCCCCTCCCCACCCCCAACCCCTTCATTTGCTGCACTATTGGCTTCTTGTGAAGGACGCAGCCTGGAGGCTCCTCAGAAAGGCTCACGCCCACCCAGGTGAGGAGGAAACCTCCTGAGCCCTTCAGAGGGTCCATGACCCTCTCCTGCCTGCTGGGGTCTCCCCCTCCTGGTCCAGTCAACTGGGGATGACCCCAGCCTCCCAGGTCACCAGCCCCCACACCCCATCCCGCTGCGCATAGCTCAGCACAGCACAGACAAATACGAATATTCCCAAGACCTGGTGCAGGATTCCATGGGAGCCGGGCAAGCAGGCTCTAAGGGTGGCTGTCAATCGGAGGCCTTGTGCAAATGCCTGAAAGGAATGACCCGGCCACCCATTCATCACTTGCCCTGGAGACTTCACAAGGATACTTCTCCAAAGACACCTGGGGCTGGATTTCATTTGAAAGGGATATGTTGGAGACTCTCCAAATGCCAACCAGGAGAAACGATGCAAACCACCCACCCCCGCAGCAACACCAGCAACAACGCCAAAACCCCAACAGCAAGAGACAGACTCGGTACATCTTCTGACAGACCCGCACAGGTGAGAGTGGGATGTCAGGTACTATGGGGACCAGTGTGACAGAGGGGTCTCCACGGTGGGGAGGAGGATCCCTGCGGCAAGTGGGAGCTTGAACACGTCCTCAATTTTCCCTCTAAAGCTGACAGCGATTGCCACTGGTTCACTGATTGCAGGTGCCTGCGAGGACCACAGTGTCTTCTGGCCACAGCACAGCAAGCGCACGAGTGAGCCAGCGGAGCGAGTGAGGGGGTGAGTGCAGGAGCTGTCCCACGAAGGGCAGAGGTGGGGCTCTGTTTCCCTAGCCCTTGGGTCGAATCGTGGGAGGGCAAACCCAGAGGACCTGGGGGGATCGTCAAAGCCCAGGATCCTTCCCCAAGACTGAAGGAAGGAACATAGACATTGGTGAGGAAGGGTTAGGGGGAGGGGGAGTGGACTGTGACCTGGAGGTGCTGTCTCTCCACCTCTGCACCAGGTGCGTGGCCATCTCCAGGCAAGGAGAGGCAACCGGAGGAGAAGCCACCAAGAGATCCGTATCCTCTGCAGGTCCACATGGAGGAAGGGGCTCGTTCTACCCTTTGAGAGTCCCTGAGCGGCATAGAACGGGGCACCTCTGGGAACGTGGGCCAAAACAACTGCATCATGCCTGGGAAAGCCTGGGACAACCCCCTGGAGTGGGCCAGTGGCTCCAGGTGAAGGAAGGGGCATTCTTGGCCGAGTTCACAGCACGTCAGTGCTCCCGCTCCCCCTCCTCCCGCCCCTCCCCCTCCCCCTCATCCCTTTATCCCCTGAAGCAAACACTGACTAACACTGGGGCCCAATCAGATTCTCCCTCGTGGGGACACAGCCTTGAGGCACATCCACTTACCATGGTTTGTCTTGTAAGTGAGGAAAGCCAAGGTGGAATGCCGAGGACCCCAATCCCCAGGGCGACTCTGCGGGAGACGCCACAGGGCCCGTGTGGGGAGGAGGGGGTGGACAGAATCGGGGAGCCCTTGCTCAGGCCTGCCCAGTGCCTCATCCCCACCCCACACCCCACGCACCGTCCCTCCACGCCCAGCCATCTTCCAGGCCAGCCCCTAGCATGGTGTTCACTCCACTGGAGAATGGATGGTGGAGATCGTGGTTCCAAAGAGCTCCCTGCCTCTAGGATGCCTTTGAGCACGTGGAGTGGAGTGAGAAGCTCCCAGGGTAGCTCCGACCTGGGTTTCAGCCTCGGGGGACCTGGAAGGGGCTCTTGGACTGAGGGTGAAACCGCGAGGGGCAGGCCGTGTCTGACGGACCAGGCTTCCCTCAGACATCCTCAGGCACCTGCACCGTGGAAGGAGCCCTGTGGAGCCCCGCGAGACAGACACCCCGACACCACCTCTGCTAATGATGGGCGTGTCTGGGCCATGGGAAATGGATCAAACGAACCTGGCACGGGACAGGGTTTGGATGCAGTCTACTTGGTAATAAACTGAGTGAAATCATTGGCATGAGTGTTTAATTCGAGAAATGAAGACCTATGAAATTCATCGCGGGGTTGGGGGGGCAGGGCTGTGTATCTCTGGAGAGGTGCCCTGTCTTGTCTGGGCGGAAGTGCACTCCAGAAACCCGGAAGTGTCGTTCTTCAACACCAATGGAAAGCTGTGTTTCTAGAAGGGGTTTTCCTTTGACTCAAGCCACCAAGAGGGACGGTATTGCATGGGTGTTTTGGTGTGTAATCACCGCTGGTCCACGGGATAGGATGATTATTCTCAGTTTCATGTCTGAAGTTCATCCCCCTGGTACCGAGGGCAAACGAGGGTGCCTGTGGCTTCTGAGAAGGGCAGTCCCTTGGATGTCCAGGGCCCCACGCTCAGGAAAGAGGGTTCTGCCAGGTCGGATGGGCCCAGTGATGGGGACGCTGGTCCCCACACTTCCCTCCAGTAGCGCTAGGAGAAAGAGCAAGCAGAGCACAGCCTATGCCTTGGTGCCAGCCAGGCCCATCTCAACCCAGGACCGCTTGCTCCCAGGGGGGTGGCCGCTGCATCTCCGACAGATCCCACTGGGTGCTGAGCCTTCCCTCGCAAAGACAAGAAGGGAGAAGGCAGTGGGTTTGGAGCGAGGCAGTATCTGAGCACCGAAGAGCCTTCACTCCTTCCTAAAATGGGCACAGAGCATCTCCTGTGCTCTCTGAGGTGGGGTAGGGGGCACTGCATGCTGGCCACCATGCTGGGCACTGCAGTCCACGGAGCGCAGTGCATCCTCATGGAGACTTGAAGTGATCACAGTCGAGTCACACATGAGAGTGGAATGCATACGGTTGGGGAGTTAGAGGATTTCTCAGCTGAGAATTCCTGATTCCCAGGGGGACAGCATTCCAGCAGCAGGGGAGAGAGCAGTTCATTGTATCTGGCGGCAGTTTGGTTCACTTCTCCTAAAGTGCCTGGACGTCCTGTGACATCAGACATTTGGCTTCTGTCTCCCATGTTCATCCTCAAAGGAGCATGCCACCTGAACCTTACAGAAGGTAACTCAACAACACTTCGAGCTCAGGCAAAGAAACCAAACGAACAAATGAAAAACCCTAACCTCCCCACGCCCACCCCCCCACCCCCAACACCAGAAACAACAAAGAAATCCAGAGCAGTGAAAAATGCAGTGAACAGAGCAAACCAAGTGCACAAAATGGATTTGAAAGATTCACAGAAAAGAATCCTGCAGACCTATTGGGAGACGTCTACGGAGAGGGGGAGGCACAAGTACAAACTCTTTGCAGTATGGTATTGGAAAAATGTAAGTTGTATGTTTGGGTGGTGTTGGCATTGGCATCAGGGTGGTTGGGGGTTAGGGGGTGGGGGTAGGGGTGGCGTGGTGAGCCTCTGTAGGAAAGGGAGGCATTCATACTATAACGTTGTACAAAGAAACCTGCCGACTAGTATTCCAATGATGCCTAAGTAGGAATGTGAAACTCAACGTTCATTTATAAAATCAAAGGTCCTCCCTGCACTGACGGAAGACCCTTCCCTAACGTCGTTGGGGACAGCGAAACCACCTGACTTGCAGCTCTGCCCCTCCTATCTGTCAGTAGGTTCTCATCCAGGTGGTCCCAGGACAGACACACTCCACTGGACCACGTGCAGCTTCGAAGGGGGCTGGGCGGGCTTGGGGGCAGGGTCCGTGGGGGAACTCTCCTCTCCTAGCTGACTCTTCCACTGCCTCAAGATCACATGACCTCGAGGAGTCTCACCCAAGGAACCTTACGTATCACCTTTCTCCTTTCCCTCCCCACGCCCCCACCCCCTGCACCTAAGGTTCGACCAGCACGTTGTGGTTGAGCGTCCTCGTGCATTTCCCACTGAGCCGCACAGCTGTGTCTAGTCTATCTGGGGACAGAACCGAGAATCGTTTTTGACAGATGGCTATTTACATATGCCCCCACCAAGATCCCATAGAGAGGGAAAGAAAGACCAATGATTGCCCCCACGAACACAAACAATCATGCCCTGGATAAAGAAGAGGTGACGTGCCCCACGGGGCGGGCTGTGGAGCAGGGTCAGTCGGGGACCTTCCCTCTCCTAGCTGAATCTCTGACTGCCTCAAGCTCACATGACCTCAGGGAGTCTCACCCAAGGAACTTTATCTATCACTTTTTTTTTTCCACACCCTACATCAAAGGGTCAACCGGCACCTTTGCATCCTCAGGCATTTTTGACTGAGCCGGACAGCTGTGTCTAGTTTCTTCGGGGCGGGAAGCAAAGAATCATTTCTCACCGATGCCTATATACATATGCCCCCACCATCATCTCCACAGAGAGGGAAAGGAAGTATAAATATGTCCCCCACAAACACAAACAAGCATGCCCCGGATTAAGAAGATGTAAGACGCCCCCCACTCCACACACCACCTCAGCCACCCCCTCCCCCCCCCCCGGCCGTTTCCAAAACAGACAGCGGAAGACTGCTCAGCCCACCACCCCTCCCCCAAGAAAGAGGAAGGGAATCATGCGTTTGGAGCAATGACGATGGACTTGGGGGGAGGGGGGCTGGGGGGCTGGGGGCGGGAGGGCGTGATGCTGTGAGAAAGACGTCTGACAGAAAGACAAATACCGCACGACAGCGCTTCTATGTAGAATGCAAACCATGACAGCGATGTAGTGGATATATTCGCAACACAGGACAAACTGCTGGGTTACCAGTGGGCAGACGGAAGGCGAGGGGCATAAGAGGCACACACTTATCAGGTGTGAGATCAGCTAAAAGAATGTCCTGTATGACACCGGGACCTAGAGCCAATACTTTCTAGGAAGCATCAAGGAAATGTAAGCTTTGAGGAATTGTCAATCACTAGACTGTACACCTTCCATAATATTGTAGAGCAAGCATCGTTTCAATGAAAGAACAAAACCAAAGAGAACACAACAAAACACCAAAAACCAAAAGGTGGTGGTGGAGGGGGTGGGGGTGGGGAGGGGGGTGGGGAGAAAACACAGAAGAGATGAATACAAAATCAAAGCTACAGGCGGGCTGGCTTTGGGACACGATCATCGACATGAAGGAAAAGGACATGTTTCCACACTCCTTGAATCCCTTGCTAGGACACTGAACGCAAGAAGTGGCTCTCCTAACCTATGGGAATTGAAGTGGGAAGCTCTCAAGAACATCTGTCAGGAAAGGAGTAGAGTGGAATTTTGCACCATTGGGAAAAGTGTGAAAGTGTTTGTTTAGCCCTTGGGCAGGAATCGTTTTGAGCAAGTGTGTTGCCAACTGGCTTGTGTTCCCCCCAGTACCTGTGCTCAGCTTCTAAACCCCCGCGTGCATCCCTTGGGGGCAGGCTAAGGCCAACGCATCCCCTTGGCCGGCAAGTCATTTCCATTCTGAGCACCTTTCTACGTGAGCCTCTCAGAGGTGTTTCTGGAGGTGTGTAAACAGACATCCCGGAGAAAGGTGTGCATTGTTCCCGCTGGGGATTGCGAGTGACCACGCCCTCAGGCCCTAAATCCGATCAGAAGCTTGCAGCGCATTGGTGGATTTCGTGCCCCCGGGGGTTGGGATGGGGGCGGAGTGGGTGGTGAGCCATCAAAGGGCTGGTGGGACTGGCCCAGGCTGTCACTTGCAGACCGGCCATCTCCGGGAAGGAGGCATCCCTGCTGCAGCTGGAGCTCCGAGATGGACACTCTCGACACTCTCGTGGGCCTCGTTTGCAGAGACATGGAGGCTGCTTCTCTCGACTCGGGAGGTGAGCCTCCAGCTCAGTTCCACGTCTTTCCCAAACTCCACTCTTCCCGGCCAAGTGCCGCTGCTGTGGATGCCCGCCGGGGACCCTCTCGGCAGGAGGAACCGTGCCCGCCGGCCCAGACCGTTGGGCGCTGCCAGCATGGTGACTTGGCGCGTGTGTCAGCAGGGCTGGCTCCCGCCCAGACACGTCTCCTGAGTTGGAGGAGACCGTCTGTGGTCGGGGCTGGGCTTTGCAATATGGGGAACACCTGCTACTTGAATGCAGCCCTGCAGTGTCTGACCCACACACCACCCCTGGCCAGCTGGCTGCTGTCCCAGCAGCACTCGACGATCTGTCCAACCCAGACCTTCTGCATGCTGTGTGCTATGCAAGCCCACATCACGCGAGCCCTCCTTCATCCTGGCGAGGTGATCCGGCCCCGCCAGGACCTGCTCACTAGCTTCCACAGGCACGAGCAGGAAGATTCCCACGAGTTTCTGATGTTCACGCTGGATGCCATGCAGCAAGCGTGCTTGCGTGCCTGTGAGCTGTTGGGCTGTCCCTCCAACGACACCACCCTCATCCGTCAGATCTTTGGTGGGTCCTGGCGATCTCAGGTCCAGTGTCTCCACTGCCTTGGGGTTTCAGACACGTTCGACCCTTATCTGGACATCACCCTGGATATCACGGCAGCTCAGAGTGTGGACCAAGCTTTGAAAGAGCTGGTGAAGCCCGAGAAGCTGGACGGTGAAAATGCCTATCGTTGCAGTGTTTGTCTCCAGAAGGTGCCTGCCACCAAGAGGTTGACTCTGCACAGCGCCTCCAAGGTCCTGATCCTTGTGCTGAAACGCTTCACACAGATCGCCGGCGACAAAATGGCTCAGAAAGTGCACTATCCCCAGTGCCTCGACTTGCAACCCTACATGTCCGAGCAGACGGCAGGCCCACTGGATTATGTGCTCTATGCAGTGCTGGTGCACTCCGGGTGGAGCTGTCACCGAGGACACTACTTTTGTTATGTCCAAGCTGGCAACGGCCAGTGGTATCACATGGACGATGCCAAGGTTACCACCTGTGACGTGACGTCTGCCCTGAGCCAAAGCGCCTATGTCCTCTTTTATGCCCAGAAGAGTGCCTTGGAAGGAGACGGTGGGCCAGTGGCACCGGGAGGGGCACCGACGTCCCTGGGGGCTGACCCCACAGGCACTGTCGTGGCCCACAGGGGACCGGAAAGAGATGCCAGCATCAGAGCTCCTGGGTCGGAGGAGCCCCTGGAGGAAACAGGCGTTCAAGCAATCAGCTTAGAGCAGTGGAGACGCCTCCAAGAACACGACCGACCTCGGCCTGAATTCAACCTCAGGAAGGTCGAGTCTGCCCTGCCTGCCGGTGCGGTCGTGATTCACCGGTCGAAATACGCAGCTGGCATGAACCCACAACTGCCTGAACCGGGGAACTACCAGCTCAACCATCCAACCAGGGACAGCCCACCTCAGGGGCCCATCAACATCAGCAACGTCCCTTGTCTCAGCGGGAGGGCCAAAACTACCAAGAAAAAGAACAAGAAGAAGCAGGGGGCTCTGGGTGCATTGCACTAGGCTCCGGTGCACATCCCTGCAGACACGCACACACACCCACGCACCAACCCACACACCCACCCGCTCACACACTTGCTGCCCAACCTACGCTCACCTAGAGGAAATCGGGTGTGCTACACGTGGGAATAATCTACCCTTGTGGAAGGACTGTTAGTCTGCAGTGTTCATGGGACGTGCTATTCACTTGGAACTTCTTACTACTGAGCTTTCAGGCGTGGCTCTCCACTGGCATGCTACTGGGGAGGGTGGGATTGATGACTGGGTCTAAGGACTGTCTCAGCACAATCCACGTCCACGGCACTGGAACAGTCCTTTGGGGATGGGGCGTCTGGTAGGTTTCCTTTGGTTTTAACCCTCCCCTCCCCACCCCCAACCCCTTCATTTGCTGCACTATTGGCTTCTTGTGAAGGACGCAGCCTGGAGGCTCCTCAGAAAGGCTCACGCCCACCCAGGTGAGGAGGAAACCTCCTGAGCCCTTCAGAGGGTCCATGACCCTCTCCTGCCTGCTGGGGTCTCCCCCTCCTGGTCCAGTCAACTGGGGATGACCCCAGCCTCCCAGGTCACCAGCCCCCACACCCCATCCCGCTGCGCATAGCTCAGCACAGCACAGACAAATACGAATATTCCCAAGACCTGGTGCAGGATTCCATGGGAGCCGGGCAAGCAGGCTCTAAGGGTGGCTGTCAATCGGAGGCCTTGTGCAAATGCCTGAAAGGAATGACCCGGCCACCCATTCATCACTTGCCCTGGAGACTTCACAAGGATACTTCTCCAAAGACACCTGGGGCTGGATTTCATTTGAAAGGGATATGTTGGAGACTCTCCAAATGCCAACCAGGAGAAACGATGCAAACCACCCACCCCCGCAGCAACACCAGCAACAACGCCAAAACCCCAACAGCAAGAGACAGACTCGGTACATCTTCTGACAGACCCGCACAGGTGAGAGTGGGATGTCAGGTACTATGGGGACCAGTGTGACAGAGGGGTCTCCACGGTGGGGAGGAGGATCCCTGCGGCAAGTGGGAGCTTGAACACGTCCTCAATTTTCCCTCTAAAGCTGACAGCGATTGCCACTGGTTCACTGATTGCAGGTGCCTGCGAGGACCACAGTGTCTTCTGGCCACAGCACAGCAATCGCACGAGTGAGCCAGCGGAGCGAGTGAGGGGGTGAGTGCAGGAGCTGTCCCACGAAGGGCAGAGGTGGGGCTCTGTTTCCCTAGCCCTTGGGTCGAATCGTGGGAGGGCGAACCCAGAGGACCTGGGGGGATCGTCAAAGCCCAGGATCCTTCCCCAAGACCGAAGGAAGGAACATAGACATTGGTGAGGAAGGGTTAGGGGGAGGGGGAGTGGACTGTGACCTGGAGGTGCTGTCTCTCCACCTCTGCACCAGGTGCGTGGCCATCTCCAGGCAAGGAGAGGCAACCGGAGGAGAAGCCACCAAGAGATCCGTATCCTCTGCAGGTCCACATGGAGGAAGGGGCTCGTTCTACCCTTTGAGAGTCCCTGAGCGGCATAGAACGGGGCACCTCTGGGAACGTGGGCCAAAACAACTGCATCATGCCTGGGAAAGCCTGGGACAACCCCCTGGAGTGGGCCAGTGGCTCCAGGTGAAGGAAGGGGCATTCTTGGCCGAGTTCACAGCACGTCAGTGCTCCCGCTCCCCCTCCTCCCGCCCCTCCCCCTCCCCCTCATCCCTTTATCCCCTGAAGCAAACACTGACTAACACTGGGGCCCAATCAGATTCTCCCTCGTGGGGACACAGCCTTGAGGCACATCCACTTACCATGGTTTGTCTTGTAAGTGAGGAAAGCCAAGGTGGAATGCCGAGGACCCCAATCCCCAGGGCGACTCTGCGGGAGACGCCACAGGGCCCGTGTGGGGAGGAGGGGGTGGACAGAATCGGGGAGCCCTTGCTCAGGCCTGCCCAGTGCCTCATCCCCACCCCACACCCCACGCACCGTCCCTCCACGCCCAGCCATCTTCCAGGCCAGCCCCTAGCATGGTGTTCACTCCACTGGAGAATGGATGGTGGAGATCGTGGTTCCAAAGAGCTCCCTGCCTCTAGGATGCCTTTGAGCACGTGGAGTGGAGTGAGAAGCTCCCAGGGTAGCTCCGACCTGGGTTTCAGCCTCGGGGGACCTGGAAGGGGCTCTTGGACTGAGGGTGAAACCGCGAGGGGCAGGCCGTGTCTGACGGACCATGCTTCCCTCAGACATCCTCAGGCACCTGCACCGTGGAAGGAGCCCTGTGGAGCCCCGCGAGACAGACACCCCGACACCACCTCTGCTAATGATGGGCGTGTCTGGGCCATGGGAAATGGATCAAACGAACCTGGCACGGGACAGGGTTTGGATGCAGTCTACTTGGTAATAAACTGAGTGAAATCATTGGCATGAGTGTTTAATTCGAGAAATGAAGACCTATGAAATTCATCACGGGGTTGGGGGGGCAGGGCTGTGTATCTCTGGAGAGGTGCCCTGTCTTGTCTGGGCGGAAGTGCACTCCAGAAACCCGGAAGTGTCGTTCTTCAACACCAATGGAAAGCTGTGTTTCTAGAAGGGGTTTTCCTTTGACTCAAGCCACCAAGAGGGACGGTATTGCATGGGTGTTTTGGTGTGTAATCACCGCTGGTCCACGGGATAGGATGATTATTCTCAGTTTCATGTCTGAAGTTCATCCCCCTGGTACCGAGGGCAAACGAGGGTGCCTGTGGCTTCTGAGAAGGGCAGTCCCTTGGATGTCCAGGGCCCCACACTCAGGAAAGAGGGTTCTGCCAGGTCGGATGGGCCCAGTGATGGGGACGCTGGTCCCCACACTTCCCTCCAGTAGCGCTAGGAGAAAGAGCAAGCAGAGCACAGCCTATGCCTTGGTGCCAGCCAGGCCCATCTCAACCCAGGACCGCTTGCTCCCAGGGGGGTGGCCGCTGCATCTCCGACAGATCCCACTGGGTGCTGAGCCTTCCCTCGCAAAGACAAGAAGGGAGAAGGCAGTGGGTTTGGAGCGAGGCAGTATCTGAGCACCGAAGAGCCTTCACTCCTTCCTAAAATGGGCACAGAGCATCTCCTGTGCTCTCTGAGGTGGGGTAGGGGGCACTGCATGCTGGCCACCATGCTGGGCACTGCAGTCCACGGAGCGCAGTGCATCCTCATGGAGACTTGAAGTGATCACAGTCGAGTCACACATGAGAGTGGAATGCATACGGTTGGGGAGTTAGAGGATTTCTCAGCTGAGAATTCCTGATTCCCAGGGGGACAGCATTCCAGCAGCAGGGGAGAGAGCAGTTCATTGTATCTGGCGGCAGTTTGGTTCACTTCTCCTAAAGTGCCTGGACGTCCTGTGACATCAGACATTTGGCTTCTGTCTCCCATGTTCATCCTCAAAGGAGCATGCCACCTGAACCTTACAGAAGGTAACTCAACAACACTTCGAGCTCAGGCAAAGAAACCAAACGAACAAATGAAAAACCCTAACCTCCCCACGCCCACCCCCCCACCCCCAACACCAGAAACAACAAAGAAATCCAGAGCAGTGAAAAATGCAGTGAACAGAGCAAACCAAGTGCACAAAATGGATTTGAAAGATTCACAGAAAAGAATCCTGCAGACCTATTGGGAGACGTCTACGGAGAGGGGGAGGCACAAGTACAAACTCTTTGCAGTATGGTATTGGAAAAATGTAAGTTGTATGTTTGGGTGGTGTTGGCATTGGCATCAGGGTGGTTGGGGGTTAGGGGGTGGGGGTAGGGGTGGCGTGGTGAGCCTCTGTAGGAAAGGGAGGCATTCATACTATAACGTTGTACAAAGAAACCTGCCGACTAGTATTCCAATGATGCCTAAGTAGGAATGTGAAACTCAACGTTCATTTATAAAATCAAAGGTCCTCCCTGCACTGACGGAAGACCCTTCCCTAACGTCGTTGGGGACAGCGAAACCACCTGACTTGCAGCTCTGCCCCTCCTATCTGTCAGTAGGTTCTCATCCAGGTGGTCCCAGGACAGACACACTCCACTGGACCACGTGCAGCTTCGAAGGGGGCTGGGCGGGCTTGGGGGCAGGGTCCGTGGGGGAACTCTCCTCTCCTAGCTGACTCTTCCACTGCCTCAAGATCACATGACCTCGAGGAGTCTCACCCAAGGAACCTTACGTATCACCTTTCTCCTTTCCCTCCCCACGCCCCCACCCCCTGCACCTAAGGTTCGACCAGCACGTTGTGATTGAGCGTCCTCGTGCATTTCCCACTGAGCCGCACAGCTGTGTCTAGTCTATCTGGGGACAGAACCGAGAATCGTTTTTGACAGATGGCTATTTACATATGCCCCCACCAAGATCCCATAGAGAGGGAAAGAAAGACCAATGATTGCCCCCACGAACACAAACAATCATGCCCTGGATAAAGAAGAGGTGACGTGCCCCACGGGGCGGGCTGTGGAGCAGGGTCAGTCGGGGACCTTCCCTCTCCTAGCTGAATCTCTGACTGCCTCAAGGTCACATGACCTCAGGGAGTCTCACCCAAGGAACTTTATCTATCACTTTTTTTTTTCCACACCCTACATCAAAGGGTCAACCGGCACCTTTGCATCCTCAGGCATTTTTGACTGAGCCGGACAGCTGTGTCTAGTTTCTTCGGGGCGGGAAGCAAAGAATCATTTCTCACCGATGCCTATATACATATGCCCCCACCATCATCTCCACAGAGAGGGAAAGGAAGTATAAATATGTCCCCCACAAACACAAACAAGCATGCCCCGGATTAAGAAGATGTAAGACGCCCCCCACTCCACACACCACCTCAGCCACCCCCTCCCCCCCCCCCGGCCGTTTCCAAAACAGACAGCGGAAGACTGCTCAGCCCACCACCCCTCCCCCAAGAAAGAGGAAGGGAATCATGCGTTTGGAGCAATGACGATGGACTTGGGGGGAGGGGGGCTGGGGGGCTGGGGGCGGGAGGGCGTGATGCTGTGAGAAAGACGTCTGACAGAAAGACAAATACCGCACGACAGCGCTTCTATGTAGAATGCAAACCATGACAGCGATGTAGTGGATATATTCGCAACACAGGACAAACTGCTGGGTTACCAGTGGGCAGACGGAAGGCGAGGGGCATAAGAGGCACACACTTATCAGGTGTGAGATCAGCTAAAAGAATGTCCTGTATGACACCGGGACCTAGAGCCAATACTTTCTAGGAAGCATCAAGGAAATGTAAGCTTTGAGGAATTGTCAATCACTAGACTGTACACCTTCCATAATATTGTAGAGCAAGCATCGTTTCAATGAAAGAACAAAACCAAAGAGAACACAACAAAACACCAAAAACCAAAAGGTGGTGGTGGAGGGGGTGGGGGTGGGGAGGGGGGTGGGGAGAAAACACAGAAGAGATGAATACAAAATCAAAGCTACAGGTGGGCTGGCTTTGGGACACGATCATCGACATGAAGGAAAAGGACATGTTTCCACACTCCTTGAATCCCTTGCTAGGACACTGAACGCAAGAAGTGGCTCTCCTAACCTATGGGAATTGAAGTGGGAAGCTCTCAAGAACATCTGTCAGGAAAGGAGTAGAGTGGAATTTTGCACCATTGGGAAAAGTGTGAAAGTGTTTGTTTAGCCCTTGGGCAGGAATCGTTTTGAGCAAGTGTGTTGTGAACTGGCTTGTGTTCCCCCCAGTACCTGTGCTCAGCTTCTAAACCCCCGCGTGCATCCCTTGGGGGCAGGCTAAGGCCAACGCATCCCCTTGGCCGGCAAGTCATTTCCATTCTGAGCACCTTTCTACGTGAGCCTCTCAGAGGTGTTTCTGGAGGTGTGTAAACAGACATCCCGGAGAAAGGTGTGCATTGTTCCCGCTGGGGATTGCGAGTGACCACGCCCTCAGGCCCTAAATCCGATCAGAAGCTTGCAGCGCATTGGTGGATTTCGTGCCCCCGGGGGTTGGGATGGGGGCGGAGTGGGTGGTGAGCCATCAAAGGGCTGGTGGGACTGGCCCAGGCTGTCACTTGCAGACCGGCCATCTCCGGGAAGGAGGCATCCCTGCTGCAGCTGGAGCTCCGAGATGGACACTCTCGACACTCTCGTGGGCCTCGTTTGCAGAGACATGGAGGCTGCTTCTCTCGACTCGGGAGGTGAGCCTCCAGCTCAGTTCCACGTCTTTCCCAAACTCCACTCTTCCCGGCCAAGTGCCGCTGCTGTGGATGCCCGCCGGGGACCCTCTCGGCAGGAGGAACCGTGCCCGCCGGCCCAGACCGTTGGGCGCTGCCAGCGTGGTGACTTGGCGCGTGTGTCAGCAGGGCTGGCTCCCGCCCAGACACGTCTCCTGAGTTGGAGGAGACCGTCTGTGGTCGGGGCTGGGCTTTGCAATATGGGGAACACCTGCTACTTGAATGCAGCCCTGCAGTGTCTGACCCACACACCACCCCTGGCCAGCTGGCTGCTGTCCCAGCAGCACTCGACGATCTGTCCAACCCAGACCTTCTGCATGCTGTGTGCTATGCAAGCCCACATCACGCGAGCCCTCCTTCATCCTGGCGAGGTGATCCGGCCCCGCCAGGACCTGCTCACTAGCTTCCACAGGCACGAGCAGGAAGATTCCCACGAGTTTCTGATGTTCACGCTGGATGCCATGCAGCAAGCGTGCTTGCGTGCCTGTGAGCTGTTGGGCTGTCCCTCCAACGACACCACCCTCATCCGTCAGATCTTTGGTGGGTCCTGGCGATCTCAGGTCCAGTGTCTCCACTGCCTTGGGGTTTCAGACACGTTCGACCCTTATCTGGACATCACCCTGGATATCACGGCAGCTCAGAGTGTGGACCAAGCTTTGAAAGAGCTGGTGAAGCCCGAGAAGCTGGACGGTGAAAATGCCTATCGTTGCAGTGTTTGTCTCCAGAAGGTGCCTGCCACCAAGAGGTTGACTCTGCACAGCGCCTCCAAGGTCCTGATCCTTGTGCTGAAATGCTTCACACAGATCGCCGGCGACAAAATGGCTCAGAAAGTGCACTATCCCCAGTGCCTCGACTTGCAACCCTACATGTCCGAGCAGACGGCAGGCCCACTGGATTATGTGCTCTATGCAGTGCTGGTGCACTCCGGGTGGAGCTGTCACCGAGGACACTACTTTTGTTATGTCCAAGCTGGCAACGGCCAGTGGTATCACATGGACGATGCCAAGGTTACCGCCTGTGACGTGACGTCTGCCCTGAGCCAAAGCGCCTATGTCCTCTTTTATGCCCAGAAGAGTGCCTTGGAAGGAGACGGTGGGCCAGTGGCACCGGGAGGGGCACCGACGTCCCTGGGGGCTGACCCCACAGGCACTGTCGTGGCCCACAGGGGACCGGAAAGAGATGCCAGCATCAGAGCTCCTGGGTCGGAGGAGCCCCTGGAGGAAACAGGCGTTCAAGCAATCAGCTTAGAGCAGTGGAGACGCCTCCAAGAACACGACTGACCTCGGCCTGAATTCAACCTCAGGAAGGTCGAGTCTGCCCTGCCTGCTGGTGCGGTCGTGATTCACCGGTCGAAATACGCAGCTGGCATGAACCCACAACTGCCTGAACCGGGGAACTACCAGCTCAACCATCCAACCAGGGACAGCCCACCTCAGGGGCCCATCAACATCAGCAACGTCCCTTGTCTCAGTGGGAGGGCCAAAACTACCAAGAAAAAGAACAAGAAGAAGCAGGGGGCTCTGGGTGCATTGCACTAGGCTCCGGTGCACATCCCTACAGACACGCACACACACCCACGCACCAACCCACACACCCACCCGCTCACACACTTGCTGCCCAACCTACGCTCACCTAGAGGAAATCGGGTGTGCTACACGTGGGAATAATCTACCCTTGTGGAAGGACTGTTAGTCTGCAGTGTTCATGGGACGTGCTATTCACTTGGAACTTCTTACTACTGAGCTTTCAGGCGTGGCTCTCCACTGGCATGCTACTGGGGAGGGTGGGATTGATGACTGGGTCTAAGGACTGTCTCAGCACAATCCACGTCCACGGCACTGGAACAGTCCTTTGGGGATGGGGCGTCTGGTAGGTTTCCTTTGGTTTTAACCCTCCCCTCCCCACCCCCAACCCCTTCATTTGCTGCACTATTGGCTTCTTGTGAAGGACGCAGCCTGGAGGCTCCTCAGAAAGGCTCACGCCCACCCAGCTGAGGAGGAAACCTCCTGAGCCCTTCAGAGGGTCCATGACCCTCTCCTGCCTGCTGGGGTCTCCCCCTCCTGGTCCAGTCAACTGGGGATGACCCCAGCCTCCCAGGTCACCAGCCCCCACACCCCATCCCGCTGCGCATAGCTCTGCACAGCACAGACAAATACGAATATTCCCAAGACCTGGTGCAGGATTCCATGGGAGCCGGGCAAGCAGGCTCTAAGCGTGGCTGTCAATCGGAGGCCTTGTGCAAATGCCTGAAAGGAATGACCCGGCCACCCATTCATCACTTGCCCTGGAGACTTCACAAGGATACTTCTCCAAAGACACCTGGGGCTGGATTTCATTTGAAAGGGATATGTTGGAGACTCTCCAAATGCCAACCAGGAGAAACGATGCAAACCACCCACCCCCGCAGCAACACCAGCAACAACGCCAAAACCCCAACAGCAAGAGACAGACTCGGTACATCTTCTGACAGACCCGCACAGGTGAGAGTGGGATGTCAGGTACTATGGGGACCAGTGTGACAGAGGGGTCTCCACGGTGGGGAGGAGGATCCCTGCGGCAAGTGGGAGCTTGAACACGTCCTCAATTTTCCCTCTAAAGCTGACAGCGATTGCCACTGGTTCACTGATTGCAGGTGCCTGCGAGGACCACAGTGTCTTCTGGCCACAGCACAGCAAGCGCACGAGTGAGCCAGCGGAGCGAGTGAGGGGGTGAGTGCAGGAGCTGTCCCACGAAGGGCAGAGGTGGGGCTCTGTTTCCCTAGCCCTTGGGTCGAATCGTGGGAGGGCGAACCCAGAGGACCTGGGGGGATCGTCAAAGCCCAGGATCCTTCCCCAAGACCGAAGGAAGGAACATAGACATTGGTGAGGAAGGGTTAGGGGGAGGGGGAGTGGACTGTGACCTGGAGGTGCTGTCTCTCCACCTCTGCACCAGGTGCGTGGCCATCTCCAGGCAAGGAGAGGCAACCGGAGGAGAAGCCACCAAGAGATCCGTATCCTGTGCAGGTCCACATGGAGGAAGGGGCTCGTTCTACCCTTTGAGAGTCCCTGAGTGGCATAGAACGGGGCACCTCTGGGAACGTGGGCCAAAACAACTGCATCATGCCTGGGAAAGCCTGGGACAACCCCCTGGAGTGGGCCAGTGGCTCCAGGTGAAGGAAGGGGCATTCTTGGCCGAGTTCACAGCACGTCAGTGCTCCCGCTCCCCCTCCTCCCGCCCCTCCCCCTCCCCCTCATCCCTTTATCCCCTGAAGCAAACACTGACTAACACTGGGGCCCAATCAGATTCTCCCTCGTGGGGACACAGCCTTGAGGCACATCCACTTACCATGGTTTGTCTTGTAAGTGAGGAAAGCCAAGGTGGAATGCCGAGGACCCCAATCCCCAGGGCGACTCTGCGGGAGACGCCACAGGGCCCGTGTGGGGAGGAGGGGGTGGACAGAATCGGGGAGCCCTTGCTCAGGCCTGCCCAGTGCCTCATCCCCACCCCACACCCCACGCACCGTCCCTCCACGCCCAGCCATCTTCCAGGCCAGCCCCTAGCATGGTGTTCACTCCACTGGAGAATGGATGGTGGAGATCGTGGTTCCGAAGAGCTCCCTGCCTCTAGGATGCCTTTGAGCACGTGGAGTGGAGTGAGAAGCTCCCAGGGTAGCTCCGACCTGGGTTTCAGCCTCGGGGGACCTGGAAGGGGCTCTTGGACTGAGGGTGAAACCGCGAGGGGCAGGCCGTGTCTGACGGACCAGGCTTCCCTCAGACATCCTCAGGCACCTGCACCGTGGAAGGAGCCCTGTGGAGCCCCGCGAGACAGACACCCCGACACCACCTCTGCTAATGATGGGCGTGTCTGGGCCATGGGAAATGGATCAAACGAACCTGGCACGGGACAGGGTTTGGATGCAGTCTACTTGGTAATAAACTGAGTGAAATCATTGGCATGAGTGTTTAATTCGAGAAATGAAGACCTATGAAATTCATCACGGGGTTGGGGGGGCAGGGCTGTGTATCTCTGGAGAGGTGCCCTGTCTTGTCTGGGCGGAAGTGCACTCCAGAAACCCGGAAGTGTCGTTCTTCAACACCAATGGAAAGCTGTGTTTCTAGAAGGGGTTTTCCTTTGACTCAAGCCACCAAGAGGGACGGTATTGCATGGGTGTTTTGGTGTGTAATCACCGCTGGTCCACGGGATAGGATGATTATTCTCAGTTTCATGTCTGAAGTTCATCCCCCTGGTACCGAGGGCAAACGAGGGTGCCTGTGGCTTCTGAGAAGGGCAGTCCCTTGGATGTCCAGGGCCCCACGCTCAGGAAAGAGGGTTCTGCCAGGTCGGATGGGCCCAGTGATGGGGACGCTGGTCCCCACACTTCCCTCCAGTAGCGCTAGGAGAAAGAGCAAGCAGAGCACAGCCTATGCCTTGGTGCCAGCCAGGCCCATCTCAACCCAGGACCGCTTGCTCCCAGGGGGGTGGCCGCTGCATCTCCGACAGATCCCACTGGGTGCTGAGCCTTCCCTCGCAAAGACAAGAAGGGAGAAGGCAGTGGGTTTGGAGCGAGGCAGTATCTGAGCACCGAAGAGCCTTCACTCCTTCCTAAAATGGGCACAGAGCATCTCCTGTGCTCTCTGAGGTGGGGTAGGGGGCACTGCATGCTGGCCACCATGCTGGGCACTGCAGTCCACGGAGCGCAGTGCATCCTCATGGAGACTTGAAGTGATCACAGTCGAGTCACACATGAGAGTGGAATGCATACGGTTGTGGAGTTAGAGGATTTCTCAGCTGAGAATTCCTGATTCCCAGGGGGACAGCATTCCAGCAGCAGGGGAGAGAGCAGTTCATTGTATCTGGCGGCAGTTTGGTTCACTTCTCCTAAAGTGCCTGGACGTCCTGTGACATCAGACATTTGGCTTCTGTCTCCCATGTTCATCCTCAAAGGAGCATGCCACCTGAACCTTACAGAAGGTAACTCAACAACACTTCGAGCTCAGGCAAAGAAACCAAACGAACAAATGAAAAACCCTAACCTCCCCACGCCCACCCCCCCACCCCCAACACCAGAAACAACAAAGAAATCCAGAGCAGTGAAAAATGCAGTGAACAGAGCAAACCAAGTGCACAAAATGGATTTGAAAGATTCACAGAAAAGAATCCTGCAGACCTATTGGGAGACGTCTACGGAGAGGGGGAGGCACAAGTACAAACTCTTTGCAGTATGGTATTGGAAAAATGTAAGTTGTGTGTTTGGGTGGTGTTGGCATTGGCATCAGGGTGGTTGGGGGTTAGGGGGTGGGGGTAGGGGTGGCGTGGTGAGCCTCTGTAGGAAAGGGAGGCATTCATACTATAACGTTGTACAAAGAAACCTGCCGACTAGTATTCCAATGATGCCTAAGTAGGAATGTGAAACTCAACGTTCATTTATAAAATCAAAGGTCCTCCCTGCACTGACGGAAGACCCTTCCCTAACGTCGTTGGGGACAGCGAAACCACCTGACTTGCAGCTCTGCCCCTCCTATCTGTCAGTAGGTTCTCATCCAGGTGGTCCCAGGACAGACACACTCCACTGGACCACGTGCAGCTTCGAAGGGGGCTGGGCGGGCTTGGGGGCAGGGTCCGTGGGGGAACTCTCCTCTCCTAGCTGACTCTTCCACTGCCTCAAGATCACATGACCTCGAGGAGTCTCACCCAAGGAACCTTACGTATCACCTTTCTCCTTTCCCTCCCCACGCCCCCACCCCCTGCACCTAAGGTTCGACCAGCACGTTGTGATTGAGCGTCCTCGTGCATTTCCCACTGAGCCGCACAGCTGTGTCTAGTCTATCTGGGGACAGAACCGAGAATCGTTTTTGACAGATGGCTATTTACATATGCCCCCACCAAGATCCCATAGAGAGGGAAAGAAAGACCAATGATTGCCCCCACGAACACAAACAATCATGCCCTGGATAAAGAAGAGGTGACGTGCCCCACGGGGCGGGCTGTGGAGCAGGGTCAGTCGGGGACCTTCCCTCTCCTAGCTGAATCTCTGACTGCCTCAAGGTCACATGACCTCAGGGAGTCTCACCCAAGGAACTTTATCTATCACTTTTTTTTTTCCACACCCTACATCAAAGGGTCAACCGGCACCTTTGCATCCTCAGGCATTTTTGACTGAGCCGGACAGCTGTGTCTAGTTTCTTCGGGGCGGGAAGCAAAGAATCATTTCTCACCGATGCCTATATACATATGCCCCCACCATCATCTCCACAGAGAGGGAAAGGAAGTATAAATATGTCCCCCACAAACACAAACAAGCATGCCCCGGATTAAGAAGATGTAAGACGCCCCCCACTCCACACACCACCTCAGCCACCCCCTCCCCCCCCGGCCGTTTCCAAAACAGACAGCGGAAGACTGCTCAGCCCACCACCCCTCCCCCAAGAAAGAGGAAGGGAATCATGCGTTTGGAGCAATGACGATGGACTTGGGGGGAGGGGGGCTGGGGGGCTGGGGGCGGGAGGGCGTGATGCTGTGAGAAAGACGTCTGACAGAAAGACAAATACCGCACGACAGCGCTTCTATGTAGAATGCAAACCATGACAGCGATGTAGTGGATATATTCGCAACACAGGACAAACTGCTGGGTTACCAGTGGGCAGACGGAAGGCGAGGGGCGTAAGAGGCACACACTTATCAGGTGTGAGATCAGCTAAAAGAATGTCCTGTATGACACCGGGACCTAGAGCCAATACTTTCTAGGAAGCATCAAGGAAATGTAAGCTTTGAGGAATTGTCAATCACTAGACTGTACACCTTCCATAATATTGTAGAGCAAGCATCGTTTCAATGAAAGAACAAAACCAAAGAGAACACAACAAAACACCAAAAACCAAAAGGTGGTGGTGGAGGGGGTGGGGGTGGGGAGGGGGGTGGGGAGAAAACAGAAGAGATGAATACAAAATCAAAGCTACAGGTGGGCTGGCTTTGGGACACGATCATCGACATGAAGGAAAAGGACATGTTTCCACACTCCTTGAATCCCTTGCTAGGACACTGAACGCAAGAAGTGGCTCTCCTAACCTATGGGAATTGAAGTGGGAAGCTCTCAAGAACATCTGTCAGGAAAGGAGTAGAGTGGAATTTTGCACCATTGGGAAAAGTGTGAAAGTGTTTGTTTAGCCCTTGGGCAGGAATCGTTTTGAGCAAGTGTGTTGTGAACTGGCTTGTGTTCCCCCCAGTACCTGTGCTCAGCTTCTAAACCCCCGCGTGCATCCCTTGGGGGCAGGCTAAGGCCAACGCATCCCCTTGGCCGGCAAGTCATTTCCATTCTGAGCACCTTTCTACGTGAGCCTCTCAGAGGTGTTTCTGGAGGTGTGTAAACAGACTTCCCGGAGAAAGGTGTGCATTGTTCCCGCTGGGGATTGCGAGTGACCACGCCCTCAGGCCCTAAATCCGATCAGAAGCTTGCAGCGCATTGGTGGATTTCGTGCCCCCGGGGGTTGGGATGGGGGCGGAGTGG
The DNA here is from genome assembly GCF_030028045.1 of Hippopotamus amphibius kiboko. NCBI lineage: Eukaryota > Metazoa > Chordata > Mammalia > Artiodactyla > Hippopotamidae > Hippopotamus > Hippopotamus amphibius. The sequence goes on from NC_080193.1 coordinate 34,213,373, forward strand.
GTGGTGAGCCATCAAAGGGCTGGTGGGACTGGCCCAGGCTGTCACTTGCAGACCGGCCATCTCCGGGAAGGAGGCATCCCTGCTGCAGCTGGAGCTCCGAGATGGACACTCTCGACACTCTCGTGGGCCTCGTTTGCAGAGACATGGAGGCTGCTTCTCTCGACTCGGGAGGTGAGCCTCCAGCTCAGTTCCACGTCTTTCCCAAACTCCACTCTTCCCGGCCAAGTGCCGCTGCTGTGGATGCCCGCCGGGGACCCTCTCGGCAGGAGGAACCGTGCCCGCCGGCCCAGACCGTTGGGCGCTGCCAGCGTGGTGACTTGGCGCGTGTGTCAGCAGGGCTGGCTCCCGCCCAGACACGTCTCCTGAGTTGGAGGAGACCGTCTGTGGTCGGGGCTGGGCTTTGCAATATGGGGAACACCTGCTACTTGAATGCAGCCCTGCAGTGTCTGACCCACACACCACCCCTGGCCAGCTGGCTGCTGTCCCAGCAGCACTCGACGATCTGTCCAACCCAGACCTTCTGCATGCTGTGTGCTATGCAAGCCCACATCACACGAGCCCTCCTTCATCCTGGCGAGGTGATCCGGCCCCGCCAGGACCTGCTCACTAGCTTCCACAGGCACGAGCAGGAAGATTCCCACGAGTTTCTGATGTTCACGCTGGACGCCATGCAGCAAGCGTGCTTGCGTGCCTGTGAGCTGTTGGGCTGTCCCTCCAATGACACCACCCTCATCCGTCAGATCTTTGGTGGGTCCTGGCGATCTCAGGTCCAGTGTCTCCACTGCCTTGGGGTTTCAGACACGTTCGACCCTTATCTGGACATCACCCTGGATATCACGGCAGCTCAGAGTGTGGACCAAGCTTTGAAAGAGCTGGTGAAGCCCGAGAAGCTGGACGGTGAAAATGCCTATCGTTGCAGTGTTTGTCTCCAGAAGGTGCCTGCCACCAAGAGGTTGACTCTGCACAGCGCCTCCAAGGTCCTGATCCTTGTGCTGAAACGCTTCACACAGATCGCCGGCGACAAAATGGCTCAGAAAGTGCACTATCCCCAGTGCCTCGACTTGCAACCCTACATGTCCGAGCAGATGGCAGGCGCACTGGATTATGTGCTCTATGCAGTGCTGGTGCACTCCGGGTGGAGCTGTCACCGAGGACACTACTTTTGTTATGTCCAAGCTGGCAACGGCCAGTGGTATCACATGGACGATGCCAAGGTTACCGCCTGTGACGTGACGTCTGCCCTGAGCCAAAGCGCCTATGTCCTCTTTTATGCCCAGAAGAGTGCCTTGGAAGGAGACGGTGGGCCAGTGGCACCGGGAGGGGCACCGACGTCCCTGGGGGCTGACCCCACAGGCACTGTCGTGGCCCACAGGGGACCGGAAAGAGATGCCAGCATCAGAGCTCCTGGGTCGGAGGAGCCCCTGGAGGAAACAGGCGTTTAAGCAATCAGCTTAGAGCAGTGGAGACGCCTCCAAGAACACAACCGACCTCGGCCTGAATTCAACCTCAGGAAGGTCGAGTCTGCCCTGCCTGCCGGTGCGGTCGTGATTCACCAGTCGAAATACGCAGCTGGCATGAACCCACAACTGCCTGAACCGGGGAACTACCAGCTCAACCATCCAACCAGGGACAGCCCACCTCAGGGGCCCATCAACATCAGCAACGTCCCTTGTCTCAGCGGGAGGGCCAAAACTACCAAGAAAAAGAACAAGAAGAAGCAGGGGGCTCTGGGTGCATTGCACTAGGCTCCGGTGCACATCCCTGCAGACACGCACACACACCCACGCACCAACCCACACACCCACCCGCTCACACACTTGCTGCCCAACCTATGCTCACCTAGAGGAAATCGGGTGTGCTACACGTGGGAATAATCTACCCTTGTGGAAGGACTGTTAGTCTGCAGTGTTCATGGGACGTGCTATTCACTTGGAACTTCTTACTACTGAGCTTTCAGGCGTGGCTCTCCACTGGCATGCTACTGGGGAGGGTGGGATTGATGACTGGGTCTAAGGACTGTCTCAGCACAATCCACGTCCACGGCACTGGAACAGTCCTTTGGGGATGGGGCGTCTGGTAGGTTTCCTTTGGTTTTAACCCTCCCCTCCCCACCCCCAACCCCTTCATTTGCTGCACTATTGGCTTCTTGTGAAGGACGCAGCCTGGAGGCTCCTCAGAAAGGCTCACGCCCACCCAGGTGAGGAGGAAACCTCCTGAGCCCTTCAGAGGGTCCATGACCCTCTCCTGCCTGCTGGGGTCTCCCCCTCCTGGTCCAGTCAACTGGGGATGACCCCAGCCTCCCAGGTCACCAGCCCCCACACCCCATCCCGCTGCGCATAGCTCAGCACAGCACAGACAAATACGAATATTCCCAAGACCTGGTGCAGGATTCCATGGGAGCCGGGCAAGCAGGCTCTAAGGGTGGCTGTCAATCGGAGGCCTTGTGCAAATGCCTGAAAGGAATGACCCGGCCACCCATTCATCACTTGCCCTGGAGACTTCACAAGGATACTTCTCCAAAGACACCTGGGGCTGGATTTCATTTGAAAGGGATATGTTGGAGACTCTCCAAATGCCAACCAGGAGAAACGATGCAAACCACCCACCCCCGCAGCAACACCAGCAACAACGCCAAAACCCCAACAGCAAGAGACAGACTCGGTACATCTTCTGACAGACCCGCACAGGTGAGAGTGGGATGTCAGGTACTATGGGGACCAGTGTGACAGAGGGGTCTCCACGGTGGGGAGGAGGATCCCTGCGGCAAGTGGGAGCTTGAACACGTCCTCAATTTTCCCTCTAAAGCTGACAGCGATTGCCACTGGTTCACTGATTGCAGGTGCCTGCGAGGACCACAGTGTCTTCTGGCCACAGCACAGCAAGCGCACGAGTGAGCCAGCGGAGCGAGTGAGGGGGTGAGTGCAGGAGCTGTCCCACGAAGGGCAGAGGTGGGGCTCTGTTTCCCTAGCCCTTGGGTCGAATCGTGGGAGGGCGAACCCAGAGGACCTGGGGGGATCGTCAAAGCCCAGGATCCTTCCCCAAGACCAAAGGAAGGAACATAGACATTGGTGAGGAAGGGTTAGGGGGAGGGGGAGTGGACTGTGACCTGGAGGTGCTGTCTCTCCACCTCTGCACCAGGTGCGTGGCCATCTCCAGGCAAGGAGAGGCAACCGGAGGAGAAGCCACCAAGAGATCCGTATCCTGTGCAGGTCCACATGGAGGAAGGGGCTCGTTCTACCCTTTGAGAGTCCCTGAGCGGCATAGAACGGGGCACCTCTGGGAACGTGGGCCAAAACAACTGCATCATGCCTGGGAAAGCCTGGGACAACCCCCTGGAGTGGGCCAGTGGCTCCAGGTGAAGGAAGGGGCATTCTTGGCCGAGTTCACAGCACGTCAGTGCTCCCGCTCCCCCTCCTCCCGCCCCTCCCCCTCCCCCTCATCCCTTTATCCCCTGAAGCAAACACTGACTAACACTGGGGCCCAATCAGATTCTCCCTCGTGGGGACACAGCCTTGAGGCACATCCACTTACCATGGTTTGTCTTGTAAGTGAGGAAAGCCAAGGTGGAATGCCGAGGACCCCAATCCCCAGGGCGACTCTGCGGGAGACGCCACAGGGCCCGTGTGGGGAGGAGGGGGTGGACAGAATCGGGGAGCCCTTGCTCAGGCCTGCCCAGTGCCTCATCCCCACCCCACACCCCACGCACCGTCCCTCCACGCCCAGCCATCTTCCAGGCCAGCCCCTGGCATGGTGTTCACTCCACTGGAGAATGGATGGTGGAGATCGTGGTTCCAAAGAGCTCCCTGCCTCTAGGATGCCTTTGAGCACGTGGAGTGGAGTGAGAAGCTCCCAGGGTAGCTCCGACCTGGGTTTCAGCCTCAGGGGACCTGGAAGGGGCTCTTGGACTGAGGGTGAAACCGCGAGGGGCAGGCCGTGTCTGACGGACCAGGCTTCCCTCAGACATCCTCAGGCACCTGCACCGTGGAAGGAGCCCTGTGGAGCCCCGCGAGACAGACACCCCGACACCACCTCTGCTAATGATGGGCGTGTCTGGGCCATGGGAAATGGATCAAACGAACCTGGCACGGGACAGGGTTTGGATGCAGTCTACTTGGTAATAAACTGAGTGAAATCATTGGCATGAGTGTTTAATTCGAGAAATGAAGACCTATGAAATTCATCGCGGGGTTGGGGGGGCAGGGCTGTGTATCTCTGGAGAGGTGCCCTGTCTTGTCTGGGCGGAAGTGCACTCCAGAAACCCGGAAGTGTCGTTCTTCAACACCAATGGAAAGCTGTGTTTCTAGAAGGGGTTTTCCTTTGACTCAAGCCACCAAGAGGGACGGTATTGCATGGGTGTTTTGGTGTGTAATCACCGCTGGTCCACGGGATAGGATGATTATTCTCAGTTTCATGTCTGAAGTTCATCCCCCTGGTACCGAGGGCAAACGAGGGTGCCTGTGGCTTCTGAGAAGGGCAGTCCCTTGGATGTCCAGGGCCCCACGCTCAGGAAAGAGGGTTCTGCCAGGTCGGATGGGCCCAGTGATGGGGACGCTGGTCCCCACACTTCCCTCCAGTAGTGCTAGGAGAAAGAGCAAGCAGAGCACAGCCTATGCCTTGGTGCCAGCCAGGCCCATCTCAACCCAGGACCACTTGCTCCCAGGGGGGTGGCCGCTGCATCTCCGACAGATCCCACTGGGTGCTGAGCCTTCCCTCACAAAGACAAGAAGGGAGAAGGCAGTGGGTTTGGAGCGAGGCAGTATCTGAGCACTGAAGAGCCTTCACTCCTTCCTAAAATGGGCACAGAGCATCTCCTGTGCTCTCTGAGGTGGGGTAGGGGGCACTGCATGCTGGCCACCATGCTGGGCACTGCAGTCCACGGAGCGCAGTGCATCCTCATGGAGACTTGAAGTGATCACAGTCGAGTCACACATGAGAGTGGAATGCGTACGGTTGTGGAGTTAGAGGATTTCTCAGCTGAGAATTCCTGATTCCCAGGGGGACAGCATTCCAGCAGCAGGGGAGAGAGCAGTTCATTGTATCTGGCGGCAGTTTGGTTCACTTCTCCTAAAGTGCCTGGACGTCCTGTGACATCAGACATTTGGCTTCTGTCTCCCATGTTCATCCTCAAAGGAGCATGCCACCTGAACCTTACAGAAGGTAACTCAACAACACTTCGAGCTCAGGCAAAGAAACCAAATGAACAAATGAAAAACCCTAACCTCCCCACGCCCACCCCCCCACCCCCAACACCAGAAACAACAAAGAAATCCAGAGCAGTGAAAAATGCAGTGAACAGAGCAAACCAAGTGCACAAAATGGATTTGAAAGATTCACAGAAAAGAATCCTGCAGACCTATTGGGAGACGTCTACGGAGAGGGGGAGGCACAAGTACAAACTCTTTGCAGTATGGTATTGGAAAAATGTAAGTTGTGTGTTTGGGTGGTGTTGGCATTGGCATCAGGGTGGTTGGGGGTTAGGGGGTGGGGGTAGGGGTGGCGTGGTGAGCCTCTGTAGGAAAGGGAGGCATTCATACTATAACGTTGTACAAAGAAACCTGCCGACTAGTATTCCAATGATGCCTAAGTAGGAATGTGAAACTCAACGTTCATTTATAAAATCAAAGGTCCTCCCTGCACTGACGGAAGACCCTTCCCTAACGTCGTTGGGGACAGTGAAACCACCTGACTTGCAGCTCTGCCCCTCCTATCTGTCAGTAGGTTCTCATCCAGGTGGTCCCAGGACAGACACACTCCACTGGACCACGTGCAGCTTCGAAGGGGGCTGGGCGGGCTTGGGGGCAGGGTCCGTGGGGGAACTCTCCTCTCCTAGCTGACTCTTCCACTGCCTCAAGATCACATGACCTCGAGGAGTCTCACCCAAGGAACCTTACGTATCACCTTTCTCCTTTCCCTCCCCACGCCCCCACCCCCTGCACCTAAGGTTCGACCAGCACGTTGTGATTGAGCGTCCTCGTGCATTTCCCACTGAGCCGCACAGCTGTGTCTAGTCTATCTGGGAACAGAACCGAGAATCGTTTTTGACAGATGGCTATTTACATATGCCCCCACCAAGATCCCATAGAGAGGGAAAGAAAGACCAATGATTGCCCCCACGAACACAAACAATCATGCCCTGGATAAAGAAGAGGTGACGTGCCCCACGGGGCGGGCTGTGGAGCAGGGTCAGTCGGGGACCTTCCCTCTCCTAGCTGAATCTCTGACTGCCTCAAGGTCACATGACCTCAGGGAGTCTCACCCAAGGAACTTTATCTATCACTTTTTTTTTTCCACACCCTACATCAAAGGGTCAACCGGCACCTTTGCATCCTCAGGCATTTTTGACTGAGCCGGACAGCTGTGTCTAGTTTCTTCGGGGCGGGAAGCAAAGAATCATTTCTCACCGATGCCTATATACATATGCCCCCACCATCATCTCCACAGAGAGGGAAAGGAAGTATAAATATGTCCCCCACAAACACAAACAAGCATGCCCCGGATTAAGAAGATGTAAGACGCCCCCCACTCCACACACCACCTCAGCCACCCCCTTCCCCCACCGCCCGTTTCCAAAACAGACAGAAGACTGCTCAGCCCACCACCCCTCCCCCAAGAAAGAGGAAGGGAATCATGCGTTTGGAGCAATGACGATGGACTTGGGGGGAGGGGGGCTGGGGGGCTGGGGGCGGGAGGGCGTGATGCTGTGAGAAAGACGTCTGACAGAAAGACAAATACCGCACGACAGCGCTTCTATGTAGAATGCAAACCATGACAGCGATGTAGTGGATATATTCGCAACACAGGACAAACTGCTGGGTTACCAGTGGGCAGACGGAAGGCGAGGGGCGTAAGAGGCACACACTTATCAGGTGTGAGATCAGCTAAAAGAATGTCCTGTATGACACCGGGACCTAGAGCCAATACTTTCTAGGAAGCATCAAGGAAATGTAAGCTTTGAGGAATTGTCAATCACTAGACTGTACACCTTCCATAATATTGTAGAGCAAGCATCGTTTCAATGAAAGAACAAAACCAAAGAGAACACAACAAAACACCAAAAACCAAAAGGTGGTGGTGGAGGGGGTGGGGGTGGGGAGGGGGGTGGGGAGAAAACAGAAGAGATGAATACAAAATCAAAGCTACAGGTGGGCTGGCTTTGGGACACGATCATCGACATGAAGGAAAAGGACATGTTTCCACACTCCTTGAATCCCTTGCTAGGACACTGAACGCAAGAAGTGGCTCTCCTAACCTATGGGAATTGAAGTGGGAAGCTCTCAAGAACATCTGTCAGGAAAGGAGTAGAGTGGAATTTTGCACCATTGGGAAAAGTGTGAAAGTGTTTGTTTAGCCCTTGGGCAGGAATCGTTTTGAGCAAGTGTGTTGCCAACTGGCTTGTGTTCCTCCCAGTACCTGTGCTCAGCTTCTAAACCCCCGCGTGCATCCCTTGGGGGCAGGCTAAGGCCAACGCATCCCCTTGGCCCGCAAGTCATTTCCATTCTGAGCACCTTTCTACGTGAGCCTCTCAGAGGTGTTTCTGGAGGTGTGTAAACAGACTTCCCAGAGAAAGGTGTGCATTGTTCCCGCTGGGGATTGCGAGTGACCACGCCCTCAGGCCCTAAATCCGATCAGAAGCTTGCAGCGCATTGGTGGATTTCGTGCCCCCGGGGGTTGGGATGGGGGCGGAGTGGGTGGTGAGCCATCAAAGGGCTGGTGGGACTGGCCCAGGCTGTCACTTGCAGACCGGCCGTCTCTGGGAAGGAGGCATCCCTGCTGCAGCTGGAGCTCCGAGATGGACACTCTCGACACTCTCGTGGGCCTCGTTTGCAGAGACATGGAGGCTGCTTCTCTCGACTCGGGAGGTGAGCCTCCACCTCAGTTCCACGTCTTTCCCAAACTCCACTCTTCCCGGCCAAGTGCCGCTGCTGTGGATGCCCGCCGGGGACCCTCTCGGCAGGAGGAACCGTGCCCGCCGGCCCAGACCGTTGGGCGCTGCCAGCGTGGTGACTTGGCGCGTGTGTCAGCAGGGCTGGCTCCCGCCCAGACACGTCTCCTGAGTTGGAGGAGACCGTCTGTGGTCGGGGCTGGGCTTTGCAATATGGGGAACACCTGCTACTTGAATGCAGCCCTGCAGTGTCTGACCCACACACCACCCCTGGCCAGCTGGCTGCTGTCCCAGCAGCACTCGACGATCTGTCCAACCCAGACCTTCTGCATGCTGTGTGCTATGCAAGCCCACATCACGCGAGCCCTCCTTCATCCTGGCGAGGTGATCCGGCCCCGCCAGGACCTGCTCACTAGCTTCCACAGGCACGAGCAGGAAGATTCCCACGAGTTTCTGATGTTCACGCTGGATGCCATGCAGCAAGCGTGCTTGCGTGCCTGTGAGCTGTTGGGCTGTCCCTCCAACAACACCACCCTCATCCGTCAGATCTTTGGTGGGTCCTGGCGATCTCAGGTCCAGTGTCTCCACTGCCTTGGGGTTTCAGACACGTTCGACCCTTATCTGGACATCACCCTGGATATCACGGCAGCTCAGAGTGTGGACCAAGCTTTGAAAGAGCTGGTGAAGCCCGAGAAGCTGGATGGTGAAAATGCCTATCGTTGCAGTGTTTGTCTCCAGAAGGTGCCTGCCACCAAGAGGTTGACTCTGCACAGCGCCTCCAAGGTCCTGATCCTTGTGCTGAAACGCTTCACACAGATCGCCGGCGACAAAATGGCTCAGAAAGTGCACTATCCCCAGTGCCTCGACTTGCAACCCTACATGTCCGAGCAGACGGCAGGCCCACTGGATTATGTGCTCTATGCAGTGCTGGTGCACTCCGGGTGGAGCTGTCACCGAGGACACTACTTTTGTTATGTCCAAGCTGGCAACGGCCAGTGGTATCACATGGACGATGCCAAGGTTACCGCCTGTGACGTGACGTCTGCCCTGAGCCAAAGCGCCTATGTCCTCTTTTATGCCCAGAAGAGTGCCTTGGAAGGAGACGGTGGGCCAGTGGCACCGGGAGGGGCACCGACGTCCCTGGGGGCTGACCCCACAGGCACTGTCGTGGCCCACAGGGGACCGGAAAGAGATGCCAGCATCAGAGCTCCTGGGTCGGAGGAGCCCCTGGAGGAAACAGGCGTTCAAGCAATCAGCTTAGAGCAGTGGAGACGCCTCCAAGAACACGACCGACCTCGGCCTGAATTCAACCTCAGGAAGGTCGAGTCTGCCCTGCCTGCCGGTGCGGTCGTGATTCACCGGTCGAAATACGCAGCTGGCATGAACCCACAACTGCCTGAAACGGGGAACTACCAGCTCAACCATCCAACCAGGGACAGCCCACCTCAGGGGCCCATCAACATCAGCAACGTCCCTTGTCTCAGCGGGAGGGCCAAAACTACCAAGAAAAAGAACAAGAAGAAGCAGGGGGCTCTGGATGCATTGCACTAGGCTCCGGTGCACATCCCTGCAGACACGCACACACACCCACGCACCAACCCACACACCCACCCGCTCACACACTTGCTGCCCAACCTACGCTCACCTAGAGGAAATCGGGTGTGCTACACGTGGGAATAATCTACCCTTGTGGAAGGACTGTTAGTCTGCAGTGTTCATGGGACGTGCTATTCACTTGGAACTTCTTACTACTGAGCTTTCAGGCGTGGCTCTCCACTGGCATGCTACTGGGGAGGGTGGGATTGATGACTGGGTCTAAGGACTGTCTCAGCACAATCCACGTCCACGGCACTGGAACAGTCCTTTGGGGATGGGGCGTCTGGTAGGTTTCCTTTGGTTTTAACCCTCCCCTCCCCACCCCCAACCCCTTCATTTGCTGCACTATTGGCTTCTTGTGAAGGACGCAGCCTGGAGGCTCCTCAGAAAGGCTCACGCCCACCCAGGTGAGGAGGAAACCTCCTGAGCCCTTCAGAGGGTCCATGACCCTCTCCTGCCTGCTGGGGTCTCCCCCTCCTGGTCCAGTCAACTGGGGATGACCCCAGCCTCCCAGGTCACCAGCCCCCACACCCCATCCCGCTGCGCATAGCTCAGCACAGCACAGTCAAATACGAATATTCCCAAGACCTGGTGCAGGATTCCATGGGAGCCGGGCAAGCAGGCTCTAAGGGTGGCTGTCAATCGGAGGCCTTGTGCAAATGCCTGAAAGGAATGACCCGGCCACCCATTCATCACTTGCCCTGGAGACTTCACAAGGATACTTCTCCAAAGACACCTGGGGCTGGATTTCATTTGAAAGGGATATGTTGGAGACTCTCCAAATGCCAACCAGGAGAAACGATGCAAACCACCCACCCCCGCAGCAACACCAGCAACAACGTCAAAACCCCAACAGCAAGAGACAGACTCGGTACATCTTCTGACAGACCCGCACAGGTGAGAGTGGGATGTCAGGTACTATGGGGACCAGTGTGACAGAGGGGTCTCCACGGTGGGGAGGAGGATCCCTGCGGCAAGTGGGAGCTTGAACACGTCCTCAATTTTCCCTCTAAAGCTGACAGCGATTGCCACTGGTTCACTGATTGCAGGTGCCTGCGAGGACCACAGTGTCTTCTGGCCACAGCACAGCAAGCGCACGAGTGAGCCAGTGGAGCGAGTGAGGGGGTGAGTGCAGGAGCTGTCCCACGAAGGGCAGAGGTGGGGCTCTGTTTCCCTAGCCCTTGGGTCGAATCGTGGGAGGGCGAACCCAGAGGACCTGGGGGGATCGTCAAAGCCCAGGATCCTTCCCCAAGACCGAAGGAAGGAACATAGACATTGGTGAGGAAGGGTTAGGGGGAGGGGGAGTGGACTGTGACCTGGAGGTGCTGTCTCTCCACCTCTGCACCAGGTGCGTGGCCATCTCCAGGCAAGGAGAGGCAACCGGAGGAGAAGCCACCAAGAGATCCGTATCCTCTGCAGGTCCACATGGAGGAAGGGGCTCGTTCTACCCTTTGAGAGTCCCTGAGCGGCATAGAACGGGGCACCTCTGGGAACGTGGGCCAAAACAACTGCATCATGCCTGGGAAAGCCTGGGACAACCCCCTGGAGTGGGCCAGTGGCTCCAGGTGAAGGAAGGGGCATTCTTGGCCGAGTTCACAGCACGTCAGTGCTCCCGCTCCCCCTCCTCCCGCCCCTCCCCCTCCCCCTCATCCCTTTATCCCCTGAAGCAAACACTGACTAACACTGGGGCCCAATCAGATTCTCCCTCGTGGGGACACAGCCTTGAGGCACATCCACTTACCATGGTTTGTCTTGTAAGTGAGGAAAGCCAAGGTGGAATGCCGAGGACCCCAATCCCCAGGGCGACTCTGCAGGAGACGCCACAGGGCCCGTGTGGGGAGGAGGGGGTGGACAGAATCGGGGAGCCCTTGCTCAGGCCTGCCCAGTGCCTCATCCCCACCCCACACCCCACGCACCGTCCCTCCACGCCCAGCCATCTTCCAGGCCAGCCCCTGGCATGGTGTTCACTCCACTGGAGAATGGATGGTGGAGATCGTGGTTCCAAAGAGCTCCCTGCCTCTAGGATGCCTTTGAGCACGTGGAGTGGAGTGAGAAGCTCCCAGGGTAGCTCCGACCTGGGTTTCAGCCTCGGGGGACCTGGAAGGGGCTCTTGGACTGAGGGTGAAACCGCGAGGGGCAGGCCGTGTCTGACGGACCAGGCTTCCCTCAGACATCCTCAGGCACCTGCACCGTGGAAGGAGCCCTGTGGAGCCCCGCGAGACAGACACCCCGACACCACCTCTGCTAATGATGGGCGTGTCTGGGCCATGGGAAATGGATCAAACGAACCTGGCACGGGACAGGGTTTGGATGCAGTCTACTTGGTAATAAACTGAGTGAAATCATTGGCATGAGTGTTTAATTCGAGAAATGAAGACCTATGAAATTCATCGCGGGGTTGGGGGGGCAGGGCTGTGTATCTCTGGAGAGGTGCCCTGTCTTGTCTGGGCGGAAGTGCACTCCAGAAACCCGGAAGTGTCGTTCTTCAACACCAATGGAAAGCTGTGTTTCTAGAAGGGGTTTTCCTTTGACTCAAGCCACCAAGAGGGACGGTATTGCATGGGTGTTTTGGTGTGTAATCACCGCTGGTCCACGGGATAGGATGATTATTCTCAGTTTCATGTCTGAAGTTCATCCCCCTGGTACCGAGGGCAAACGAGGGTGCCTGTGGCTTCTGAGAAGGGCAGTCCCTTGGATGTCCAGGGCCCCACGCTCAGGAAAGAGGGTTCTGCCAGGTCGGATGGGCCCAGTGATGGGGACGCTGGTCCCCACACTTCCCTCCAGTAGCGCTAGGAGAAAGAGCAAGCAGAGCACAGCCTATGCCTTGGTGCCAGCCAGGCCCATCTCAACCCAGGACCGCTTGCTCCCAGGGGGGTGGCCGCTGCATCTCCGACAGATCCCACTGGGTGCTGAGCCTTCCCTCGCAAAGACAAGAAGGGAGAAGGCAGTGGGTTTGGAGCGAGGCAGTATCTGAGCACCGAAGAGCCTTCACTCCTTCCTAAAATGGGCACAGAGCATCTCCTGTGCTCTCTGAGGTGGGGTAGGGGGCACTGCATGCTGGCCACCATGCTGGGCACTGCAGTCCACGGAGCGCAGTGCATCCTCATGGAGACTTGAAGTGATCACAGTCGAGTCACACATGAGAGTGGAATGCGTACGGTTGTGGAGTTAGAGGATTTCTCAGCTGAGAATTCCTGATTCCCAGGGGGACAGCATTCCAGCAGCAGGGGAGAGAGCAGTTCATTGTATCTGGCGGCAGTTTGGTTCACTTCTCCTAAAGTGCCTGGACGTCCTGTGACATCAGACATTTGGCTTCTGTCTCCCATGTTCATCCTCAAAGGAGCATGCCACCTGAACCTTACAGAAGGTAACTCAACAACACTTCGAGCTCAGGCAAAGAAACCAAACGAACAAATGAAAAACCCTAACCTCCCCACGCCCACCCCCCCACCCCCAACACCAGAAACAACAAAGAAATCCAGAGCAGTGAAAAATGCAGTGAACAGAGCAAACCAAGTGCACAAAATGGATTTGAAAGATTCACAGAAAAGAATCCTGCAGACCTATTGGGAGACGTCTACGGAGAGGGGGAGGCACAAGTACAAACTCTTTGCAGTATGGTATTGGAAAAATGTAAGTTGTGTGTTTGGGTGGTGTTGGCATTGGCATCAGGGTGGTTGGGGGTTAGGGGGTGGGGGTAGGGGTGGCGTGGTGAGCCTCTGTAGGAAAGGGAGGCATTCATACTATAACGTTGTACAAAGAAACCTGCCGACTAGTATTCCAATGATGCCTAAGTAGGAATGTGAAACTCAACGTTCATTTATAAAATCAAAGGTCCTCCCTGCACTGACGGAAGACCCTTCCCTAACGTCGTTGGGGACAGCGAAACCACCTGACTTGCAGCTCTGCCCCTCCTATCTGTCAGTAGGTTCTCATCCAGGTGGTCCCAGGACAGACACACTCCACTGGACCACGTGCAGCTTCGAAGGGGGCTGGGCGGGCTTGGGGGCAGGGTCCGTGGGGGAACTCTCCTCTCCTAGCTGACTCTTCCACTGCCTCAAGATCACATGACCTCGAGGAGTCTCACCCAAGGAACCTTACGTATCACCTTTCTCCTTTCCCTCCCCACGCCCCCACCCCCTGCACCTAAGGTTCGACCAGCACGTTGTGATTGAGCGTCCTCGTGCATTTCCCACTGAGCCACACAGCTGTGTCTAGTCTATCTGGGAACAGAACCGAGAATCGTTTTTGACAGATGGCTATTTACATATGCCCCCACCAAGATCCCATAGAGAGGGAAAGAAAGACCAATGATTGCCCCCACGAACACAAACAATCATGCCCTGGATAAAGAAGAGGTGACGTGCCCCACGGGGCGGGCTGTGGAGCAGGGTCAGTCGGGGACCTTCCCTCTCCTAGCTGAATCTCTGACTGCCTCAAGGTCACATGACCTCAGGGAGTCTCACCCAAGGAACTTTATCTATCACTTTTTTTTTTCCACACCCTACATCAAAGGGTCAACCGGCACCTTTGCATCCTCAGGCATTTTTGACTGAGCCGGACAGCTGTGTCTAGTTTCTTCGGGGCGGGAAGCAAAGAATCATTTCTCACCGATGCCTATATACATATGCCCCCACCATCATCTCCACAGAGAGGGAAAGGAAGTATAAATATGTCCCCCACAAACACAAACAAGCATGCCCCGGATTAAGAAGATGTAAGACGCCCCCCACTCCACACACCACCTCAGCCACCCCCTTCCCCCCCCGCCCGTTTCCAAAACAGACAGCAGAAGACTGCTCAGCCCACCACCCCTCCCCCAAGAAAGAGGAAGGGAATCATGCGTTTGGAGCAATGACGATGGACTTGGGGGGAGGGGGGCTGGGGGGCTGGGGGCTGGAGGGCGTGATGCTGTGAGAAAGACGTCTGACAGAAAGACAAATACCGCACGACAGCGCTTCTATGTAGAATGCAAACCATGACAGCGATGTAGTGGATATATTCGCAACACAGGACAAACTGCTGGGTTACCAGTGGGCAGACGGAAGGCGAGGGGTGTAAGAGGCACACACTTATCAGGTGTGAGATCAGCTAAAAGAATGTCCTGTATGACACCGGGACCTAGAGCCAATACTTTCTAGGAAGCATCAAGGAAATGTAAGCTTTGAGGAATTGTCAATCACTAGACTGTACACCTTCCATAATATTGTAGAGCAAGCATCGTTTCAATGAAAGAACAAAACCAAAGAGAACACAACAAAACACCAAAAACCAAAAGGTGGTGGTGGAGGGGGTGGGGGTGGGGAGGGGGGTGGGGAGAAAACAGAAGAGATGAATACAAAATCAAAGCTACAGGTGGGCTGGCTTTGGGACACGATCATCGACATGAAGGAAAAGGACATGTTTCCACACTCCTTGAATCCCTTGCTAGGACACTGAACGCAAGAAGTGGCTCTCCTAACCTATGGGAATTGAAGTGGGAAGCTCTCAAGAACATCTGTCAGGAAAGGAGTAGAGTGGAATTTTGCACCATTGGGAAAAGTGTGAAAGTGTTTGTTTAGCCCTTGGGCAGGAATCGTTTTGAGCAAGTGTGTTGTGAACTGGCTTGTGTTCCCCCCAGTACCTGTGCTCAGCTTCTAAACCCCCGCGTGCATCCCTTGGGGGCAGGCTAAGGCCAACGCATCCCCTTGGCCCGCAAGTCATTTCCATTCTGAGCACCTTTCTACGTGAGCCTCTCAGAGGTGTTTCTGGAGGTGTGTAAACAGACTTCCCGGAGAAAGGTGTGCATTGTTCCCGCTGGGGATTGCGAGTGACCACGCCCTCAGGCCCTAAATCCGATCAGAAGCTTGCAGCGCATTGGTGGATTTCGTGCCCCTGGGGGTTGGGATGGGGGCGGAGTGGGTGGTGAGCCATCAAAGGGCTGGTGGGACTGGCCCAGGCTGTCACTTGCAGACCGGCCGTCTCTGGGAAGGAGGCATCCCTGCTGCAGCTGGAGCTCCGAGATGGACACTCTCGACACTCTCGTGGGCCTCGTTTGCAGAGACATGGAGGCTGCTTCTCTCAACTCGGGAGGTGAGCCTCCAGCTCAGTTCCACGTCTTTCCCAAACTCCACTCTTCCCGGCCAAGTGCCGCTGCTGTGGATGCCCGCCGGGGACCCTCTCGGCAGGAGGAACCGTGCCCGCCGGCCCAGACCGTTGGGCGCTGCCAGCGTGGTGACTTGGCGCGTGTGTCAGCAGGGCTGGCTCCCGCCCAGACACGTCTCCTGAGTTGGAGGAGACCGTCTGTGGTCGGGGCTGGGCTTTGCAATATGGGGAACACCTGCTACTTGAATGCAGCCCTGCAGTGTCTGACCCACACACCACCCCTGGCCAGCTGGCTGCTGTCCCAGCAGCACTCGACGATCTGTCCAACCCAGACCTTCTGCATGCTGTGTGCTATGCAAGCCCACATCACGCGAGCCCTCCTTCATCCTGGCAAGGTGATCCGGCCCCGCCAGGACCTGCTCACTAGCTTCCACAGGCACGAGCAGGAAGATTCCCACGAGTTTCTGATGTTCACGCTGGATGCCATGCAGCAAGCGTGCTTGCGTGCCTGTGAGCTGTTGGGCTGTCCCTCCAACAACACCACCCTCATCCGTCAGATCTTTGGTGGGTCCTGGCGATCTCAGGTCCAGTGTCTCCACTGCCTTGGGGTTTCAGACACGTTCGACCCTTATCTGGACATCACCCTGGATATCACGGCAGCTCAGAGTGTGGACCAAGCTTTGAAAGAGCTGGTGAAGCCCGAGAAGCTGGATGGTGAAAATGCCTATCGTTGCAGTGTTTGTCTCCAGAAGGTGCCTGCCACCAAGAGGTTGACTCTGCACAGCGCCTCCAAGGTCCTGATCCTTGTGCTGAAACGCTTCACACAGATCGCCGGCGACAAAATGGCTCAGAAAGTGCACTATCCCCAGTGCCTCGACTTGCAACCCTACATGTCCGAGCAGACGGCAGGCCCACTGGATTATGTGCTCTATGCAGTGCTGGTGCACTCCGGGTGGAGCTGTCACCGAGGACACTACTTTTGTTATGTCCAAGCTGGCAACGGCCAGTGGTATCACATGGACGATGCCAAGGTTACCGCCTGTGACGTGACGTCTGCCCTGAGCCAAAGCGCCTATGTCCTCTTTTATGCCCAGAAGAGTGCCTTGGAAGGAGACGGTGGGCCAGTGGCACCGGGAGGGGCACCGACGTCCCTGGGGGCTGACCCCACAGGCACTGTCGTGGCCCACAGGGGACCGGAAAGAGATGCCAGCATCAGAGCTCCTGGGTCGGAGGAGCCCCTGGAGGAAACAGGCGTTCAAGCAATCAGCTTAGAGCAGTGGAGACGCCTCCAAGAACACGACCGACCTCGGCCTGAATTCAACCTCAGGAAGGTCGAGTCTGCCCTGCCTGCCGGTGCGGTCGTGATTCACCGGTCGAAATACGCAGCTGGTATGAACCCACAACTGCCTGAACCGGGGAACTACCAGCTCAACCATCCAACCAGGGACAGCCCACCTCAGGGGCCCATCAACATCAGCAACGTCCCTTGTCTCAGCGGGAGGGCCAAAACTACCAAGAAAAAGAACAAGAAGAAGCAGGGGGCTCTGGATGCATTGCACTAGGCTCCGGTGCACATCCCTGCAGACACGCACACACACCCACGCACCAACCCACACACCCACCCGCTCACACACTTGCTGCCCAACCTACGCTCACCTAGAGGAAATCGGGTGTGCTACACGTGGGAATAATCTACCCTTGTGGAAGGACTGTTAGTCTGCAGTGTTCATGGGACGTGCTATTCACTTGGAACTTCTTACTACTGAGCTTTCAGGCGTGGCTCTCCACTGGCATGCTACTGGGGAGGGTGGGATTGATGACTGGGTCTAAGGACTGTCTCAGCACAATCCACGTCCACGGCACTGGAACAGTCCTTTGGGGATGGGGCGTCTGGTAGGTTTCCTTTGGTTTTAACCCTCCCCTCCCCACCCCCAACCCCTTCATTTGCTGCACTATTGGCTTCTTGTGAAGGACGCAGCCTGGAGGCTCCTCAGAAAGGCTCACGCCCACCCAGGTGAGGAGGAAACCTCCTGAGCCCTTCAGAGGGTCCATGACCCTCTCCTGCCTGCTGGGGTCTCCCCCTCCTGGTCCAGTCAACTGGGGATGACCCCAGCCTCCCAGGTCACCAGCCCCCACACCCCATCCCGCTGCGCATAGCTCAGCACAGCACAGTCAAATACGAATATTCCCAAGACCTGGTGCAGGATTCCATGGGAGCCGGGCAAGCAGGCTCTAAGGGTGGCTGTCAATCGGAGGCCTTGTGCAAATGCCTGAAAGGAATGACCCGGCCACCCATTCATCACTTGCCCTGGAGACTTCACAAGGATACTTCTCCAAAGACACCTGGGGCTGGATTTCATTTGAAAGGGATATGTTGGAGACTCTCCAAATGCCAACCAGGAGAAACGATGCAAACCACCCACCCCCGCAGCAACACCAGCAACAACGCCAAAACCCCAACAGCAAGAGACAGACTCGGTACATCTTCTGACAGACCCGCACAGGTGAGAGTGGGATGTCAGGTACTATGGGGACCAGTGTGACAGAGGGGTCTCCACGGTGGGGAGGAGGATCCCTGCGGCAAGTGGGAGCTTGAACACGTCCTCAATTTTCCCTCTAAAGCTGACAGCGATTGCCACTGGTTCACTGATTGCAGGTGCCTGCGAGGACCACAGTGTCTTCTGGCCACAGCACAGCAAGCGCACGAGTGAGCCAGTGGAGCGAGTGAGGGGGTGAGTGCAGGAGCTGTCCCACGAAGGGCAGAGGTGGGGCTCTGTTTCCCTAGCCCTTGGGTCGAATCGTGGGAGGGTGAACCCAGAGGACCTGGGGGGATCGTCAAAGCCCAGGATCCTTCCCCAAGACCGAAGGAAGGAACATAGACATTGGTGAGGAAGGGTTAGGGGGAGGGGGAGTGGACTGTGACCTGGAGGTGCTGTCTCTCCACCTCTGCACCAGGTGCGTGGCCATCTCCAGGCAAGGAGAGGCAACCGGAGGAGAAGCCACCAAGAGATCCGTATCCTGTGCAGGTCCACATGGAGGAAGGGGCTCGTTCTACCCTTTGAGAGTCCCTGAGCGGCATAGAACGGGGCACCTCTGGGAACGTGGGCCAAAACAACTGCATCATGCCTGGGAAAGCCTGGGACAACCCCCTGGAGTGGGCCAGTGGCTCCAGGTGAAGGAAGGGGCATTCTTGGCCGAGTTCACAGCACGTCAGTGCTCCCGCTCCCCCTCCTCCCGCCCCTCCCCCTCCCCCTCATCCCTTTATCCCCTGAAGCAAACACTGACTAACACTGGGGCCCAATCAGATTCTCCCTCGTGGGGACACAGCCTTGAGGCACATCCACTTACCATGGTTTGTCTTGTAAGTGAGGAAAGCCAAGGTGGAATGCCGAGGACCCCAATCCCCAGGGCGACTCTGCGGGAGACGCCACAGGGCCCGTGTGGGGAGGAGGGGGTGGACAGAATCGGGGAGCCCTTGCTCAGGCCTGCCCAGTGCCTCATCCCCACCCCACACCCCACGCACCGTCCCTCCACGCCCAGCCATCTTCCAGGCCAGCCCCTGGCATGGTGTTCACTCCACTGGAGAATGGATGGTGGAGATCGTGGTTCCAAAGAGCTCCCTGCCTCTAGGATGCCTTTGAGCACGTGGAGTGGAGTGAGAAGCTCCCAGGGTAGCTCCGACCTGGGTTTCAGCCTCAGGGGACCTGGAAGGGGCTCTTGGACTGAGGGTGAAACCGCGAGGGGCAGGCCGTGTCTGACGGACCAGGCTTCCCTCAGACATCCTCAGGCACCTGCACCGTGGAAGGAGCCCTGTGGAGCCCCGCGAGACAGACACCCCGACACCACCTCTGCTAATGATGGGCGTGTCTGGGCCATGGGAAATGGATCAAACGAACCTGGCACGGGACAGGGTTTGGATGCAGTCTACTTGGTAATAAACTGAGTGAAATCATTGGCATGAGTGTTTAATTCGAGAAATGAAGACCTATGAAATTCATCGCGGGGTTGGGGGGGCAGGGCTGTGTATCTCTGGAGAGGTGCCCTGTCTTGTCTGGGCGGAAGTGCACTCCAGAAACCCGGAAGTGTCGTTCTTCAACACCAATGGAAAGCTGTGTTTCTAGAAGGGGTTTTCCTTTGACTCAAGCCACCAAGAGGGACGGTATTGCATGGGTGTTTTGGTGTGTAATCACCGCTGGTCCACGGGATAGGATGATTATTCTCAGTTTCATGTCTGAAGTTCATCCCCCTGGTACCGAGGGCAAACGAGGGTGCCTGTGGCTTCTGAGAAGGGCAGTCCCTTGGATGTCCAGGGCCCCACGCTCAGGAAAGAGGGTTCTGCCAGGTCGGATGGGCCCAGTGATGGGGACGCTGGTCCCCACACTTCCCTCCAGTAGCGCTAGGAGAAAGAGCAAGCAGAGCACAGCCTATGCCTTGGTGCCAGCCAGGCCCATCTCAACCCAGGACCGCTTGCTCCCAGGGGGGTGGCCGCTGCATCTCCGACAGATCCCACTGGGTGCTGAGCCTTCCCTCGCAAAGACAAGAAGGGAGAAGGCAGTGGGTTTAGAGCGAGGCAGTATCTGAGCACCGAAGAGCCTTCACTCCTTCCTAAAATGGGCACAGAGCATCTCCTGTGCTCTCTGAGGTGGGGTAGGGGGCACTGCATGCTGGCCACCATGCTGGGCACTGCAGTCCACGGAGCGCAGTGCATCCTCATGGAGACTTGAAGTGATCACAGTCGAGTCACACATGAGAGTGGAATGCGTACGGTTGTGGAGTTAGAGGATTTCTCAGCTGAGAATTCCTGATTCCCAGGGGGACAGCATTCCAGCAGCAGGGGAGAGAGCAGTTCATTGTATCTGGCGGCAGTTTGGTTCACTTCTCCTAAAGTGCCTGGACGTCCTGTGACATCAGACATTTGGCTTCTGTCTCCCATGTTCATCCTCAAAGGAGCATGCCACCTGAACCTTACAGAAGGTAACTCAACAACACTTCGAGCTCAGGCAAAGAAACCAAACGAACAAATGAAAAACCCTAACCTCCCCACGCCCACCCCCCCCACCCCCAACACCAGAAACAACAAAGAAATCCAGAGCAGTGAAAAATGCAGTGAACAGAGCAAACCAAGTGCACAAAATGGATTTGAAAGATTCACAGAAAAGAATCCTGCAGACCTATTGGGAGACGTCTACGGAGAGGGGGAGGCACAAGTACAAACTCTTTGCAGTATGGTATTGGAAAAATGTAAGTTGTGTGTTTGGGTGGTGTTGGCATTGGCATCAGGGTGGTTGGGGGTTAGGGGGTGGGGGTAGGGGTGGCGTGGTGAGCCTCTGTAGGAAAGGGAGGCATTCATACTATAACGTTGTACAAAGAAACCTGCCGACTAGTATTCCAATGATGCCTAAGTAGGAATGTGAAACTCAACGTTCATTTATAAAATCAAAGGTCCTCCCTGCACTGACGGAAGACCCTTCCCTAACGTCGTTGGGGACAGCGAAACCACCTGACTTGCAGCTCTGCCCCTCCTATCTGTCAGTAGGTTCTCATCCAGGTGGTCCCAGGACAGACACACTCCACTGGACCACGTGCAGCTTCGAAGGGGGCTGGGCGGGCTTGGGGGCAGGGTCCGTGGGGGAACTCTCCTCTCCTAGCTGACTCTTCCACTGCCTCAAGATCACATGACCTCGAGGAGTCTCACCCAAGGAACCTTACGTATCACCTTTCTCCTTTCCATCCCCACGCCCCCACCCCCTGCACCTAAGGTTCGACCAGCACGTTGTGATTGAGCGTCCTCGTGCATTTCCCACTGAGCCACACAGCTGTGTCTAGTCTATCTGGGAACAGAACCGAGAATCGTTTTTGACAGATGGCTATTTACATATGCCCCCACCAAGATCCCATAGAGAGGGAAAGAAAGACCAATGATTGCCCCCACGAACACAAACAATCATGCCCTGGATAAAGAAGAGGTGACGTGCCCCACGGGGCGGGCTGTGGAGCAGGGTCAGTCGGGGACCTTCCCTCTCCTAGCTGAATCTCTGACTGCCTCAAGGTCACATGACCTCAGGGAGTCTCACCCAAGGAACTTTATCTATCACTTTTTTTTTTCCACACCCTACATCAAAGGGTCAACCGGCACCTTTGCATCCTCAGGCATTTTTGACTGAGCCGGACAGCTGTGTCTAGTTTCTTCGGGGCGGGAAGCAAAGAATCATTTCTCACCGATGCCTATATACATATGCCCCCACCATCATCTCCACAGAGAGGGAAAGGAAGTATAAATATGTCCCCCACAAACACAAACAAGCATGCCCCGGATTAAGAAGATGTAAGACGCCCCCCACTCCACACACCACCTCAGCCACCCCCTTCCCCCCCCGCCCGTTTCCAAAACAGACAGCAGAAGACTGCTCAGCCCACCACCCCTCCCCCAAGAAAGAGGAAGGGAATCATGCGTTTGGAGCAATGACGATGGACTTGGGGGGAGGGGGGCTGGGGGGCTGGGGGCGGGAGGGCGTGATGCTGTGAGAAAGACGTCTGACAGAAAGACAAATACCGCACGACAGCGCTTCTATGTAGAATGCAAACCATGACAGCGATGTAGTGGATATATTCGCAACACAGGACAAACTGCTGGGTTACCAGTGGGCAGACGGAAGGCGAGGGGCATAAGAGGCACACACTTATCAGGTGTGAGATCAGCTAAAAGAATGTCCTGTATGACACCGGGACCTAGAGCCAATACTTTCTAGGAAGCATCAAGGAAATGTAAGCTTTGAGGAATTGTCAATCACTAGACTGTACACCTTCCATAATATTGTAGAGCAAGCATCGTTTCAATGAAAGAACAAAACCAAAGAGAACACAACAAAACACCAAAAACCAAAAGGTGGTGGTGGAGGGGGTGGGGGTGGGGAGGGGGGTGGGGAGAAAACAGAAGAGATGAATACAAAATCAAAGCTACAGGTGGGCTGGCTTTGGGACACGATCATCGACATGAAGGAAAAGGACATGTTTCCACACTCCTTGAATCCCTTGCTAGGACACTGAACGCAAGAAGTGGCTCTCCTAACCTATGGGAATTGAAGTGGGAAGCTCTCAAGAACATCTGTCAGGAAAGGAGTAGAGTGGAATTTTGCACCATTGGGAAAAGTGTGAAAGTGTTTGTTTAGCCCTTGGGCAGGAATCGTTTTGAGCAAGTGTGTTGCCAACTGGCTTGTGTTCCCCCCAGTACCTGTGCTCAGCTTCTAAACCCCCGCGTGCATCCCTTGGGGGCAGGCTAAGGCCAACGCATCCCCTTGGCCCGCAAGTCATTTCCATTCTGAGCACCTTTCTACGTGAGCCTCTCAGAGGTGTTTCTGGAGGTGTGTAAACAGACTTCCCGGAGAAAGGTGTGCATTGTTCCCGCTGGGGATTGTGAGTGACCACGCCCTCAGGCCCTAAATCCGATCAGAAGCTTGCAGCGCATTGGTGGATTTCGTGCCCCCGGGGGTTGGGATGGGGGCGGAGTGGGTGGTGAGCCATCAAAGGGCTGGTGGGACTGGCCCAGGCTGTCACTTGCAGACCGGCCGTCTCTGGGAAGGAGGCATCCCTGCTGCAGCTGGAGCTCCGAGATGGACACTCTCGACACTCTCGTGGGCCTCGTTTGCAGAGACATGGAGGCTGCTTCTCTCGACTCGGGAGGTGAGCCTCCAGCTCAGTTCCACGTCTTTCCCAAACTCCACTCTTCCCGGCCAAGTGCCGCTGCTGTGGATGCCCGCCGGGGACCCTCTCGGCAGGAGGAACCATGCCCGCCGGCCCAGACCGTTGGGCGCTGCCAGCGTGGTGACTTGGCGCGTGTGTCAGCAGGGCTGGCTCCCGCCCAGACACGTCTCCTGAGTTGGAGGAGACCGTCTGTGGTCGGGGCTGGGCTTTGCAATATGGGGAACACCTGCTACTTGAATGCAGCCCTGCAGTGTCTGACCCACACACCACCCCTGGCCAGCTGGCTGCTGTCCCAGCAGCACTCGACGATCTGTCCAACCCAGACCTTCTGCATGCTGTGTGCTATGCAAGCCCACATCACGCGAGCCCTCCTTCATCCTGGCGAGGTGATCCGGCCCCGCCAGGACCTGCTCACTAGCTTCCACAGGCACGAGCAGGAAGATTCCCACGAGTTTCTGATGTTCACGCTGGATGCCATGCAGCAAGCGTGCTTGCGTGCCTGTGAGCTGTTGGGCTGTCCCTCCAACAACACCACCCTCATCCGTCAGATCTTTGGTGGGTCCTGGCGATCTCAGGTCCAGTGTCTCCACTGCCTTGGGGTTTCAGACACGTTCGACCCTTATCTGGACATCACCCTGGATATCACGGCAGCTCAGAGTGTGGACCAAGCTTTGAAAGAGCTGGTGAAGCCCGAGAAGCTGGATGGTGAAAATGCCTATCGTTGCAGTGTTTGTCTCCAGAAGGTGCCTGCCACCAAGAGGTTGACTCTGCACAGCGCCTCCAAGGTCCTGATCCTTGTGCTGAAACGCTTCACACAGATCGCCGGCGACAAAATGGCTCAGAAAGTGCACTATCCCCAGTGCCTCGACTTGCAACCCTACATGTCCGAGCAGACGGCAGGCCCACTGGATTATGTGCTCTATGCAGTGCTGGTGCACTCCGGGTGGAGCTGTCACCGAGGACACTACTTTTGTTATGTCCAAGCTGGCAACGGCCAGTGGTATCACATGGACGATGCCAAGGTTACCGCCTGTGACGTGACGTCTGCCCTGAGCCAAAGCGCCTATGTCCTCTTTTATGCCCAGAAGAGTGCCTTGGAAGGAGACGGTGGGCCAGTGGCACCGGGAGGGGCACCGACGTCCCTGGGGGCTGACCCCACAGGCACTGTCGTGGCCCACAGGGGACCGGAAAGAGATGCCAGCATCAGAGCTCCTGGGTCGGAGGAGCCCCTGGAGGAAACAGGCGTTCAAGCAATCAGCTTAGAGCAGTGGAGACGCCTCCAAGAACACGACCGACCTCGGCCTGAATTCAACCTCAGGAAGGTCGAGTCTGCCGTGCCTGCCGGTGCGGTCGTGATTCACCGGTCGAAATACGCAGCTGGCATGAACCCACAACTGCCTGAACCGGGGAACTACCAGCTCAACCATCCAACCAGGGACAGCCCACCTCAGGGGCCCATCAACATCAGCAACGTCCCTTGTCTCAGCGGGAGGGCCAAAACTACCAAGAAAAAGAACAAGAAGAAGCAGGGGGCTCTGGATGCATTGCACTAGGCTCCGGTGCACATCCCTGCAGACACGCACACACACCCACGCACCAACCCACACACCCACCCGCTCACACACTTGCTGCCCAACCTACGCTCACCTAGAGGAAATCGGGTGTGCTACACGTGGGAATAATCTACCCTTGTGGAAGGACTGTTAGTCTGCAGTGTTCATGGGACGTGCTATTCACTTGGAACTTCTTACTACTGAGCTTTCAGGCGTGGCTCTCCACTGGCATGCTACTGGGGAGGGTGGGATTGATGACTGGGTCTAAGGACTGTCTCAGCACAATCCACGTCCACGGCACTGGAACAGTCCTTTGGGGATGGGGCGTCTGGTAGGTTTCCTTTGGTTTTAACCCTCCCCTCCCCACCCCCAACCCCTTCATTTGCTGCACTATTGGCTTCTTGTGAAGGACGCAGCCTGGAGGCTCCTCAGAAAGGCTCACGCCCACCCAGGTGAGGAGGAAACCTCCTGAGCCCTTCAGAGGGTCCATGACCCTCTCCTGCCTGCTGGGGTCTCCCCCTCCTGGTCCAGTCAACTGGGGATGACCCCAGCCTCCCAGGTCACCAGCCCCCACACCCCATCCCGCTGCGCATAGCTCAGCACAGCACAGTCAAATACGAATATTCCCAAGACCTGGTGCAGGATTCCATGGGAGCCGGGCAAGCAGGCTCTAAGGGTGGCTGTCAATCGGAGGCCTTGTGCAAATGCCTGAAAGGAATGACCCGGCCACCCATTCATCACTTGCCCTGGAGACTTCACAAGGATACTTCTCCAAAGACACCTGGGGCTGGATTTCATTTGAAAGGGATATGTTGGAGACTCTCCAAATGCCAACCAGGAGAAACGATGCAAACCACCCACCCCCGCAGCAACACCAGCAACAACGCCAAAACCCCAACAGCAAGAGACAGACTCGGTACATCTTCTGACAGACCCGCACAGGTGAGAGTGGGATGTCAGGTACTATGGGGACCAGTGTGACAGAGGGGTCTCCACGGTGGGGAGGAGGATCCCTGCGGCAAGTGGGAGCTTGAACACGTCCTCAATTTTCCCTCTAAAGCTGACAGCGATTGCCACTGGTTCACTGATTGCAGGTGCCTGCGAGGACCACAGTGTCTTCTGGCCACAGCACAGCAAGCGCACGAGTGAGCCAGTGGAGCGAGTGAGGGGGTGAGTGCAGGAGCTGTCCCACGAAGGGCAGAGGTGGGGCTCTGTTTCCCTAGCCCTTGGGTCGAATCGTGGGAGGGTGAACCCAGAGGACCTGGGGGGATCGTCAAAGCCCAGGATCCTTCCCCAAGACCGAAGGAAGGAACATAGACATTGGTGAGGAAGGGTTAGGGGGAGGGGGAGTGGACTGTGACCTGGAGGTGCTGTCTCTCCACCTCTGCACCAGGTGCGTGGCCATCTCCAGGCAAGGAGAGGCAACCGGAGGAGAAGCCACCAAGAGATCCGTATCCTCTGCAGGTCCACATGGAGGAAGGGG
The DNA here is from genome assembly GCF_030028045.1 of Hippopotamus amphibius kiboko. Taxonomy (NCBI): domain Eukaryota; kingdom Metazoa; phylum Chordata; class Mammalia; order Artiodactyla; family Hippopotamidae; genus Hippopotamus; species Hippopotamus amphibius. The sequence continues at coordinate 34,239,672 of NC_080193.1, forward strand.
CTCGTTCTACCCTTTGAGAGTCCCTGAGTGGCATAGAACGGGGCACCTCTGGGAACGTGGGCCAAAACAACTGCATCATGCCTGGGAAAGCCTGGGACAACCCCCTGGAGTGGGCCAGTGGCTCCAGGTGAAGGAAGGGGCATTCTTGGCCGAGTTCACAGCACGTCAGTGCTCCCGCTCCCCCTCCTCCCGCCCCTCCCCCTCCCCCTCATCCCTTTATCCCCTGAAGCAAACACTGACTAACACTGGGGCCCAATCAGATTCTCCCTCGTGGGGACACAGCCTTGAGGCACATCCACTTACCATGGTTTGTCTTGTAAGTGAGGAAAGCCAAGGTGGAATGCCGAGGACCCCAATCCCCAGGGCGACTCTGCGGGAGACGCCACAGGGCCCGTGTGGGGAGGAGGGGGTGGACAGAATCGGGGAGCCCTTGCTCAGGCCTGCCCAGTGCCTCATCCCCACCCCACACCCCACGCACCGTCCCTCCACGCCCAGCCATCTTCCAGGCCAGCCCCTGGCATGGTGTTCACTCCACTGGAGAATGGATGGTGGAGATCGTGGTTCCAAAGAGCTCCCCGCCTCTAGGATGCCTTTGAGCACGTGGAGTGGAGTGAGAAGCTCCCAGGGTAGCTCCGACCTGGGTTTCAGCCTCAGGGGACCTGGAAGGGGCTCTTGGACTGAGGGTGAAACCGCGAGGGGCAGGCCGTGTCTGACGGACCAGGCTTCCCTCAGACATCCTCAGGCACCTGCACCGTGGAAGGAGCCCTGTGGAGCCCCGCGAGACAGACACCCCGACACCACCTCTGCTAATGATGGGCGTGTCTGGGCCATGGGAAATGGATCAAACGAACCTGGCACGGGACAGGGTTTGGATGCAGTCTACTTGGTAATAAACTGAGTGAAATCATTGGCATGAGTGTTTAATTCGAGAAATGAAGACCTATGAAATTCATCGCAGGGTTGGGGGGGCAGGGCTGTGTATCTCTGGAGAGGTGCCCTGTCTTGTCTGGGCGGAAGTGCACTCCAGAAACCCGGAAGTGTCGTTCTTCAACACCAATGGAAAGCTGTGTTTCTAGAAGGGGTTTTCCTTTGACTCAAGCCACCAAGAGGGACGGTATTGCATGGGTGTTTTGGTGTGTAATCACCGCTGGTCCACGGGATAGGATGATTATTCTCAGTTTCATGTCTGAAGTTCATCCCCCTGGTACCGAGGGCAAACGAGGGTGCCTGTGGCTTCTGAGAAGGGCAGTCCCTTGGATGTCCAGGGCCCCACGCTCAGGAAAGAGGGTTCTGCCAGGTCGGATGGGCCCAGTGATGGGGACGCTGGTCCCCACACTTCCCTCCAGTAGCGCTAGGAGAAAGAGCAAGCAGAGCACAGCCTATGCCTTGGTGCCAGCCAGGCCCATCTCAACCCAGGACCGCTTGCTCCCAGGGGGGTGGCCGCTGCATCTCCGACAGATCCCACTGGGTGCTGAGCCTTCCCTCGCAAAGACAAGAAGGGAGAAGGCAGTGGGTTTAGAGCGAGGCAGTATCTGAGCACCGAAGAGCCTTCACTCCTTCCTAAAATGGGCACAGAGCATCTCCTGTGCTCTCTGAGGTGGGGTAGGGGGCACTGCATGCTGGCCACCATGCTGGGCACTGCAGTCCACGGAGCGCAGTGCATCCTCATGGAGACTTGAAGTGATCACAGTCGAGTCACACATGAGAGTGGAATGCGTACGGTTGTGGAGTTAGAGGATTTCTCAGCTGAGAATTCCTGATTCCCAGGGGGACAGCATTCCAGCAGCAGGGGAGAGAGCAGTTCATTGTATCTGGCGGCAGTTTGGTTCACTTCTCCTAAAGTGCCTGGACGTCCTGTGACATCAGACATTTGGCTTCTGTCTCCCATGTTCATCCTCAAAGGAGCATGCCACCTGAACCTTACAGAAGGTAACTCAACAACACTTCGAGCTCAGGCAAAGAAACCAAACGAACAAATGAAAAACCCTAACCTCCCCACGCCCACCCCCCCCACCCCCAACACCAGAAACAACAAAGAAATCCAGAGCAGTGAAAAATGCAGTGAACAGAGCAAACCAAGTGCACAAAATGGATTTGAAAGATTCACAGAAAAGAATCCTGCAGACCTATTGGGAGACGTCTACGGAGAGGGGGAGGCACAAGTACAAACTCTTTGCAGTATGGTATTGGAAAAATGTAAGTTGTGTGTTTGGGTGGTGTTGGCATTGGCATCAGGGTGGTTGGGGGTTAGGGGGTGGGGGTAGGGGTGGCGTGGTGAGCCTCTGTAGGAAAGGGAGGCATTCATACTATAACGTTGTACAAAGAAACCTGCCGACTAGTATTCCAATGATGCCTAAGTAGGAATGTGAAACTCAACGTTCATTTATAAAATCAAAGGTCCTCCCTGCACTGACGGAAGACCCTTCCCTAACGTCGTTGGGGACAGCGAAACCACCTGACTTGCAGCTCTGCCCCTCCTATCTGTCAGTAGGTTCTCATCCAGGTGGTCCCAGGACAGACACACTCCACTGGACCACGTGCAGCTTCGAAGGGGGCTGGGCGGGCTTGGGGGCAGGGTCCGTGGGGGAACTCTCCTCTCCTAGCTGACTCTTCCACTGCCTCAAGATCACATGACCTCGAGGAGTCTCACCCAAGGAACCTTACGTATCACCTTTCTCCTTTCCCTCCCCACGCCCCCACCCCCTGCACCTAAGGTTCGACCAGCACGTTGTGATTGAGCGTCCTCGTGCATTTCCCACTGAGCCGCACAGCTGTGTCTAGTCTATCTGGGGACAGAACCGAGAATCGTTTTTGACAGATGGCTATTTACATATGCCCCCACCAAGATCCCATAGAGAGGGAAAGAAAGACCAATGATTGCCCCCACGAACACAAACAATCATGCCCTGGATAAAGAAGAGGTGACGTGCCCCACGGGGCGGGCTGTGGAGCAGGGTCAGTCGGGGACCTTCCCTCTCCTAGCTGAATCTCTGACTGCCTCAAGGTCACATGACCTCAGGGAGTCTCACCCAAGGAACTTTATCTATCACTTTTTTTTTTCCACACCCTACATCAAAGGGTCAACCGGCACCTTTGCATCCTCAGGCATTTTTGACTGAGCCGGACAGCTGTGTCTAGTTTCTTTGGGGCGGGAAGCAAAGAATCATTTCTCACCGATGCCTATATACATATGCCCCCACCATCATCTCCACAGAGAGGGAAAGGAAGTATAAATATGTCCCCCACAAACACAAACAAGCATGCCCCGGATTAAGAAGATGTAAGACGCCCCCCATGCCACACACCACCTCAGCCACCCCCTTCCCCCCCCGGCCGTTTCCAAAACAGACAGCGGAAGACTGCTCAGCCCACCACCCCTCCCCCAAGAAAGAGGAAGGGAATCATGCGTTTGGAGCAATGACGATGGACTTGGGGGGAGGGGGGCTGGGGGGCTGGGGGCGGGAGGGCGTGATGCTGTGAGAAAGACGTCTGACAGAAAGACAAATACCGCACGACAGCGCTTCTATGTAGAATGCAAACCATGACAGCGATGTAGTGGATATATTCGCAACACAGGACAAACTGCTGGGTTACCAGTGGGCAGACGGAAGGCGAGGGGCGTAAGAGGCACACACTTATCAGGTGTGAGATCAGCTAAAAGAATGTCCTGTATGACACCGGGACCTAGAGCCAATACTTTCTAGGAAGCATCAAGGAAATGTAAGCTTTGAGGAATTGTCAATCACTAGACTGTACACCTTCCATAATATTGTAGAGCAAGCATCGTTTCAATGAAAGAACAAAACCAAAGAGAACACAACAAAACACCAAAAACCAAAAGGTGGTGGTGGAGGGGGTGGGGGTGGGGAGGGGGGTGGGGAGAAAACAGAAGAGATGAATACAAAATCAAAGCTACAGGTGGGCTGGCTTTGGGACACGATCATCGACATGAAGGAAAAGGACATGTTTCCACACTCCTTGAATCCCTTGCTAGGACACTGAACGCAAGAAGTGGCTCTCCTAACCTATGGGAATTGAAGTGGGAAGCTCTCAAGAACATCTGTCAGGAAAGGAGTAGAGTGGAATTTTGCACCATTGGGAAAAGTGTGAAAGTGTTTGTTTAGCCCTTGGGCAGGAATCGTTTTGAGCAAGTGTGTTGCCAACTGGCTTGTGTTCACCCCAGTACCTGTGCTCAGCTTCTAAACCCCCGCGTGCATCCCTTGGGGGCAGGCTAAGGCCAACGCATCCCCTTGGCCCGCAAGTCATTTCCATTCTGAGCACCTTTCTACGTGAGCCTCTCAGAGGTGTTTCTGGAGGTGTGTAAACAGACTTCCCGGAGAAAGGTGTGCATTGTTCCCGCTGGGGATTGCGAGTGACCACGCCCTCAGGCCCTAAATCCGATCAGAAGCTTGCAGCGCATTGGTGGATTTCGTGCCCCCGGGGGTTGGGATGGGGGCGGAGTGGGTGGTGAGCCATCAAAGGGCTGGTGGGACTGGCCCAGGCTGTCACTTGCAGACCGGCCGTCTCTGGGAAGGAGGCATCCCTGCTGCAGCTGGAGCTCCGAGATGGACACTCTCGACACTCTCGTGGGCCTCGTTTGCAGAGACATGGAGGCTGCTTCTCTCGACTTGGGAGGTGAGCCTCCAGCTCAGTTCCACGTCTTTCCCAAACTCCACTCTTCCCGGCCAAGTGCCGCTGCTGTGGATGCCCGCCGGGGACCCTCTCGGCAGGAGGAACCGTGCCCGCCGGCCCAGACCGTTGGGCGCTGCCAGCGTGGTGACTTGGCGCGTGTGTCAGCAGGGCTGGCTCCCGCCCAGACACGTCTCCTGAGTTGGAGGAGACCGTCTGTGGTCGGGGCTGGGCTTTGCAATATGGGGAACACCTGCTACTTGAATGCAGCCCTGCAGTGTCTGACCCACACACCACCCCTGGCCAGCTGGCTGCTGTCCCAGCAGCACTCGACGATCTGTCCAACCCAGACCTTCTGCATGCTGTGTGCTATGCAAGCCCACATCACGCGAGCCCTCCTTCATCCTGGCGAGGTGATCCGGCCCCGCCAGGACCTGCTCACTAGCTTCCACAGGCACGAGCAGGAAGATTCCCACGAGTTTCTGATGTTCACGCTGGATGCCATGCAGCAAGCATGCTTGCGTGCCTGTGAGCTGTTGGGCTGTCCCTCCAACAACACCACCCTCATCCGTCAGATCTTTGGTGGGTCCTGGCGATCTCAGGTCCAGTGTCTCCACTGCCTTGGGGTTTCAGACACGTTCGACCCTTATCTGGACATCACCCTGGATATCACGGCAGCTCAGAGTGTGGACCAAGCTTTGAAAGAGCTGGTGAAGCCCGAGAAGCTGGATGGTGAAAATGCCTATCGTTGCAGTGTTTGTCTCCAGAAGGTGCCTGCCACCAAGAGGTTGACTCTGCACAGCGCCTCCAAGGTCCTGATCCTTGTGCTGAAACGCTTCACACAGATCGCCGGCGACAAAATGGCTCAGAAAGTGCACTATCCCCAGTGCCTCGACTTGCAACCCTACATGTCCGAGCAGACGGCAGGCCCACTGGATTATGTGCTCTATGCAGTGCTGGTGCACTCCGGGTGGAGCTGTCACCGAGGACACTACTTTTGTTATGTCCAAGCTGGCAACGGCCAGTGGTATCACATGGACGATGCCAAGGTTACCGCCTGTGACGTGACGTCTGCCCTGAGCCAAAGCGCCTATGTCCTCTTTTATGCCCAGAAGAGTGCCTTGGAAGGAGACGGTGGGCCAGTGGCACCGGGAGGGGCACCGACGTCCCTGGGGGCTGACCCCACAGGCACTGTCGTGGCCCACAGGGGACCGGAAAGAGATGCCAGCATCAGAGCTCCTGGGTCGGAGGAGCCCCTGGAGGAAACAGGCGTTCAAGCAATCAGCTTAGAGCAGTGGAGACGCCTCCAAGAACACGACCGACCTCGGCCTGAATTCAACCTCAGGAAGGTCGAGTCTGCCCTGCCTGCTGGTGCGGTCGTGATTCACCGGTCGAAATACGCAGCTGGCATGAACCCACAACTGCCTGAAACGGGGAACTACCAGCTCAACCATCCAACCAGGGACAGCCCACCTCAGGGGCCCATCAACATCAGCAACGTCCCTTGTCTCAGCGGGAGGGCCAAAACTACCAAGAAAAAGAACAAGAAGAAGCAGGGGGCTCTGGATGCATTGCACTAGGCTCCGGTGCACATCCCTGCAGACACGCACACACACCCACGCACCAACCCACACACCCACCCGCTCACACACTTGCTGCCCAACCTACGCTCACCTAGAGGAAATCGGGTGTGCTACACGTGGGAATAATCTACCCTTGTGGAAGGACTGTTAGTCTGCAGTGTTCATGGGACGTGCTATTCACTTGGAACTTCTTACTACTGAGCTTTCAGGCGTGGCTCTCCACTGGCATGCTACTGGGGAGGGTGGGATTGATGACTGGGTCTAAGGACTGTCTCAGCACAATCCACGTCCACGGCACTGGAACAGTCCTTTGGGGATGGGGCGTCTGGTAGGTTTCCTTTGGTTTTAACCCTCCCCTCCCCACCCCCAACCCCTTCATTTGCTGCACTATTGGCTTCTTGTGAAGGACGCAGCCTGGAGGCTCCTCAGAAAGGCTCACGCCCACCCAGGTGAGGAGGAAACCTCCTGAGCCCTTCAGAGGGTCCATGACCCTCTCCTGCCTGCTGGGGTCTCCCCCTCCTGGTCCAGTCAACTGGGGATGACCCCAGCCTCCCAGGTCACCAGCCCCCACACCCCATCCCGCTGCGCATAGCTCAGCACAGCACAGTCAAATACGAATATTCCCAAGACCTGGTGCAGGATTCCATGGGAGCCGGGCAAGCAGGCTCTAAGGGTGGCTGTCAATCGGAGGCCTTGTGCAAATGCCTGAAAGGAATGACCCGGCCACCCATTCATCACTTGCCCTGGAGACTTCACAAGGATACTTCTCCAAAGACACCTGGGGCTGGATTTCATTTGAAAGGGATATGTTGGAGACTCTCCAAATGCCAACCAGGAGAAACGATGCAAACCACCCACCCCCGCAGCAACACCAGCAACAACGCCAAAACCCCAACAGCAAGAGACAGACTCGGTACATCTTCTGACAGACCCGCACAGGTGAGAGTGGGATGTCAGGTACTATGGGGACCAGTGTGACAGAGGGGTCTCCACGGTGGGGAGGAGGATCCCTGCGGCAAGTGGGAGCTTGAACACGTCCTCAATTTTCCCTCTAAAGCTGACAGCGATTGCCACTGGTTCACTGATTGCAGGTGCCTGCGAGGACCACAGTGTCTTCTGGCCACAGCACAGCAAGCGCACGAGTGAGCCAGTGGAGCGAGTGAGGGGGTGAGTGCAGGAGCTGTCCCACGAAGGGCAGAGGTGGGGCTCTGTTTCCCTAGCCCTTGGGTCGAATCGTGGGAGGGTGAACCCAGAGGACCTGGGGGGATCGTCAAAGCCCAGGATCCTTCCCCAAGACCGAAGGAAGGAACATAGACATTGGTGAGGAAGGGTTAGGGGGAGGGGGAGTGGACTGTGACCTGGAGGTGCTGTCTCTCCACCTCTGCACCAGGTGCGTGGCCATCTCCAGGCAAGGAGAGGCAACCGGAGGAGAAGCCACCAAGAGATCCGTATCCTGTGCAGGTCCACATGGAGGAAGGGGCTCGTTCTACCCTTTGAGAGTCCCTGAGTGGCATAGAACGGGGCACCTCTGGGAACGTGGGCCAAAACAACTGCATCATGCCTGGGAAAGCCTGGGACAACCCCCTGGAGTGGGCCAGTGGCTCCAGGTGAAGGAAGGGGCATTCTTGGCCGAGTTCACAGCACGTCAGTGCTCCCGCTCCCCCTCCTCCCGCCCCTCCCCCTCCCCCTCATCCCTTTATCCCCTGAAGCAAACACTGACTAACACTGGGGCCCAATCAGATTCTCCCTCGTGGGGACACAGCCTTGAGGCACATCCACTTACCATGGTTTGTCTTGTAAGTGAGGAAAGCCAAGGTGGAATGCCGAGGACCCCAATCCCCAGGGCGACTCTGCGGGAGACGCCACAGGGCCCGTGTGGGGAGGAGGGGGTGGACAGAATCGGGGAGCCCTTGCTCAGGCCTGCCCAGTGCCTCATCCCCACCCCACACCCCACGCACCGTCCCTCCACGCCCAGCCATCTTCCAGGCCAGCCCCTGGCATGGTGTTCACTCCACTGGAGAATGGATGGTGGAGATCGTGGTTCCAAAGAGCTCCCTGCCTCTAGGATGCCTTTGAGCACGTGGAGTGGAGTGAGAAGCTCCCAGGGTAGCTCCGACCTGGGTTTCAGCCTCAGGGGACCTGGAAGGGGCTCTTGGACTGAGGGTGAAACCGCGAGGGGCAGGCCGTGTCTGACGGACCAGGCTTCCCTCAGACATCCTCAGGCACCTGCACCGTGGAAGGAGCCCTGTGGAGCCCCGCGAGACAGACACCCCGACACCACCTCTGCTAATGATGGGCGTGTCTGGGCCATGGGAAATGGATCAAACGAACCTGGCACGGGACAGGGTTTGGATGCAGTCTACTTGGTAATAAACTGAGTGAAATCATTGGCATGAGTGTTTAATTCGAGAAATGAAGACCTATGAAATTCATCGCAGGGTTGGGGGGGCAGGGCTGTGTATCTCTGGAGAGGTGCCCTGTCTTGTCTGGGCGGAAGTGCACTCCAGAAACCCGGAAGTGTCGTTCTTCAACACCAATGGAAAGCTGTGTTTCTAGAAGGGGTTTTCCTTTGACTCAAGCCACCAAGAGGGACGGTATTGCATGGGTGTTTTGGTGTGTAATCACCGCTGGTCCACGGGATAGGATGATTATTCTCAGTTTCATGTCTGAAGTTCATCCCCCTGGTACCGAGGGCAAACGAGGGTGCCTGTGGCTTCTGAGAAGGGCAGTCCCTTGGATGTCCAGGGCCCCACGCTCAGGAAAGAGGGTTCTGCCAGGTCGGATGGGCCCAGTGATGGGGACGCTGGTCCCCACACTTCCCTCCAGTAGCGCTAGGAGAAAGAGCAAGCAGAGCACAGCCTATGCCTTGGTGCCAGCCAGGCCCATCTCAACCCAGGACCGCTTGCTCCCAGGGGGGTGGCCGCTGCATCTCCGACAGATCCCACTGGGTGCTGAGCCTTCCCTCGCAAAGACAAGAAGGGAGAAGGCAGTGGGTTTGGAGCGAGGCAGTATCTGAGCACCGAAGAGCCTTCACTCCTTCCTAAAATGGGCACAGAGCATCTCCTGTGCTCTCTGAGGTGGGGTAGGGGGCACTGCATGCTGGCCACCATGCTGGGCACTGCAGTCCACGGAGCGCAGTGCATCCTCATGGAGACTTGAAGTGATCACAGTCGAGTCACACATGAGAGTGGAATGCGTACGGTTGTGGAGTTAGAGGATTTCTCAGCTGAGAATTCCTGATTCCCAGGGGGACAGCATTCCAGCAGCAGGGGAGAGAGCAGTTCATTGTATCTGGCGGCAGTTTGGTTCACTTCTCCTAAAGTGCCTGGACGTCCTGTGACATCAGACATTTGGCTTCTGTCTCCCATGTTCATCCTCAAAGGAGCATGCCACCTGAACCTTACAGAAGGTAACTCAACAACACTTCGAGCTCAGGCAAAGAAACCAAACGAACAAATGAAAAACCCTAACCTCCCCACGCCCACCCCCCCCACCCCCAACACCAGAAACAACAAAGAAATCCAGAGCAGTGAAAAATGCAGTGAACAGAGCAAACCAAGTGCACAAAATGGATTTGAAAGATTCACAGAAAAGAATCCTGCAGACCTATTGGGAGACGTCTACGGAGAGGGGGAGGCACAAGTACAAACTCTTTGCAGTATGGTATTGGAAAAATGTAAGTTGTGTGTTTGGGTGGTGTTGGCATTGGCATCAGGGTGGTTGGGGGTTAGGGGGTGGGGGTAGGGGTGGCGTGGTGAGCCTCTGTAGGAAAGGGAGGCATTCATACTATAACGTTGTACAAAGAAACCTGCCGACTAGTATTCCAATGATGCCTAAGTAGGAATGTGAAACTCAACGTTCATTTATAAAATCAAAGGTCCTCCCTGCACTGACGGAAGACCCTTCCCTAACGTCGTTGGGGACAGCGAAACCACCTGACTTGCAGCTCTGCCCCTCCTATCTGTCAGTAGGTTCTCATCCAGGTGGTCCCAGGACAGACACACTCCACTGGACCACGTGCAGCTTCGAAGGGGGCTGGGCGGGCTTGGGGGCAGGGTCCGTGGGGGAACTCTCCTCTCCTAGCTGACTCTTCCACTGCCTCAAGATCACATGACCTCGAGGAGTCTCACCCAAGGAACCTTACGTATCACCTTTCTCCTTTCCCTCCCCACGCCCCCACCCCCTGCACCTAAGGTTCGACCAGCACGTTGTGATTGAGCGTCCTCGTGCATTTCCCACTGAGCCGCACAGCTGTGTCTAGTCTATCTGGGGACAGAACCGAGAATCGTTTTTGACAGATGGCTATTTACATATGCCCCCACCAAGATCCCATAGAGAGGGAAAGAAAGACCAATGATTGCCCCCACGAACACAAACAATCATGCCCTGGATAAAGAAGAGGTGACGTGCCCCACGGGGCGGGCTGTGGAGCAGGGTCAGTCGGGGACCTTCCCTCTCCTAGCTGAATCTCTGACTGCCTCAAGGTCACATGACCTCAGGGAGTCTCACCCAAGGAACTTTATCTATCACTTTTTTTTTTCCACACCCTACATCAAAGGGTCAACCGGCACCTTTGCATCCTCAGGCATTTTTGACTGAGCCGGACAGCTGTGTCTAGTTTCTTCGGGGCGGGAAGCAAAGAATCATTTCTCACCGATGCCTATATACATATGCCCCCACCATCATCTCCACAGAGAGGGAAAGGAAGTATAAATATGTCCCCCACAAACACAAACAAGCATGCCCCGGATTAAGAAGATGTAAGACGCCCCCCATGCCACACACCACCTCAGCCACCCCCTTCCCCCCCCGCCCGTTTCCAAAACAGACAGCAGAAGACTGCTCAGCCCACCACCCCTCCCCCAAGAAAGAGGAAGGGAATCATGCGTTTGGAGCAATGACGATGGACTTGGGGGGAGGGGGGCTGGGGGGCTGGGGGCGGGAGGGCGTGATGCTGTGAGAAAGACGTCTGACAGAAAGACAAATACCGCACGACAGCGCTTCTATGTAGAATGCAAACCATGACAGCGATGTAGTGGATATATTCGCAACACAGGACAAACTGCTGGGTTACCAGTGGGCAGACGGAAGGCGAGGGGCGTAAGAGGCACACACTTATCAGGTGTGAGATCAGCTAAAAGAATGTCCTGTATGACACCGGGACCTAGAGCCAATACTTTCTAGGAAGCATCAAGGAAATGTAAGCTTTGAGGAATTGTCAATCACTAGACTGTACACCTTCCATAATATTGTAGAGCAAGCATCGTTTCAATGAAAGAACAAAACCAAAGAGAACACAACAAAACACCCAAAACCAAAAGGTGGTGGTGGAGGGGGTGGGGGTGGGGAGGGGGGTGGGGAGAAAACAGAAGAGATGAATACAAAATCAAAGCTACAGGTGGGCTGGCTTTGGGACACAATCATCGACATGAAGGAAAAGGACATGTTTCCACACTCCTTGAATCCCTTGCTAGGACACTGAACGCAAGAAGTGGCTCTCCTAACCTATGGGAATTGAAGTGGGAAGCTCTCAAGAACATCTGTCAGGAAAGGAGTAGAGTGGAATTTTGCACCATTGGGAAAAGTGTGAAAGTGTTTGTTTAGCCCTTGGGCAGGAATCGTTTTGAGCAAGTGTGTTGCCAACTGGCTTGTGTTCACCCCAGTACCTGTGCTCAGCTTCTAAACCCCCGCGTGCATCCCTTGGGGGCAGGCTAAGGCCAACGCATCCCCTTGGCCCGCAAGTCATTTCCATTCTGAGCACCTTTCTACGTGAGCCTCTCAGAGGTGTTTCTGGAGGTGTGTAAACAGACTTCCCGGAGAAAGGTGTGCATTGTTCCCGCTGGGGATTGCGAGTGACCACGCCCTCAGGCCCTAAATCCGATCAGAAGCTTGCAGCGCATTGGTGGATTTCGTGCCCCCGGGGGTTGGGATGGGGGCGGAGTGGGTGGTGAGCCATCAAAGGGCTGGTGGGACTGGCCCAGGCTGTCACTTGCAGACCGGCCGTCTCTGGGAAGGAGGCATCCCTGCTGCAGCTGGAGCTCCGAGATGGACACTCTCGACACTCTCGTGGGCCTCGTTTGCAGAGACATGGAGGCTGCTTCTCTCGACTCGGGAGGTGAGCCTCCAGCTCAGTTCCACGTCTTTCCCAAACTCCACTCTTCCCGGCCAAGTGCCGCTGCTGTGGATGCCCGCCGGGGACCCTCTCGGCAGGAGGAACCGTGCCCGCCGGCCCAGACCGTTGGGCGCTGCCAGCGTGGTGACTTGGCGCGTGTGTCAGCAGGGCTGGCTCCCGCCCAGACACGTCTCCTGAGTTGGAGGAGACCGTCTGTGGTCGGGGCTGGGCTTTGCAATATGGGGAACACCTGCTACTTGAATGCAGCCCTGCAGTGTCTGACCCACACACCACCCCTGGCCAGCTGGCTGCTGTCCCAGCAGCACTCGACGATCTGTCCAACCCAGACCTTCTGCATGCTGTGTGCTATGCAAGCCCACATCACGCGAGCCCTCCTTCATCCTGGCGAGGTGATCCGGCCCCGCCAGGACCTGCTCACTAGCTTCCACAGGCACGAGCAGGAAGATTCCCACGAGTTTCTGATGTTCACGCTGGATGCCATGCAGCAAGCATGCTTGCGTGCCTGTGAGCTGTTGGGCTGTCCCTCCAACAACACCACCCTCATCCGTCAGATCTTTGGTGGGTCCTGGCGATCTCAGGTCCAGTGTCTCCACTGCCTTGGGGTTTCAGACACGTTCGACCCTTATCTGGACATCACCCTGGATATCACGGCAGCTCAGAGTGTGGACCAAGCTTTGAAAGAGCTGGTGAAGCCCGAGAAGCTGGATGGTGAAAATGCCTATCGTTGCAGTGTTTGTCTCCAGAAGGTGCCTGCCACCAAGAGGTTGACTCTGCACAGCGCCTCCAAGGTCCTGATCCTTGTGCTGAAACGCTTCACACAGATCGCCGGCGACAAAATGGCTCAGAAAGTGCACTATCCCCAGTGCCTCGACTTGCAACCCTACATGTCCGAGCAGACGGCAGGCCCACTGGATTATGTGCTCTATGCAGTGCTGGTGCACTCCGGGTGGAGCTGTCACCGAGGACACTACTTTTGTTATGTCCAAGCTGGCAACGGCCAGTGGTATCACATGGACGATGCCAAGGTTACCGCCTGTGACGTGACGTCTGCCCTGAGCCAAAGCGCCTATGTCCTCTTTTATGCCCAGAAGAGTGCCTTGGAAGGAGACGGTGGGCCAGTGGCACCGGGAGGGGCACCGACGTCCCTGGGGGCTGACCCCACAGGCACTGTCGTGGCCCACAGGGGACCGGAAAGAGATGCCAGCATCAGAGCTCCTGGGTCGGAGGAGCCCCTGGAGGAAACAGGCGTTCAAGCAATCAGCTTAGAGCAGTGGAGACGCCTCCAAGAACACGACCGACCTCGGCCTGAATTCAACCTCAGGAAGGTCGAGTCTGCCCTGCCTGCCGGTGCGGTCGTGATTCACCGGTCGAAATACGCAGCTGGCATGAACCCACAACTGCCTGAAACGGGGAACTACCAGCTCAACCATCCAACCAGGGACAGCCCACCTCAGGGGCCCATCAACATCAGCAACGTCCCTTGTCTCAGCGGGAGGGCCAAAACTACCAAGAAAAAGAACAAGAAGAAGCAGGGGGCTCTGGATGCATTGCACTAGGCTCCGGTGCACATCCCTGCAGACACGCACACACACCCACGCACCAACCCACACACCCACCCGCTCACACACTTGCTGCCCAACCTACGCTCACCTAGAGGAAATCGGGTGTGCTACACGTGGGAATAATCTACCCTTGTGGAAGGACTGTTAGTCTGCAGTGTTCATGGGACGTGCTATTCACTTGGAACTTCTTACTACTGAGCTTTCAGGCGTGGCTCTCCACTGGCATGCTACTGGGGAGGGTGGGATTGATGACTGGGTCTAAGGACTGTCTCAGCACAATCCACGTCCACGGCACTGGAACAGTCCTTTGGGGATGGGGCGTCTGGTAGGTTTCCTTTGGTTTTAACCCTCCCCTCCCCACCCCCAACCCCTTCATTTGCTGCACTATTGGCTTCTTGTGAAGGACGCAGCCTGGAGGCTCCTCAGAAAGGCTCACGCCCACCCAGGTGAGGAGGAAACCTCCTGAGCCCTTCAGAGGGTCCATGACCCTCTCCTGCCTGCTGGGGTCTCCCCCTCCTGGTCCAGTCAACTGGGGATGACCCCAGCCTCCCAGGTCACCAGCCCCCACACCCCATCCCGCTGCGCATAGCTCAGCACAGCACAGACAAATACGAATATTCCCAAGACCTGGTGCAGGATTCCATGGGAGCCGGGCAAGCAGGCTCTAAGGGTGGCTGTCAATCGGAGGCCTTGTGCAAATGCCTGAAAGGAATGACCCGGCCACCCATTCATCACTTGCCCTGGAGACTTCACAAGGATACTTCTCCAAAGACACCTGGGGCTGGATTTCATTTGAAAGGGATATGTTGGAGACTCTCCAAATGCCAACCAGGAGAAACGATGCAAACCACCCACCCCCGCAGCAACACCAGCAACAACGCCAAAACCCCAACAGCAAGAGACAGACTCGGTACATCTTCTGACAGACCCGCACAGGTGAGAGTGGGATGTCAGGTACTATGGGGACCAGTGTGACAGAGGGGTCTCCACGGTGGGGAGGAGGATCCCTGCGGCAAGTGGGAGCTTGAACACGTCCTCAATTTTCCCTCTAAAGCTGACAGCGATTGCCACTGGTTCACTGATTGCAGGTGCCTGCGAGGACCACAGTGTCTTCTGGCCACAGCACAGCAAGCGCACGAGTGAGCCAGTGGAGCGAGTGAGGGGGTGAGTGCAGGAGCTGTCCCACGAAGGGCAGAGGTGGGGCTCTGTTTCCCTAGCCCTTGGGTCGAATCGTGGGAGGGTGAACCCAGAGGACCTGGGGGGATCGTCAAAGCCCAGGATCCTTCCCCAAGACCGAAGGAAGGAACATAGACATTGGTGAGGAAGGGTTAGGGGGAGGGGGAGTGGACTGTGACCTGGAGGTGCTGTCTCTCCACCTCTGCACCAGGTGCGTGGCCATCTCCAGGCAAGGAGAGGCAACCAGAGGAGAAGCCACCAAGAGATCCGTATCCTCTGCAGGTCCACATGGAGGAAGGGGCTCGTTCTACCCTTTGAGAGTCCCTGAGTGGCATAGAACGGGGCACCTCTGGGAACGTGGGCCAAAACAACTGCATCATGCCTGGGAAAGCCTGGGACAACCCCCTGGAGTGGGCCAGTGGCTCCAGGTGAAGGAAGGGGCATTCTTGGCCGAGTTCACAGCACGTCAGTGCTCCCGCTCCCCCTCCTCCCGCCCCTCCCCCTCCCCCTCATCCCTTTATCCCCTGAAGCAAACACTGACTAACACTGGGGCCCAATCAGATTCTCCCTCGTGGGGACACAGCCTTGAGGCACATCCACTTACCATGGTTTGTCTTGTAAGTGAGGAAAGCCAAGGTGGAATGCCGAGGACCCCAATCCCCAGGGCGACTCTGCGGGAGACGCCACAGGGCCCGTGTGGGGAGGAGGGGGTGGACAGAATCGGGGAGCCCTTGCTCAGGCCTGCCCAGTGCCTCATCCCCACCCCACACCCCACGCACCGTCCCTCCACGCCCAGCCATCTTCCAGGCCAGCCCCTGGCATGGTGTTCACTCCACTGGAGAATGGATGGTGGAGATCGTGGTTCCAAAGAGCTCCCTGCCTCTAGGATGCCTTTGAGCACGTGGAGTGGAGTGAGAAGCTCCCAGGGTAGCTCCGACCTGGGTTTCAGCCTCAGGGGACCTGGAAGGGGCTCTTGGACTGAGGGTGAAACCGCGAGGGGCAGGCCGTGTCTGACGGACCAGGCTTCCCTCAGACATCCTCAGGCACCTGCACCGTGGAAGGAGCCCTGTGGAGCCCCGCGAGACAGACACCCCGACACCACCTCTGCTAATGATGGGCGTGTCTGGGCCATGGGAAATGGATCAAACGAACCTGGCACGGGACAGGGTTTGGATGCAGTCTACTTGGTAATAAACTGAGTGAAATCATTGGCATGAGTGTTTAATTCGAGAAATGAAGACCTATGAAATTCATCGCGGGGTTGGGGGGGCAGGGCTGTGTATCTCTGGAGAGGTGCCCTGTCTTGTCTGGGCGGAAGTGCACTCCAGAAACCCGGAAGTGTCGTTCTTCAACACCAATGGAAAGCTGTGTTTCTAGAAGGGGTTTTCCTTTGACTCAAGCCACCAAGAGGGACGGTATTGCATGGGTGTTTTGGTGTGTAATCACCGCTGGTCCACGGGATAGGATGATTATTCTCAGTTTCATGTCTGAAGTTCATCCCCCTGGTACCGAGGGCAAACGAGGGTGCCTGTGGCTTCTGAGAAGGGCAGTCCCTTGGATGTCCAGGGCCCCACGCTCAGGAAAGAGGGTTCTGCCAGGTCGGATGGGCCCAGTGATGGGGACGCTGGTCCCCACACTTCCCTCCAGTAGCGCTAGGAGAAAGAGCAAGCAGAGCACAGCCTATGCCTTGGTGCCAGCCAGGCCCATCTCAACCCAGGACCGCTTGCTCCCAGGGGGGTGGCCGCTGCATCTCCGACAGATCCCACTGGGTGCTGAGCCTTCCCTCGCAAAGACAAGAAGGGAGAAGGCAGTGGGTTTGGAGCGAGGCAGTATCTGAGCACCGAAGAGCCTTCACTCCTTCCTAAAATGGGCACAGAGCATCTCCTGTGCTCTCTGAGGTGGGGTAGGGGGCACTGCATGCTGGCCACCATGCTGGGCACTGCAGTCCACGGAGCGCAGTGCATCCTCATGGAGACTTGAAGTGATCACAGTCGAGTCACACATGAGAGTGGAATGCGTACGGTTGTGGAGTTAGAGGATTTCTCAGCTGAGAATTCCTGATTCCCAGGGGGACAGCATTCCAGCAGCAGGGGAGAGAGCAGTTCATTGTATCTGGCGGCAGTTTGGTTCACTTCTCCTAAAGTGCCTGGACGTCCTGTGACATCAGACATTTGGCTTCTGTCTCCCATGTTCATCCTCAAAGGAGCATGCCACCTGAACCTTACAGAAGGTAACTCAACAACACTTCGAGCTCAGGCAAAGAAACCAAACGAACAAATGAAAAACCCTAACCTCCCCACGCCCACCCCCCCCACCCCCAACACCAGAAACAACAAAGAAATCCAGAGCAGTGAAAAATGCAGTGAACAGAGCAAACCAAGTGCACAAAATGGATTTGAAAGATTCACAGAAAAGAATCCTGCAGACCTATTGGGAGACGTCTACGGAGAGGGGGAGGCACAAGTACAAACTCTTTGCAGTATGGTATTGGAAAAATGTAAGTTGTGTGTTTGGGTGGTGTTGGCATTGGCATCAGGGTGGTTGGGGGTTAGGGGGTGGGGGTAGGGGTGGCGTGGTGAGCCTCTGTAGGAAAGGGAGGCATTCATACTATAACGTTGTACAAAGAAACCTGCCGACTAGTATTCCAATGATGCCTAAGTAGGAATGTGAAACTCAACGTTCATTTATAAAATCAAAGGTCCTCCCTGCACTGACGGAAGACCCTTCCCTAACGTCGTTGGGGACAGCGAAACCACCTGACTTGCAGCTCTGCCCCTCCTATCTGTCAGTAGGTTCTCATCCAGGTGGTCCCAGGACAGACACACTCCACTGGACCACGTGCAGCTTCGAAGGGGGCTGGGCGGGCTTGGGGGCAGGGTCCGTGGGGGAACTCTCCTCTCCTAGCTGACTCTTCCACTGCCTCAAGATCACATGACCTCGAGGAGTCTCACCCAAGGAACCTTACGTATCACCTTTCTCCTTTCCCTCCCCACGCCCCCACCCCCTGCACCTAAGGTTCGACCAGCACGTTGTGATTGAGCGTCCTCGTGCATTTCCCACTGAGCCGCACAGCTGTGTCTAGTCTATCTGGGGACAGAACCGAGAATCGTTTTTGACAGATGGCTATTTACATATGCCCCCACCAAGATCCCATAGAGAGGGAAAGAAAGACCAATGATTGCCCCCACGAACACAAACAATCATGCCCTGGATAAAGAAGAGGTGACGTGCCCCACGGGGCGGGCTGTGGAGCAGGGTCAGTCGGGGACCTTCCCTCTCCTAGCTGAATCTCTGACTGCCTCAAGGTCACATGACCTCAGGGAGTCTCACCCAAGGAACTTTATCTATCACTTTTTTTTTTCCACACCCTACATCAAAGGGTCAACCGGCACCTTTGCATCCTCAGGCATTTTTGACTGAGCCGGACAGCTGTGTCTAGTTTCTTCGGGGCGGGAAGCAAAGAATCATTTCTCACCGATGCCTATATACATATGCCCCCACCATCATCTCCACAGAGAGGGAAAGGAAGTATAAATATGTCCCCCACAAACACAAACAAGCATGCCCCGGATTAAGAAGATGTAAGACGCCCCCCACTCCACACACCACCTCAGCCACCCCCTCCCCCCCCCGGCCGTTTCCAAAACAGACAGCGGAAGACTGCTCAGCCCACCACCCCTCCCCCAAGAAAGAGGAAGGGAATCATGCGTTTGGAGCAATGACGATGGACTTGGGGGGAGGGGGGCTGGGGGGCTGGGGGCGGGAGGGCGTGATGCTGTGAGAAAGACGTCTGACAGAAAGACAAATACCGCACGACAGCGCTTCTATGTAGAATGCAAACCATGACAGCGATGTAGTGGATATATTCGCAACACAGGACAAACTGCTGGGTTACCAGTGGGCAGACGGAAGGCGAGGGGCGTAAGAGGCACACACTTATCAGGTGTGAGATCAGCTAAAAGAATGTCCTGTATGACACCGGGACCTAGAGCCAATACTTTCTAGGAAGCATCAAGGAAATGTAAGCTTTGAGGAATTGTCAATCACTAGACTGTACACCTTCCATAATATTGTAGAGCAAGCATCGTTTCAATGAAAGAACAAAACCAAAGAGAACACAACAAAACACCAAAAACCAAAAGGTGGTGGTGGAGGGGGTGGGGGTGGGGAGGGGGGTGGGGAGAAAACACAGAAGAGATGAATACAAAATCAAAGCTACAGGTGGGCTGGCTTTGGGACACGATCATCGACATGAAGGAAAAGGACATGTTTCCACACTCCTTGAATCCCTTGCTAGGACACTGAACGCAAGAAGTGGCTCTCCTAACCTATGGGAATTGAAGTGGGAAGCTCTCAAGAACATCTGTCAGGAAAGGAGTAGAGTGGAATTTTGCACCATTGGGAAAAGTGTGAAAGTGTTTGTTTAGCCCTTGGGCAGGAATCGTTTTGAGCAAGTGTGTTGTGAACTGGCTTGTGTTCCCCCCAGTACCTGTGCTCAGCTTCTAAACCCCCGCGTGCATCCCTTGGGGGCAGGCTAAGGCCAACGCATCCCCTTGGCCCGCAAGTCATTTCCATTCTGAGCACCTTTCTACGTGAGCCTCTCAGAGGTGTTTCTGGAGGTGTGTAAACAGACTTCCCGGAGAAAGGTGTGCATTGTTCCCGCTGGGGATTGCGAGTGATCACGCCCTCAGGCCCTAAATCCGATCAGAAGCTTGCAGCGCATTGGTGGATTTCGTGCCCCCGGGGGTTGGGATGGGGGCGGAGTGGGTGGTGAGCCATCAAAGGGCTGGTGGGACTGGCCCAGGCTGTCACTTGCAGACCGGCCATCTCCGGGAAGGAGGCATCCCTGCTGCAGCTGGAGCTCCGAGATGGACACTCTCGACACTCTCGTGGGCCTCGTTTGCAGAGACATGGAGGCTGCTTCTCTCGACTCGGGAGGTGAGCCTCCAGCTCAGTTCCACGTCTTTCCCAAACTCCACTCTTCCCGGCCAAGTGCCGCTGCTGTGGATGCCCGCCGGGGACCCTCTCGGCAGGAGGAACCGTGCCCGCCGGCCCAGACCGTTGGGCGCTGCCAGCGTGGTGACTTGGCGCGTGTGTCAGCAGGGCTGGCTCCCGCCCAGACACGTCTCCTGAGTTGGAGGAGACCGTCTGTGGTCGGGGCTGGGCTTTGCAATATGGGGAACACCTGCTACTTGAATGCAGCCCTGCAGTGTCTGACCCACACACCACCCCTGGGCAGCTGGCTGCTGTCCCAGCAGCACTCGATGATCTGTCCAACCCAGACCTTCTGCATGCTGTGTGCTATGCAAGCCCACATCACGCGAGCCCTCCTTCATCCTGGCGAGGTGATCCGGCCCCGCCAGGACCTGCTCACTAGCTTCCACAGGCACGAGCAGGAAGATTCCCACGAGTTTCTGATGTTCACGCTGGATGCCATGCAGCAAGCATGCTTGCGTGCCTGTGAGCTGTTGGGCTGTCCCTCCAACGACACCACCCTCATCCGTCAGATCTTTGGTGGGTCCTGGCGATCTCAGGTCCAGTGTCTCCACTGCCTTGGGGTTTCAGACACGTTCGACCCTTATCTGGACATCACCCTGGATATCACGGCAGCTCAGAGTGTGGACCAAGCTTTGAAAGAGCTGGTGAAGCCCGAGAAGCTGGACGGTGAAAATGCCTATCGTTGCAGTGTTTGTCTCCAGAAGGTGCCTGCCACCAAGAGGTTGACTCTGCACAGCGCCTCCAAGGTCCTGATCCTTGTGCTGAAATGCTTCACACAGATCGCCGGCGACAAAATGGCTCAGAAAGTGCACTATCCCCAGTGCCTCGACTTGCAACCCTACATGTCCGAGCAGACGGCAGGCCCACTGGATTATGTGCTCTATGCAGTGCTGGTGCACTCCGGGTGGAGCTGTCACCGAGGACACTACTTTTGTTATGTCCAAGCTGGCAACGGCCAGTGGTATCACATGGACGATGCCAAGGTTACCGCCTGTGACGTGACGTCTGCCCTGAGCCAAAGCGCCTATGTCCTCTTTTATGCCCAGAAGAGTGCCTTGGAAGGAGACGGTGGGCCAGTGGCACCGGGAGGGGCACCGACGTCCCTGGGGGCTGACCCCACAGGCACTGTCGTGGCCCACAGGGGACCGGAAAGAGATGCCAGCATCAGAGCTCCTGGGTCGGAGGAGCCCCTGGAGGAAACAGGCGTTCAAGCAATCAGCTTAGAGCAGTGGAGACGCCTCCAAGAACACGACCGACCTCGGCCTGAATTCAACCTCAGGAAGGTCGAGTCTGCCGTGCCTGCTGGTGCGGTCGTGATTCACCGGTCGAAATACGCAGCTGGCATGAACCCACAACTGCCTGAACCGGGGAACTACCAGCTCAACCATCCAACCAGGGACAGCCCACCTCAGGGGCCCATCAACATCAGCAACGTCCCTTGTCTCAGTGGGAGGGCCAAAACTACCAAGAAAAAGAACAAGAAGAAGCAGGGGGCTCTGGGTGCATTGCACTAGGCTCCGGTGCACATCCCTGCAGACACGCACACACACCCACGCACCAACCCACACACCCACCCGCTCACACACTTGCTGCCCAACCTACGCTCACCTAGAGGAAATCGGGTGTGCTACACGTGGGAATAATCTACCCTTGTGGAAGGACTGTTAGTCTGCAGTGTTCATGGGACGTGCTATTCACTTGGAACTTCTTACTACTGAGCTTTCAGGCGTGGCTCTCCACTGGCATGCTACTGGGGAGGGTGGGATTGATGACTGGGTCTAAGGACTGTCTCAGCACAATCCACGTCCACGGCACTGGAACAGTCCTTTGGGGATGGGGCGTCTGGTAGGTTTCCTTTGGTTTTAACCCTCCCCTCCCCACCCCCAACCCCTTCATTTGCTGCACTATTGGCTTCTTGTGAAGGACGCAGCCTGGAGGCTCCTCAGAAAGGCTCACGCCCACCCAGGTGAGGAGGAAACCTCCTGAGCCCTTCAGAGGGTCCATGACCCTCTCCTGCCTGCTGGGGTCTCCCCCTCCTGGTCCAGTCAACTGGGGATGACCCCAGCCTCCCAGGTCACCAGCCCCCACACCCCCTCCCGCTGTGCATAGCTCAGCACAGCACAGACAAATACGAATATTCCCAAGACCTGGTGCAGGATTCCATGGGAGCCGGGCAAGCAGGCTCTAAGGGTGGCTGTCAATCGGAGGCCTTGTGCAAATGCCTGAAAGGAATGACCCGGCCACCCATTCATCACTTGCCCTGGAGACTTCACAAGGATACTTCTCCAAAGACACCTGGGGCTGGATTTCATTTGAAAGGGATATGTTGGAGACTCTCCAAATGCCAACCAGGAGAAACGATGCAAACCACCCACCCCCGCAGCAACACCAGCAACAACGCCAAAACCCCAACAGCAAGAGACAGACTCGGTACATCTTCTGACAGACCCGCACAGGTGAGAGTGGGATGTCAGGTACTATGGGGACCAGTGTGACAGAGGGGTCTCCACGGTGGGGAGGAGGATCCCTGCGGCAAGTGGGAGCTTGAACACGTCCTCAATTTTCCCTCTAAAGCTGACAGCGATTGCCACTGGTTCACTGATTGCAGGTGCCTGCGAGGACCACAGTGTCTTCTGGCCACAGCACAGCAAGCG
This sequence comes from Hippopotamus amphibius kiboko, assembly GCF_030028045.1. Taxonomy (NCBI): domain Eukaryota; kingdom Metazoa; phylum Chordata; class Mammalia; order Artiodactyla; family Hippopotamidae; genus Hippopotamus; species Hippopotamus amphibius. Next base: position 34,262,407 of record NC_080193.1, read on the forward strand.
CACGAGTGAGCCAGCGGAGTGAGTGAGGGGGTGAGTGCAGGAGCTGTCCCACGAAGGGCAGAGGTGGGGCTCTGTTTCCCTAGCCCTTGGGTCGAATCGTGGGAGGGCGAACCCAGAGGACCTGGGGGGATCGTCAAAGCCCAGGATCCTTCCCCAAGACCGAAGGAAGGAACATAGACATTGGTGAGGAAGGGTTAGGGGGAGGGGGAGTGGACTGTGACCTGGAGGTGCTGTCTCTCCACCTCTGCACCAGGTGCGTGGCCATCTCCAGGCAAGGAGAGGCAACCGGAGGAGAAGCCACCAAGAGATCCGTATCCTCTGCAGGTCCACATGGAGGAAGGGGCTCGTTCTACCCTTTGAGAGTCCCTGAGCGGCATAGAACGGGGCACCTCTGGGAACGTGGGCCAAAACAACTGCATCATGCCTGGGAAAGCCTGGGACAACCCCCTGGAGTGGGCCAGTGGCTCCAGGTGAAGGAAGGGGCATTCTTGGCCGAGTTCACAGCACGTCAGTGCTCCCGCTCCCCCTCCTCCCGCCCCTCCCCCTCCCCCTCATCCCTTTATCCCCTGAAGCAAACACTGACTAACACTGGGGCCCAATCAGATTCTCCCTCGTGGGGACACAGCCTTGAGGCACATCCACTTACCATGGTTTGTCTTGTAAGTGAGGAAAGCCAAGGTGGAATGCCGAGGACCCCAATCCCCAGGGCGACTCTGCGGGAGACGCCACAGGGCCCGTGTGGGGAGGAGGGGGTGGACAGAATCGGGGAGCCCTTGCTCAGGCCTGCCCAGTGCCTCATCCCCACCCCACACCCCACGCACCGTCCCTCCACGCCCAGCCATCTTCCAGGCCAGCCCCTAGCATGGTGTTCACTCCACTGGAGAATGGATGGTGGAGATCGTGGTTCCAAAGAGCTCCCTGCCTCTAGGATGCCTTTGAGCACGTGGAGTGGAGTGAGAAGCTCCCAGGGTAGCTCCGACCTGGGTTTCAGCCTCGGGGGACCTGGAAGGGGCTCTTGGACTGAGGGTGAAACCGCGAGGGGCAGGCCGTGTCTGATGGACCAGGCTTCCCTCAGACATCCTCAGGCACCTGCACCGTGGAAGGAGCCCTGTGGAGCCCCGCGAGACAGACACCCCGACACCACCTCTGCTAATGATGGGCGTGTCTGGGCCATGGGAAATGGATCAAACGAACCTGGCACGGGACAGGGTTTGGATGCAGTCTACTTGGTAATAAACTGAGTGAAATCATTGGCATGAGTGTTTAATTCGAGAAATGAAGACCTATGAAATTCATCGCGGGGTTGGGGGGGCAGGGCTGTGTATCTCTGGAGAGGTGCCCTGTCTTGTCTGGGCGGAAGTGCACTCCAGAAACCCGGAAGTGTCGTTCTTCAACACCAATGGAAAGCTGTGTTTCTAGAAGGGGTTTTCCTTTGACTCAAGCCACCAAGAGGGACGGTATTGCATGGGTGTTTTGGTGTGTAATCACCGCTGGTCCACGGGATAGGATGATTATTCTCAGTTTCATGTCTGAAGTTCATCCCCCTGGTACCGAGGGCAAACGAGGGTGCCTGTGGCTTCTGAGAAGGGCAGTCCCTTGGATGTCCAGGGCCCCACGCTCAGGAAAGAGGGTTCTGCCAGGTCGGATGGGCCCAGTGATGGGGACGCTGGTCCCCACACTTCCCTCCAGTAGCGCTAGGAGAAAGAGCAAGCAGAGCACAGCCTATGCCTTGGTGCCAGCCAGGCCCATCTCAACCCAGGACCGCTTGCTCCCAGGGGGGTGGCCGCTGCCTCTCCGACAGATCCCACTGGGTGCTGAGCCTTCCCTCGCAAAGACAAGAAGGGAGAAGGCAGTGGGTTTGGAGCGAGGCAGTATCTGAGCACCGAAGAGCCTTCACTCCTTCCTAAAATGGGCACAGAGCATCTCCTGTGCTCTCTGAGGTGGGGTAGGGGGCACTGCATGCTGGCCACCATGCTGGGCACTGCAGTCCACGGAGCGCAGTGCATCCTCATGGAGACTTGAAGTGATCACAGTCGAGTCACACATGAGAGTGGAATGCGTACGGTTGTGGAGTTAGAGGATTTCTCAGCTGAGAATTCCTGATTCCCAGGGGGACAGCATTCCAGCAGCAGGGGAGAGAGCAGTTCATTGTATCTGGCGGCAGTTTGGTTCACTTCTCCTAAAGTGCCTGGACGTCCTGTGACATCAGACATTTGGCTTCTGTCTCCCATGTTCATCCTCAAAGGAGCATGCCACCTGAACCTTACAGAAGGTAACTCAACAACACTTCGAGCTCAGGCAAAGAAACCAAACGAACAAATGAAAAACCCTAACCTCCCCACGCCCACCCCCCCCACCCCCAACACCAGAAACAACAAAGAAATCCAGAGCAGTGAAAAATGCAGTGAACAGAGCAAACCAAGTGCACAAAATGGATTTGAAAGATTCACAGAAAAGAATCCTGCAGACCTATTGGGAGACGTCTACGGAGAGGGGGAGGCACAAGTACAAACTCTTTGCAGTATGGTATTGGAAAAATGTAAGTTGTGTGTTTGGGTGGTGTTGGCATTGGCATCAGGGTGGTTGGGGGTTAGGGGGTGGGGGTAGGGGTGGCGTGGTGAGCCTCTGTAGGAAAGGGAGGCATTCATACTATAACGTTGTACAAAGAAACCTGCCGACTAGTATTCCAATGATGCCTAAGTAGGAATGTGAAACTCAACGTTCATTTATAAAATCAAAGGTCCTCCCTGCACTGACGGAAGACCCTTCCCTAACGTCGTTGGGGACAGCGAAACCACCTGACTTGCAGCTCTGCCCCTCCTATCTGTCAGTAGGTTCTCATCCAGGTGGTCCCAGGACAGACACACTCCACTGGACCACGTGCAGCTTCGAAGGGGGCTGGGCGGGCTTGGGGGCAGGGTCCGTGGGGGAACTCTCCTCTCCTAGCTGACTCTTCCACTGCCTCAAGATCACATGACCTCGAGGAGTCTCACCCAAGGAACCTTACGTATCACCTTTCTCCTTTCCCTCCCCACGCCCCCACCCCCTGCACCTAAGGTTCGACCAGCACGTTGTGATTGAGCGTCCTCGTGCATTTCCCACTGAGCCACACAGCTGTGTCTAGTCTATCTGGGAACAGAACCGAGAATCGTTTTTGACAGATGGCTATTTACATATGCCCCCACCAAGATCCCATAGAGAGGGAAAGAAAGACCAATGATTGCCCCCACGAACACAAACAATCATGCCCTGGATAAAGAAGAGGTGACGTGCCCCACGGGGCGGGCTGTGGAGCAGGGTCAGTCGGGGACCTTCCCTCTCCTAGCTGAATCTCTGACTGCCTCAAGGTCACATGACCTCAGGGAGTCTCACCCAAGGAACTTTATCTATCACTTTTTTTTTTCCACACCCTACATCAAAGGGTCAACCGGCACCTTTGCATCCTCAGGCATTTTTGACTGAGCCGGACAGCTGTGTCTAGTTTCTTCGGGGCGGGAAGCAAAGAATCATTTCTCACCGATGCCTATATACATATGCCCCCACCATCATCTCCACAGAGAGGGAAAGGAAGTATAAATATGTCCCCCACAAACACAAACAAGCATGCCCCGGATTAAGAAGATGTAAGACGCCCCCCACGCCACACACCACCTCAGCCACCCCCTCCCCCCCCCGGCCGTTTCCAAAACAGACAGCGGAAGACTGCTCAGCCCACCACCCCTCCCCCAAGAAAGAGGAAGGGAATCATGCGTTTGGAGCAATGACGATGGACTTGGGGGGAGGGGGGCTGGGGGGCTGGGGGCGGGAGGGCGTGATGCTGTGAGAAAGACGTCTGACAGAAAGACAAATACCGCACGACAGCGCTTCTATGTAGAATGCAAACCATGACAGCGATGTAGTGGATATATTCGCAACACAGGACAAACTGCTGGGTTACCAGTGGGCAGACGGAAGGCGAGGGGCGTAAGAGGCACACACTTATCAGGTGTGAGATCAGCTAAAAGAATGTCCTGTATGACACCGGGACCTAGAGCCAATACTTTCTAGGAAGCATCAAGGAAATGTAAGCTTTGAGGAATTGTCAATCACTAGACTGTACACCTTCCATAATATTGTAGAGCAAGCATCGTTTCAATGAAAGAACAAAACCAAAGAGAACACAACAAAACACCAAAAACCAAAAGGTGGTGGTGGAGGGGGTGGGGGTGGGGAGGGGGGTGGGGAGAAAACACAGAAGAGATGAATACAAAATCAAAGCTACAGGTGGGCTGGCTTTGGGACACGATCATCGACATGAAGGAAAAGGACATGTTTCCACACTCCTTGAATCCCTTGCTAGGACACTGAACGCAAGAAGTGGCTCTCCTAACCTATGGGAATTGAAGTGGGAAGCTCTCAAGAACATCTGTCAGGAAAGGAGTAGAGTGGAATTTTGCACCATTGGGAAAAGTGTGAAAGTGTTTGTTTAGCCCTTGGGCAGGAATCGTTTTGAGCAAGTGTGTTGCCAACTGGCTTGTGTTCACCCCAGTACCTGTGCTCAGCTTCTAAACCCCCGCGTGCATCCCTTGGGGGCAGGCTAAGGCCAACGCATCCCCTTGGCCCGCAAGTCATTTCCATTCTGAGCACCTTTCTACGTGAGCCTCTCAGAGGTGTTTCTGGAGGTGTGTAAACAGACTTCCCGGAGAAAGGTGTGCATTGTTCCCGCTGGGGATTGCGAGTGACCACGCCCTCAGGCCCTAAATCCGATCAGAAGCTTGCAGCGCATTGGTGGATTTCGTGCCCCCGGGGGTTGGGATGGGGGCGGAGTGGGTGGTGAGCCATCAAAGGGCTGGTGGGACTGGCCCAGGCTGTCACTTGCAGACCGGCCGTCTCTGGGAAGGAGGCATCCCTGCTGCAGCTGGAGCTCCGAGATGGACACTCTCGACACTCTCGTGGGCCTCGTTTGCAGAGACATGGAGGCTGCTTCTCTCGACTCGGGAGGTGAGCCTCCAGCTCAGTTCCACGTCTTTCCCAAACTCCACTCTTCCCGGCCAAGTGCCGCTGCTGTGGATGCCCGCCGGGGACCCTCTCGGCAGGAGGAACCGTGCCCGCCGGCCCAGACCGTTGGGCGCTGCCAGCGTGGTGACTTGGCGCGTGTGTCAGCAGGGCTGGCTCCCGCCCAGACACGTCTCCTGAGTTGGAGGAGACCGTCTGTGGTCGGGGCTGGGCTTTGCAATATGGGGAACACCTGCTACTTGAATGCAGCCCTGCAGTGTCTGACCCACACACCACCCCTGGCCAGCTGGCTGCTGTCCCAGCAGCACTCGACGATCTGTCCAACCCAGACCTTCTGCATGCTGTGTGCTATGCAAGCCCACATCACGCGAGCCCTCCTTCATCCTGGCGAGGTGATCCGGCCCCGCCAGGACCTGCTCACTAGCTTCCACAGGCACGAGCAGGAAGATTCCCACGAGTTTCTGATGTTCACGCTGGATGCCATGCAGCAAGCGTGCTTGCGTGCCTGTGAGCTGTTGGGCTGTCCCTCCAACGACACCACCCTCATCCGTCAGATCTTTGGTGGGTCCTGGCGATCTCAGGTCCAGTGTCTCCACTGCCTTGGGGTTTCAGACACGTTCGACCCTTATCTGGACATCACCCTGGATATCACGGCAGCTCAGAGTGTGGACCAAGCTTTGAAAGAGCTGGTGAAGCCCGAGAAGCTGGACGGTGAAAATGCCTATCGTTGCAGTGTTTGTCTCCAGAAGGTGCCTGCCACCAAGAGGTTGACTCTGCACAGTGCCTCCAAGGTCCTGATCCTTGTGCTGAAACGCTTCACACAGATCGCCGGCGACAAAATGGCTCAGAAAGTGCACTATCCCCAGTGCCTCGACTTGCAACCCTACATGTCCGAGCAGACGGCAGGCCCAGTGGATTATGTGCTCTATGCAGTGCTGGTGCACTCTGGGTGGAGCTGTCACCGAGGACACTACTTTTGTTATGTCCAAGCTGGCAACGGCCAGTGGTATCACATGGACGATGCCAAGGTTACCGCCTGTGACGTGACGTCTGCCCTGAGCCAAAGCGCCTATGTCCTCTTTTATGCCCAGAAGAGTGCCTTGGAAGGAGACGGTGGGCCAGTGGCACCGGGAGGGGCACCGACGTCCCTGGGGGCTGACCCCACAGGCACTGTCGTGGCCCACAGGGGACCGGAAAGAGATGCCAGCATCAGAGCTCCTGGGTCGGAGGAGCCCCTGGAGGAAACAGGCGTTCAAGCAATCAGCTTAGAGCAGTGGAGACGCCTCCAAGAACACGACCGACCTCGGCCTGAATTCAACCTCAGGAAGGTCGAGTCTGCCCTGCCTGCTGGTGCGGTCGTGATTCACCGGTCGAAATACGCAGCTGGCATGAACCCACAACTGCCTGAACCGGGGAACTACCAGCTCAACCATCCAACCAGGGACAGCCCACCTCAGGGGCCCATCAATATCAGCAACGTCCCTTGTCTCAGCGGGAGGGCCAAAACTACCAAGAAAAAGAACAAGAAGAAGCAGGGGGCTCTGGGTGCATTGCACTAGGCTCCGGTGCACATCCCTGCAGACACGCACACACACCCACGCACCAACCCACACACCCACCCGCTCACACACTTGCTGCCCAACCTACGCTCACCTAGAGGAAATCGGGTGTGCTACACGTGGGAATAATCTACCCTTGTGGAAGGACTGTTAGTCTGCAGTGTTCATGGGACGTGCTATTCACTTGGAACTTCTTACTACTGAGCTTTCAGGCGTGGCTCTCCACTGGCATGCTACTGGGGAGGGTGGGATTGATGACTGGGTCTAAGGACTGTCTCAGCACAATCCACGTCCACGGCACTGGAACAGTCCTTTGGGGATGGGGCGTCTGGTAGGTTTCCTTTGGTTTTAACCCTCCCCTCCCCACCCCCAACCCCTTCATTTGCTGCACTATTGGCTTCTTGTGAAGGACGCAGCCTGGAGGCTCCTCAGAAAGCCTCACGCCCACCCAGGTGAGGAGGAAACCTCCTGAGCCCTTCAGAGGGTCCATGACCCTCTCCTGCCTGCTGGGGTCTCCCCCTCCTGGTCCAGTCAACTGGGGATGACCCCAGCCTCCCAGGTCACCAGCCCCCACACCCCCTCCCGCTGTGCATAGCTCAGCACAGCACAGACAAATACGAATATTCCCAAGACCTGGTGCAGGATTCCATGGGAGCCGGGCAAGCAGGCTCTAAGGGTGGCTGTCAATCGGAGGCCTTGTGCAAATGCCTGAAAGGAATGACCCGGCCACCCATTCATCACTTGCCCTGGAGACTTCACAAGGATACTTCTCCAAAGACACCTGGGGCTGGATTTCATTTGAAAGGGATATGTTGGAGACTCTCCAAATGCCAACCAGGAGAAACGATGCAAACCACCCACCCCCGCAGCAACACCAGCAACAACGCCAAAACCCCAACAGCAAGAGACAGACTCGGTACATCTTCTGACAGACCCGCACAGGTGAGAGTGGGATGTCAGGTACTATGGGGACCAGTGTGACAGAGGGGTCTCCACGGTGGGGAGGAGGATCCCTGCGGCAAGTGGGAGCTTGAACACGTCCTCAATTTTCCCTCTAAAGCTGACAGCGATTGCCACTGGTTCACTGATTGCAGGTGCCTGCGAGGACCACAGTGTCTTCTGGCCACAGCACAGCAAGCGCACGAGTGAGCCAGCGGAGTGAGTGAGGGGGTGAGTGCAGGAGCTGTCCCACGAAGGGCAGAGGTGGGGCTCTGTTTCCCTAGCCCTTGGGTCGAATCGTGGGAGGGCGAACCCAGAGGACCTGGGGGGATCGTCAAAGCCCAGGATCCTTCCCCAAGACCGAAGGAAGGAACATAGACATTGGTGAGGAAGGGTTAGGGGGAGGGGGAGTGGACTGTGACCTGGAGGTGCTGTCTCTCCACCTCTGCACCAGGTGCGTGGCCATCTCCAGGCAAGGAGAGGCAACCGGAGGAGAAGCCACCAAGAGATCCGTATCCTGTGCAGGTCCACATGGAGGAAGGGGCTCGTTCTACCCTTTGAGAGTCCCTGAGCGGCATAGAACGGGGCACCTCTGGGAACGTGGGCCAAAACAACTGCATCATGCCTGGGAAAGCCTGGGACAACCCCCTGGAGTGGGCCAGTGGCTCCAGGTGAAGGAAGGGGCATTCTTGGCCGAGTTCACAGCACGTCAGTGCTCCCGCTCCCCCTCCTCCCGCCCCTCCCCCTCCCCCTCATCCCTTTATCCCCTGAAGCAAACACTGACTAACACTGGGGCCCAATCAGATTCTCCCTCGTGGGGACACAGCCTTGAGGCACATCCACTTACCATGGTTTGTCTTGTAAGTGAGGAAAGCCAAGGTGGAATGCCGAGGACCCCAATCCCCAGGGCGACTCTGCGGGAGACGCCACAGGGCCCGTGTGGGGAGGAGGGGGTGGACAGAATCGGGGAGCCCTTGCTCAGGCCTGCCCAGTGCCTCATCCCCACCCCACACCCCACGCACCGTCCCTCCACGCCCAGCCATCTTCCAGGCCAGCCCCTAGCATGGTGTTCACTCCACTGGAGAATGGATGGTGGAGATCGTGGTTCCAAAGAGCTCCCTGCCTCTAGGATGCCTTTGAGCACGTGGAGTGGAGTGAGAAGCTCCCAGGGTAGCTCCGACCTGGGTTTCAGCCTCGGGGGACCTGGAAGGGGCTCTTGGACTGAGGGTGAAACCGCGAGGGGCAGGCCGTGTCTGATGGACCAGGCTTCCCTCAGACATCCTCAGGCACCTGCACCGTGGAAGGAGCCCTGTGGAGCCCCGCGAGACAGACACCCCGACACCACCTCTGCTAATGATGGGCGTGTCTGGGCCATGGGAAATGGATCAAACGAACCTGGCACGGGACAGGGTTTGGATGCAGTCTACTTGGTAATAAACTGAGTGAAATCATTGGCATGAGTGTTTAATTCGAGAAATGAAGACCTATGAAATTCATCGCGGGGTTGGGGGGGCAGGGCTGTGTATCTCTGGAGAGGTGCCCTGTCTTGTCTGGGCGGAAGTGCACTCCAGAAACCCGGAAGTGTCGTTCTTCAACACCAATGGAAAGCTGTGTTTCTAGAAGGGGTTTTCCTTTGACTCAAGCCACCAAGAGGGACGGTATTGCATGGGTGTTTTGGTGTGTAATCACCGCTGGTCCACGGGATAGGATGATTATTCTCAGTTTCATGTCTGAAGTTCATCCCCCTGGTACCGAGGGCAAACGAGGGTGCCTGTGGCTTCTGAGAAGGGCAGTCCCTTGGATGTCCAGGGCCCCACGCTCAGGAAAGAGGGTTCTGCCAGGTCGGATGGGCCCAGTGATGGGGACGCTGGTCCCCACACTTCCCTCCAGTAGCGCTAGGAGAAAGAGCAAGCAGAGCACAGCCTATGCCTTGGTGCCAGCCAGGCCCATCTCAACCCAGGACCGCTTGCTCCCAGGGGGGTGGCCGCTGCCTCTCCGACAGATCCCACTGGGTGCTGAGCCTTCCCTCGCAAAGACAAGAAGGGAGAAGGCAGTGGGTTTGGAGCGAGGCAGTATCTGAGCACCGAAGAGCCTTCACTCCTTCCTAAAATGGGCACAGAGCATCTCCTGTGCTCTCTGAGGTGGGGTAGGGGGCACTGCATGCTGGCCACCATGCTGGGCACTGCAGTCCACGGAGCGCAGTGCATCCTCATGGAGACTTGAAGTGATCACAGTCGAGTCACACATGAGAGTGGAATGCGTACGGTTGTGGAGTTAGAGGATTTCTCAGCTGAGAATTCCTGATTCCCAGGGGGACAGCATTCCAGCAGCAGGGGAGAGAGCAGTTCATTGTATCTGGCGGCAGTTTGGTTCACTTCTCCTAAAGTGCCTGGACGTCCTGTGACATCAGACATTTGGCTTCTGTCTCCCATGTTCATCCTCAAAGGAGCATGCCACCTGAACCTTACAGAAGGTAACTCAACAACACTTCGAGCTCAGGCAAAGAAACCAAACGAACAAATGAAAAACCCTAACCTCCCCACGCCCACCCCCCCCACCCCCAACACCAGAAACAACAAAGAAATCCAGAGCAGTGAAAAATGCAGTGAACAGAGCAAACCAAGTGCACAAAATGGATTTGAAAGATTCACAGAAAAGAATCCTGCAGACCTATTGGGAGACGTCTACGGAGAGGGGGAGGCACAAGTACAAACTCTTTGCAGTATGGTATTGGAAAAATGTAAGTTGTGTGTTTGGGTGGTGTTGGCATTGGCATCAGGGTGGTTGGGGGTTAGGGGGTGGGGGTAGGGGTGGCGTGGTGAGCCTCTGTAGGAAAGGGAGGCATTCATACTATAACGTTGTACAAAGAAACCTGCCGACTAGTATTCCAATGATGCCTAAGTAGGAATGTGAAACTCAACGTTCATTTATAAAATCAAAGGTCCTCCCTGCACTGACGGAAGACCCTTCCCTAACGTCGTTGGGGACAGCGAAACCACCTGACTTGCAGCTCTGCCCCTCCTATCTGTCAGTAGGTTCTCATCCAGGTGGTCCCAGGACAGACACACTCCACTGGACCACGTGCAGCTTCGAAGGGGGCTGGGCGGGCTTGGGGGCAGGGTCCGTGGGGGAACTCTCCTCTCCTAGCTGACTCTTCCACTGCCTCAAGATCACATGACCTCGAGGAGTCTCACCCAAGGAACCTTACGTATCACCTTTCTCCTTTCCCTCCCCACGCCCCCACCCCCTGCACCTAAGGTTCGACCAGCACGTTGTGATTGAGCGTCCTCGTGCATTTCCCACTGAGCCACACAGCTGTGTCTAGTCTATCTGGGAACAGAACTGAGAATCGTTTTTGACAGATGGCTATTTACATATGCCCCCACCAAGATCCCATAGAGAGGGAAAGAAAGACCAATGATTGCCCCCACGAACACAAACAATCATGCCCTGGATAAAGAAGAGGTGACGTGCCCCACGGGGCGGGCTGTGGAGCAGGGTCAGTCGGGGACCTTCCCTCTCCTAGCTGAATCTCTGACTGCCTCAAGGTCACATGACCTCAGGGAGTCTCACCCAAGGAACTTTATCTATCACTTTTTTTTTTCCACACCCTACATCAAAGGGTCAACCGGCACCTTTGCATCCTCAGGCATTTTTGACTGAGCCGGACAGCTGTGTCTAGTTTCTTCGGGGCGGGAAGCAAAGAATCATTTCTCACCGATGCCTATATACATATGCCCCCACCATCATCTCCACAGAGAGGGAAAGGAAGTATAAATATGTCCCCCACAAACACAAACAAGCATGCCCCGGATTAAGAAGATGTAAGACGCCCCCCACGCCACACACCACCTCAGCCACCCCCTCCCCCCCCCGGCCGTTTCCAAAACAGACAGCGGAAGACTGCTCAGCCCACCACCCCTCCCCCAAGAAAGAGGAAGGGAATCATGCGTTTGGAGCAATGACGATGGACTTGGGGGGAGGGGGGCTGGGGGGCTGGGGGCGGGAGGGCGTGATGCTGTGAGAAAGACGTCTGACAGAAAGACAAATACCGCACGACAGCGCTTCTATGTAGAATGCAAACCATGACAGCGATGTAGTGGATATATTCGCAACACAGGACAAACTGCTGGGTTACCAGTGGGCAGACGGAAGGCGAGGGGCGTAAGAGGCACACACTTATCAGGTGTGAGATCAGCTAAAAGAATGTCCTGTATGACACCGGGACCTAGAGCCAATACTTTCTAGGAAGCATCAAGGAAATGTAAGCTTTGAGGAATTGTCAATCACTAGACTGTACACCTTCCATAATATTGTAGAGCAAGCATCGTTTCAATGAAAGAACAAAACCAAAGAGAACACAACAAAACACCAAAAACCAAAAGGTGGTGGTGGAGGGGGTGGGGGTGGGGAGGGGGGTGGGGAGAAAACACAGAAGAGATGAATACAAAATCAAAGCTACAGGTGGGCTGGCTTTGGGACACGATCATCGACATGAAGGAAAAGGACATGTTTCCACACTCCTTGAATCCCTTGCTAGGACACTGAACGCAAGAAGTGGCTCTCCTAACCTATGGGAATTGAAGTGGGAAGCTCTCAAGAACATCTGTCAGGAAAGGAGTAGAGTGGAATTTTGCACCATTGGGAAAAGTGTGAAAGTGTTTGTTTAGCCCTTGGGCAGGAATCGTTTTGAGCAAGTGTGTTGCCAACTGGCTTGTGTTCACCCCAGTACCTGTGCTCAGCTTCTAAACCCCCGCGTGCATCCCTTGGGGGCAGGCTAAGGCCAACGCATCCCCTTGGCCCGCAAGTCATTTCCATTCTGAGCACCTTTCTACGTGAGCCTCTCAGAGGTGTTTCTGGAGGTGTGTAAACAGACTTCCCGGAGAAAGGTGTGCATTGTTCCCGCTGGGGATTGCGAGTGACCACGCCCTCAGGCCCTAAATCCGATCAGAAGCTTGCAGCGCATTGGTGGATTTCGTGCCCCCGGGGGTTGGGATGGGGGCGGAGTGGGTGGTGAGCCATCAAAGGGCTGGTGGGACTGGCCCAGGCTGTCACTTGCAGACCGGCCGTCTCTGGGAAGGAGGCATCCCTGCTGCAGCTGGAGCTCTGAGATGGACACTCTCGACACTCTCGTGGGCCTCGTTTGCAGAGACATGGAGGCTGCTTCTCTCGACTCGGGAGGTGAGCCTCCAGCTCAGTTCCACGTCTTTCCCAAACTCCACTCTTCCCGGCCAAGTGCCGCTGCTGTGGATGCCCGCCGGGGACCCTCTCGGCAGGAGGAACCGTGCCCGCCGGCCCAGACCGTTGGGCGCTGCCAGCGTGGTGACTTGGCGCGTGTGTCAGCAGGGCTGGCTCCCGCCCAGACACGTCTCCTGAGTTGGAGGAGACCGTCTGTGGTCGGGGCTGGGCTTTGCAATATGGGGAACACCTGCTACTTGAATGCAGCCCTGCAGTGTCTGACCCACACACCACCCCTGGCCAGCTGGCTGCTGTCCCAGCAGCACTCGACGATCTGTCCAACCCAGACCTTCTGCATGCTGTGTGCTATGCAAGCCCACATCACGCGAGCCCTCCTTCATCCTGGCGAGGTGATCCGGCCCCGCCAGGACCTGCTCACTAGCTTCCACAGGCACGAGCAGGAAGATTCCCACGAGTTTCTGATGTTCACGCTGGATGCCATGCAGCAAGCGTGCTTGCGTGCCTGTGAGCTGTTGGGCTGTCCCTCCAACGACACCACCCTCATCCGTCAGATCTTTGGTGGGTCCTGGTGATCTCAGGTCCAGTGTCTCCACTGCCTTGGGGTTTCAGACACGTTCGACCCTTATCTGGACATCACCCTGGATATCACGGCAGCTCAGAGTGTGGACCAAGCTTTGAAAGAGCTGGTGAAGCCCGAGAAGCTGGACGGTGAAAATGCCTATCGTTGCAGTGTTTGTCTCCAGAAGGTGCCTGCCACCAAGAGGTTGACTCTGCACAGTGCCTCCAAGGTCCTGATCCTTGTGCTGAAACGCTTCACACAGATCGCCGGAGACAAAATGGCTCAGAAAGTGCACTATCCCCAGTGCCTCGACTTGCAACCCTACATGTCCGAGCAGACGGCAGGCCCACTGGATTATGTGCTCTATGCAGTGCTGGTGCACTCTGGGTGGAGCTGTCACCGAGGACACTACTTTTGTTATGTCCAAGCTGGCAACGGCCAGTGGTATCACATGGACGATGCCAAGGTTACCGCCTGTGACGTGACGTCTGCCCTGAGCCAAAGCGCCTATGTCCTCTTTTATGCCCAGAAGAGTGCCTTGGAAGGAGACGGTGGGCCAGTGGCACCGGGAGGGGCACCGACGTCCCTGGGGGCTGACCCCACAGGCACTGTCGTGGCCCACAGGGGACCGGAAAGAGATGCCAGCATCAGAGCTCCTGGGTCGGAGGAGCCCCTGGAGGAAACAGGCGTTCAAGCAATCAGCTTAGAGCAGTGGAGACGCCTCCAAGAACACGACCGACCTCGGCCTGAATTCAACCTCAGGAAGGTCGAGTCTGCCCTGCCTGCCGGTGCGGTCGTGATTCACCGGTCGAAATACGCAGCTGGCATGAACCCACAACTGCCTGAACCGGGGAACTACCAGCTCAACCATCCAACCAGGGACAGCCCACCTCAGGGGCCCATCAACATCAGCAACGTCCCTTGTCTCAGCGGGAGGGCCAAAACTACCAAGAAAAAGAACAAGAAGAAGCAGGGGGCTCTGGGTGCATTGCACTAGGCTCCGGTGCACATCCCTGCAGACACGCACACACACCCACGCACCAACCCACACACCCACCCGCTCACACACTTGCTGCCCAACCTACGCTCACCTAGAGGAAATCGGGTGTGCTACACGTGGGAATAATCTACCCTTGTGGAAGGACTGTTAGTCTGCAGTGTTCATGGGACGTGCTATTCACTTGGAACTTCTTACTACTGAGCTTTCAGGCGTGGCTCTCCACTGGCATGCTACTGGGGAGGGTGGGATTGATGACTGGGTCTAAGGACTGTCTCAGCACAATCCACGTCCACGGCACTGGAACAGTCCTTTGGGGATGGGGCGTCTGGTAGGTTTCCTTTGGTTTTAACCCTCCCCTCCCCACCCCCAACCCCTTCATTTGCTGCACTATTGGCTTCTTGTGAAGGACGCAGCCTGGAGGCTCCTCAGAAAGGCTCACGCCCACCCAGGTGAGGAGGAAACCTCCTGAGCCCTTCAGAGGGTCCATGACCCTCTCCTGCCTGCTGGGGTCTCCCCCTCCTGGTCCAGTCAACTGGGGATGACCCCAGCCTCCCAGGTCACCAGCCCCCACACCCCATCCCGCTGCGCATAGCTCAGCACAGCACAGACAAATACGAATATTCCCAAGACCTGGTGCAGGATTCCATGGGAGCCGGGCAAGCAGGCTCTAAGGGTGGCTGTCAATCGGAGGCCTTGTGCAAATGCCTGAAAGGAATGACCCGGCCACCCATTCATCACTTGCCCTGGAGACTTCACAAGGATACTTCTCCAAAGACACCTGGGGCTGGATTTCATTTGAAAGGGATATGTTGGAGACTCTCCAAATGCCAACCAGGAGAAACGATGCAAACCACCCACCCCCGCAGCAACACCAGCAACAACGCCAAAACCCCAACAGCAAGAGACAGACTCGGTACATCTTCTGACAGACCCGCACAGGTGAGAGTGGGATGTCAGGTACTATGGGGACCAGTGTGACAGAGGGGTCTCCACGGTGGGGAGGAGGATCCCTGCGGCAAGTGGGAGCTTGAACACGTCCTCAATTTTCCCTCTAAAGCTGACAGCGATTGCCACTGGTTCACTGATTGCAGGTGCCTGCGAGGACCACAGTGTCTTCTGGCCACAGCACAGCAAGCGCACGAGTGAGCCAGTGGAGCGAGTGAGGGGGTGAGTGCAGGAGCTGTCCCACGAAGGGCAGAGGTGGGGCTCTGTTTCCCTAGCCCTTGGGTCGAATCGTGGGAGGGTGAACCCAGAGGACCTGGGGGGATCGTCAAAGCCCAGGATCCTTCCCCAAAACCGAAGGAAGGAACATAGACATTGGTGAGGAAGGGTTAGGGGGAGGGGGAGTGGACTGTGACCTGGAGGTGCTGTCTCTCCACCTCTGCACCAGGTGCGTGGCCATCTCCAGGCAAGGAGAGGCAACCGGAGGAGAAGCCACCAAGAGATCCGTATCCTGTGCAGGTCCACATGGAGGAAGGGGCTCGTTCTACCCTTTGAGAGTCCCTGAGCGGCATAGAACGGGGCACCTCTGGGAACGTGGGCCAAAACAACTGCATCATGCCTGGGAAAGCCTGGGACAACCCCCTGGAGTGGGCCAGTGGCTCCAGGTGAAGGAAGGGGCATTCTTGGCCGAGTTCACAGCACGTCAGTGCTCCCGCTCCCCCTCCTCCCGCCCCTCCCCCTCCCCCTCATCCCTTTATCCCCTGAAGCAAACACTGACTAACACTGGGGCCCAATCAGATTCTCCCTCGTGGGGACACAGCCTTGAGGCACATCCACTTACCATGGTTTGTCTTGTAAGTGAGGAAAGCCAAGGTGGAATGCCGAGGACCCCAATCCCCAGGGCGACTCTGCGGGAGACGCCACAGGGCCCGTGTGGGGAGGAGGGGGTGGACAGAATCGGGGAGCCCTTGCTCAGGCCTGCCCAGTGCCTCATCCCCACCCCACACCCCACGCACCGTCCCTCCACGCCCAGCCATCTTCCAGGCCAGCCCCTGGCATGGTGTTCACTCCACTGGAGAATGGATGGTGGAGATCGTGGTTCCAAAGAGCTCCCTGCCTCTAGGATGCCTTTGAGCACGTGGAGTGGAGTGAGAAGCTCCCAGGGTAGCTCCGACCTGGGTTTCAGCCTCAGGGGACCTGGAAGGGGCTCTTGGACTGAGGGTGAAACCGCGAGGGGCAGGCCGTGTCTGACGGACCAGGCTTCCCTCAGACATCCTCAGGCACCTGCACCGTGGAAGGAGCCCTGTGGAGCCCCGCGAGACAGACACCCCGACACCACCTCTGCTAATGATGGGCGTGTCTGGGCCATGGGAAATGGATCAAACGAACCTGGCACGGGACAGGGTTTGGATGCAGTCTACTTGGTAATAAACTGAGTGAAATCATTGGCATGAGTGTTTAATTCGAGAAATGAAGACCTATGAAATTCATCGCGGGGTTGGGGGGGCAGGGCTGTGTATCTCTGGAGAGGTGCCCTGTCTTGTCTGGGCGGAAGTGCACTCCAGAAACCCGGAAGTGTCGTTCTTCAACACCAATGGAAAGCTGTGTTTCTAGAAGGGGTTTTCCTTTGACTCAAGCCACCAAGAGGGACGGTATTGCATGGGTGTTTTGGTGTGTAATCACCGCTGGTCCACGGGATAGGATGATTATTCTCAGTTTCATGTCTGAAGTTCATCCCCCTGGTACCGAGGGCAAACGAGGGTGCCTGTGGCTTCTGAGAAGGGCAGTCCCTTGGATGTCCAGGGCCCCACGCTCAGGAAAGAGGGTTCTGCCAGGTCGGATGGGCCCAGTGATGGGGACGCTGGTCCCCACACTTCCCTCCAGTAGCGCTAGGAGAAAGAGCAAGCAGAGCACAGCCTATGCCTTGGTGCCAGCCAGGCCCATCTCAACCCAGGACCGCTTGCTCCCAGGGGGGTGGCCGCTGCATCTCCGACAGATCCCACTGGGTGCTGAGCCTTCCCTCGCAAAGACAAGAAGGGAGAAGGCAGTGGGTTTAGAGCGAGGCAGTATCTGAGCACCGAAGAGCCTTCACTCCTTCCTAAAATGGGCACAGAGCATCTCCTGTGCTCTCTGAGGTGGGGTAGGGGGCACTGCATGCTGGCCACCATGCTGGGCACTGCAGTCCACGGAGCGCAGTGCATCCTCATGGAGACTTGAAGTGATCACAGTCGAGTCACACATGAGAGTGGAATGCGTACGGTTGTGGAGTTAGAGGATTTCTCAGCTGAGAATTCCTGATTCCCAGGGGGACAGCATTCCAGCAGCAGGGGAGAGAGCAGTTCATTGTATCTGGCGGCAGTTTGGTTCACTTCTCCTAAAGTGCCTGGACGTCCTGTGACATCAGACATTTGGCTTCTGTCTCCCATGTTCATCCTCAAAGGAGCATGCCACCTGAACCTTACAGAAGGTAACTCAACAACACTTCGAGCTCAGGCAAAGAAACCAAACGAACAAATGAAAAACCCTAACCTCCCCACGCCCACCCCCCCCACCCCCAACACCAGAAACAACAAAGAAATCCAGAGCAGTGAAAAATGCAGTGAACAGAGCAAACCAAGTGCACAAAATGGATTTGAAAGATTCACAGAAAAGAATCCTGCAGACCTATTGGGAGACGTCTACGGAGAGGGGGAGGCACAAGTACAAACTCTTTGCAGTATGGTATTGGAAAAATGTAAGTTGTGTGTTTGGGTGGTGTTGGCATTGGCATCAGGGTGGTTGGGGGTTAGGGGGTGGGGGTAGGGGTGGCGTGGTGAGCCTCTGTAGGAAAGGGAGGCATTCATACTATAACGTTGTACAAAGAAACCTGCCGACTAGTATTCCAATGATGCCTAAGTAGGAATGTGAAACTCAACGTTCATTTATAAAATCAAAGGTCCTCCCTGCACTGACGGAAGACCCTTCCCTAACGTCGTTGGGGACAGCGAAACCACCTGACTTGCAGCTCTGCCCCTCCTATCTGTCAGTAGGTTCTCATCCAGGTGGTCCCAGGACAGACACACTCCACTGGACCACGTGCAGCTTCGAAGGGGGCTGGGCGGGCTTGGGGGCAGGGTCCGTGGGGGAACTCTCCTCTCCTAGCTGACTCTTCCACTGCCTCAAGATCACATGACCTCGAGGAGTCTCACCCAAGGAACCTTACGTATCACCTTTCTCCTTTCCCTCCCCACGCCCCCACCCCCTGCACCTAAGGTTCGACCAGCACGTTGTGATTGAGCGTCCTCGTGCATTTCCCACTGAGCCACACAGCTGTGTCTAGTCTATCTGGGAACAGAACCGAGAATCGTTTTTGACAGATGGCTATTTACATATGCCCCCACCAAGATCCCATAGAGAGGGAAAGAAAGACCAATGATTGCCCCCACGAACACAAACAATCATGCCCTGGATAAAGAAGAGGTGACGTGCCCCACGGGGCGGGCTGTGGAGCAGGGTCAGTCGGGGACCTTCCCTCTCCTAGCTGAATCTCTGACTGCCTCAAGGTCACATGACCTCAGGGAGTCTCACCCAAGGAACTTTATCTATCACTTTTTTTTTTCCACACCCTACATCAAAGGGTCAACCGGCACCTTTGCATCCTCAGGCATTTTTGACTGAGCCGGACAGCTGTGTCTAGTTTCTTCGGGGCGGGAAGCAAAGAATCATTTCTCACCGATGCCTATATACATATGCCCCCACCATCATCTCCACAGAGAGGGAAAGGAAGTATAAATATGTCCCCCACAAACACAAACAAGCATGCCCCGGATTAAGAAGATGTAAGACGCCCCCCACTCCACACACCACCTCAGCCACCCCCTCCCCCAACCGCCCGTTTCCAAAACAGACAGCGGAAGACTGCTCAGCCCACCACCCCTCCCCCAAGAAAGAGGAAGGGAATCATGCGTTTGGAGCAATGACGATGGACTTGGGGGGAGGGGGGCTGGGGGGCTGGGGGCGGGAGGGCGTGATGCTGTGAGAAAGACGTCTGACAGAAAGACAAATACCGCACGACAGCGCTTCTATGTAGAATGCAAACCATGACAGCGATGTAGTGGATATATTCGCAACACAGGACAAACTGCTGGGTTACCAGTGGGCAGACGGAAGGCGAGGGGCGTAAGAGGCACACACTTATCAGGTGTGAGATCAGCTAAAAGAATGTCCTGTATGACACCGGGACCTAGAGCCAATACTTTCTAGGAAGCATCAAGGAAATGTAAGCTTTGAGGAATTGTCAATCACTAGACTGTACACCTTCCATAATATTGTAGAGCAAGCATCGTTTCAATGAAAGAACAAAACCAAAGAGAACACAACAAAACACCAAAAACCAAAAGGTGGTGGTGGAGGGGGTGGGGGTGGGGAGGGGGGTGGGGAGAAAACACAGAAGAGATGAATACAAAATCAAAGCTACAGGTGGGCTGGCTTTGGGACACGATCATCGACATGAAGGAAAAGGACATGTTTCCACACTCCTTGAATCCCTTGCTAGGACACTGAACGCAAGAAGTGGCTCTCCTAACCTATGGGAATTGAAGTGGGAAGCTCTCAAGAACATCTGTCAGGAAAGGAGTAGAGTGGAATTTTGCACCATTGGGAAAAGTGTGAAAGTGTTTGTTTAGCCCTTGGGCAGGAATCGTTTTGAGCAAGTGTGTTGCCAACTGGCTTGTGTTCCCCCCAGTACCTGTGCTCAGCTTCTAAACCCCCGCGTGCATCCCTTGGGGGCAGGCTAAGGCCAACGCATCCCCTTGGCCCGCAAGTCATTTCCATTCTGAGCACCTTTCTACGTGAGCCTCTCAGAGGTGTTTCTGGAGGTGTGTAAACAGACTTCCCGGAGAAAGGTGTGCATTGTTCCCGCTGGGGATTGCGAGTGACCACGCCCTCAGGCCCTAAATCCGATCAGAAGCTTGCAGCGCATTGGTGGATTTCGTGCCCCCGGGGGTTGGGATGGGGGCGGAGTGGGTGGTGAGCCATCAAAGGGCTGGTGGGACTGGCCCAGGCTGTCACTTGCAGACCGGCCGTCTCTGGGAAGGAAGCATCCCTGCTGCAGCTGGAGCTCTGAGATGGACACTCTCGACACTCTCGTGGGCCTCGTTTGCAGAGACATGGAGGCTGCTTCTCTCGACTCGGGAGGTGAGCCTCCAGCTCAGTTCCACGTCTTTCCCAAACTCCACTCTTCCCGGCCAAGTGCCGCTGCTGTGGATGCCCGCCGGGGACCCTCTCGGCAGGAGGAACCGTGCCCGCCGGCCCAGACCGTTGGGCGCTGCCAGCGTGGTGACTTGGCGCGTGTGTCAGCAGGGCTGGCTCCCGCCCAGACACGTCTCCTGAGTTGGAGGAGACCGTCTGTGGTCGGGGCTGGGCTTTGCAATATGGGGAACACCTGCTACTTGAATGCAGCCCTGCAGTGTCTGACCCACACACCACCCCTGGCCAGCTGGCTGCTGTCCCAGCAGCACTCGACGATCTGTCCAACCCAGACCTTCTGCATGCTGTGTGCTATGCAAGCCCACATCACGCGAGCCCTCCTTCATCCTGGCGAGGTGATCCGGCCCCGCCAGGACCTGCTCACTAGCTTCCACAGGCACGAGCAGGAAGATTCCCACGAGTTTCTGATGTTCACGCTGGATGCCATGCAGCAAGCGTGCTTGCGTGCCTGTGAGCTGTTGGGCTGTCCCTCCAACGACACCACCCTCATCCGTCAGATCTTTGGTGGGTCCTGGCGATCTCAGGTCCAGTGTCTCCACTGCCTTGGGGTTTCAGACACGTTCGACCCTTATCTGGACATCACCCTGGATATCACGGCAGCTCAGAGTGTGGACCAAGCTTTGAAAGAGCTGGTGAAGCCCGAGAAGCTGGATGGTGAAAATGCCTATCGTTGCAGTGTTTGTCTCCAGAAGGTGCCTGCCACCAAGAGGTTGACTCTGCACAGCGCCTCCAAGGTCCTGATCCTTGTGCTGAAACGCTTCACACAGATCGCCGGCGACAAAATGGCTCAGAAAGTGCACTATCCCCAGTGCCTCGACTTGCAACCCTACATGTCCGAGCAGACGGCAGGCCCACTGGATTATGTGCTCTATGCAGTGCTGGTGCACTCCGGGTGGAGCTGTCACCGAGGACACTACTTTTGTTATGTCCAAGCTGGCAACGGCCAGTGGTATCACATGGACGATGCCAAGGTTACCGCCTGTGACGTGACGTCTGCCCTGAGCCAAAGCGCCTATGTCCTCTTTTATGCCCAGAAGAGTGCCTTGGAAGGAGACGGTGGGCCAGTGGCACCGGGAGGGGCACCGACGTCCCTGGGGGCTGACCCCACAGGCACTGTCGTGGCCCACAGGGGACCGGAAAGAGATGCCAGCATCAGAGCTCCTGGGTCGGAGGAGCCCCTGGAGGAAACAGGCGTTCAAGCAATCAGCTTAGAGCAGTGGAGACGCCTCCAAGAACACGACCGACCTCGGCCTGAATTCAACCTCAGGAAGGTCGAGTCTGCCCTGCCTGCCGGTGCGGTCGTGATTCACCGGTCGAAATACGCAGCTGGCATGAACCCACAACTGCCTGAAACGGGGAACTACCAGCTCAACCATCCAACCAGGGACAGCCCACCTCAGGGGCCCATCAACATCAGCAACGTCCCTTGTCTCAGCGGGAGGGCCAAAACTACCAAGAAAAAGAACAAGAAGAAGCAGGGGGCTCTGGATGCATTGCACTAGGCTCCGGTGCACATCCCTGCAGACACGCACACACACCCACGCACCAACCCACACACCCACCCGCTCACACACTTGCTGCCCAACCTACGCTCACCTAGAGGAAATCGGGTGTGCTACACGTGGGAATAATCTACCCTTGTGGAAGGACTGTTAGTCTGCAGTGTTCATGGGACGTGCTATTCACTTGGAACTTCTTACTACTGAGCTTTCAGGCGTGGCTCTCCACTGGCATGCTACTGGGGAGGGTGGGATTGATGACTGGGTCTAAGGACTGTCTCAGCACAATCCACGTCCACGGCACTGGAACAGTCCTTTGGGGATGGGGCGTCTGGTAGGTTTCCTTTGGTTTTAACCCTCCCCTCCCCACCCCCAACCCCTTCATTTGCTGCACTATTGGCTTCTTGTGAAGGACGCAGCCTGGAGGCTCCTCAGAAAGGCTCACGCCCACCCAGGTGAGGAGGAAACCTCCTGAGCCCTTCAGAGGGTCCATGACCCTCTCCTGCCTGCTGGGGTCTCCCCCTCCTGGTCCAGTCAACTGGGGATGACCCCAGCCTCCCAGGTCACCAGCCCCCACACCCCATCCCGCTGCGCATAGCTCAGCACAGCACAGTCAAATACGAATATTCCCAAGACCTGGTGCAGGATTCCATGGGAGCCGGGCAAGCAGGCTCTAAGGGTGGCTGTCAATCGGAGGCCTTGTGCAAATGCCTGAAAGGAATGACCCGGCCACCCATTCATCACTTGCCCTGGAGACTTCACAAGGATACTTCTCCAAAGACACCTGGGGCTGGATTTCATTTGAAAGGGATATGTTGGAGACTCTCCAAATGCCAACCAGGAGAAACGATGCAAACCACCCACCCCCGCAGCAACACCAGCAACAACGCCAAAACCCCAACAGCAAGAGACAGACTCGGTACATCTTCTGACAGACCCGCACAGGTGAGAGTGGGATGTCAGGTACTATGGGGACCAGTGTGACAGAGGGGTCTCCACGGTGGGGAGGAGGATCCCTGCGGCAAGTGGGAGCTTGAACACGTCCTCAATTTTCCCTCTAAAGCTGACAGCGATTGCCACTGGTTCACTGATTGCAGGTGCCTGCGAGGACCACAGTGTCTTCTGGCCACAGCACAGCAAGCGCACGAGTGAGCCAGTGGAGCGAGTGAGGGGGTGAGTGCAGGAGCTGTCCCACGAAGGGCAGAGGTGGGGCTCTGTTTCCCTAGCCCTTGGGTCGAATCATGGGAGGGTGAACCCAGAGGACCTGGGGGGATCGTCAAAGCCCAGGATCCTTCCCCAAGACCGAAGGAAGGAACATAGACATTGGTGAGGAAGGGTTAGGGGGAGGGGGAGTGGACTGTGACCTGGAGGTGCTGTCTCTCCACCTCTGCACCAGGTGCGTGGCCATCTCCAGGCAAGGAGAGGCAACCGGAGGAGAAGCCACCAAGAGATCCGTATCCTGTGCAGGTCCACATGGAGGAAGGGGCTCGTTCTACCCTTTGAGAGTCCCTGAGCGGCATAGAACGGGGCACCTCTGGGAACGTGGGCCAAAACAACTGCATCATGCCTGGGAAAGCCTGGGACAACCCCCTGGAGTGGGCCAGTGGCTCCAGGTGAAGGAAGGGGCATTCTTGGCCGAGTTCACAGCACGTCAGTGCTCCCGCTCCCCCTCCTCCCGCCCCTCCCCCTCCCCCTCATCCCTTTATCCCCTGAAGCAAACACTGACTAACACTGGGGCCCAATCAGATTCTCCCTCGTGGGGACACAGCCTTGAGGCACATCCACTTACCATGGTTTGTCTTGTAAGTGAGGAAAGCCAAGGTGGAATGCCGAGGACCCCAATCCCCAGGGCGACTCTGCGGGAGATGCCACAGGGCCCGTGTGGGGAGGAGGGGGTGGACAGAATCGGGGAGCCCTTGCTCAGGCCTGCCCAGTGCCTCATCCCCACCCCACACCCCACGCACCGTCCCTCCACGCCCAGCCATCTTCCAGGCCAGCCCCTGGCATGGTGTTCACTCCACTGGAGAATGGATGGTGGAGATCGTGGTTCCAAAGAGCTCCCTGCCTCTAGGATGCCTTTGAGCACGTGGAGTGGAGTGAGAAGCTCCCAGGGTAGCTCCGACCTGGGTTTCAGCCTCAGGGGACCTGGAAGGGGCTCTTGGACTGAGGGTGAAACCGCGAGGGGCAGGCCGTGTCTGACGGACCAGGCTTCCCTCAGACATCCTCAGGCACCTGCACCGTGGAAGGAGCCCTGTGGAGCCCCGCGAGACAGACACCCCGACACCACCTCTGCTAATGATGGGCGTGTCTGGGCCATGGGAAATGGATCAAACGAACCTGGCACGGGACAGGGTTTGGATGCAGTCTACTTGGTAATAAACTGAGTGAAATCATTGGCATGAGTGTTTAATTCGAGAAATGAAGACCTATGAAATTCATCGCGGGGTTGGGGGGGCAGGGCTGTGTATCTCTGGAGAGGTGCCCTGTCTTGTCTGGGCGGAAGTGCACTCCAGAAACCCGGAAGTGTCGTTCTTCAACACCAATGGAAAGCTGTGTTTCTAGAAGGGGTTTTCCTTTGACTCAAGCCACCAAGAGGGACGGTATTGCATGGGTGTTTTGGTGTGTAATCACCGCTGGTCCACGGGATAGGATGATTATTCTCAGTTTCATGTCTGAAGTTCATCCCCCTGGTACCGAGGGCAAACGAGGGTGCCTGTGGCTTCTGAGAAGGGCAGTCCCTTGGATGTCCAGGGCCCCACGCTCAGGAAAGAGGGTTCTGCCAGGTCGGATGGGCCCAGTGATGGGGACGCTGGTCCCCACACTTCCCTCCAGTAGCGCTAGGAGAAAGAGCAAGCAGAGCACAGCCTATGCCTTGGTGCCAGCCAGGCCCATCTCAACCCAGGACCGCTTGCTCCCAGGGGGGTGGCCGCTGCATCTCCGACAGATCCCACTGGGTGCTGAGCCTTCCCTCGCAAAGACAAGAAGGGAGAAGGCAGTGGGTTTAGAGCGAGGCAGTATCTGAGCACCGAAGAGCCTTCACTCCTTCCTAAAATGGGCACAGAGCATCTCCTGTGCTCTCTGAGGTGGGGTAGGGGGCACTGCATGCTGGCCACCATGCTGGGCACTGCAGTCCACGGAGCGCAGTGCATCCTCATGGAGACTTGAAGTGATCACAGTCGAGTCACACATGAGAGTGGAATGCGTACGGTTGTGGAGTTAGAGGATTTCTCAGCTGAGAATTCCTGATTCCCAGGGGGACAGCATTCCAGCAGCAGGGGAGAGAGCAGTTCATTGTATCTGGCGGCAGTTTGGTTCACTTCTCCTAAAGTGCCTGGACGTCCTGTGACATCAGACATTTGGCTTCTGTCTCCCATGTTCATCCTCAAAGGAGCATGCCACCTGAACCTTACAGAAGGTAACTCAACAACACTTCGAGCTCAGGCAAAGAAACCAAACGAACAAATGAAAAACCCTAACCTCCCCACGCCCACCCCCCCCACCCCCAACACCAGAAACAACAAAGAAATCCAGAGCAGTGAAAAATGCAGTGAACAGAGCAAACCAAGTGCACAAAATGGATTTGAAAGATTCACAGAAAAGAATCCTGCAGACCTATTGGGAGACGTCTACGGAGAGGGGGAGGCACAAGTACAAACTCTTTGCAGTATGGTATTGGAAAAATGTAAGTTGTGTGTTTGGGTGGTGTTGGCATTGGCATCAGGGTGGTTGGGGGTTAGGGGGTGGGGGTAGGGGTGGCGTGGTGAGCCTCTGTAGGAAAGGGAGGCATTCATACTATAACGTTGTACAAAGAAACCTGCCGACTAGTATTCCAATGATGCCTAAGTAGGAATGTGAAACTCAACGTTCATTTATAAAATCAAAGGTCCTCCCTGCACTGACGGAAGACCCTTCCCTAACGTCGTTGGGGACAGCGAAACCACCTGACTTGCAGCTCTGCCCCTCCTATCTGTCAGTAGGTTCTCATCCAGGTGGTCCCAGGACAGACACACTCCACTGGACCACGTGCAGCTTCGAAGGGGGCTGGGCGGGCTTGGGGGCAGGGTCCGTGGGGGAACTCTCCTCTCCTAGCTGACTCTTCCACTGCCTCAAGATCACATGACCTCGAGGAGTCTCACCCAAGGAACCTTACGTATCACCTTTCTCCTTTCCCTCCCCACGCCCCCACCCCCTGCACCTAAGGTTCGACCAGCACGTTGTGATTGAGCGTCCTCGTGCATTTCCCACTGAGCCACACAGCTGTGTCTAGTCTATCTGGGAACAGAACCGAGAATCGTTTTTGACAGATGGCTATTTACATATGCCCCCACCAAGATCCCATAGAGAGGGAAAGAAAGACCAATGATTGCCCCCACGAACACAAACAATCATGCCCTGGATAAAGAAGAGGTGACGTGCCCCACGGGGCGGGCTGTGGAGCAGGGTCAGTCGGGGACCTTCCCTCTCCTAGCTGAATCTCTGACTGCCTCAAGGTCACATGACCTCAGGGAGTCTCACCCAAGGAACTTTATCTATCACTTTTTTTTTTCCACACCCTACATCAAAGGGTCAACCGGCACCTTTGCATCCTCAGGCATTTTTGACTGAGCCGGACAGCTGTGTCTAGTTTCTTCGGGGCGGGAAGCAAAGAATCATTTCTCACCGATGCCTATATACATATGCCCCCACCATCATCTCCACAGAGAGGGAAAGGAAGTATAAATATGTCCCCCACAAACACAAACAAGCATGCCCCGGATTAAGAAGATGTAAGACGCCCCCCACTCCACACACCACCTCAGCCACCCCCTTCCCCCCCCGCCCGTTTCCAAAACAGACAGCGGAAGACTGCTCAGCCCACCACCCCTCCCCCAAGAAAGAGGAAGGGAATCATGCGTTTGGAGCAATGACGATGGACTTGGGGGGAGGGGGGCTGGGGGGCTGGGGGCGGGAGGGCGTGATGCTGTGAGAAAGACGTCTGACAGAAAGACAAATACCGCACGACAGCGCTTCTATGTAGAATGCAAACCATGACAGCGATGTAGTGGATATATTCGCAACACAGGACAAACTGCTGGGTTACCAGTGGGCAGACGGAAGGCGAGGGGCGTAAGAGGCACACACTTATCAGGTGTGAGATCAGCTAAAAGAATGTCCTGTATGACACCGGGACCTAGAGCCAATACTTTCTAGGAAGCATCAAGGAAATGTAAGCTTTGAGGAATTGTCAATCACTAGACTGTACACCTTCCATAATATTGTAGAGCAAGCATCGTTTCAATGAAAGAACAAAACCAAAGAGAACACAACAAAACACCAAAAACCAAAAGGTGGTGGTGGAGGGGGTGGGGGTGGGGAGGGGGGTGGGGAGAAAACACAGAAGAGATGAATACAAAATCAAAGCTACAGGTGGGCTGGCTTTGGGACACGATCATCGACATGAAGGAAAAGGACATGTTTCCACACTCCTTGAATCCCTTGCTAGGACACTGAACGCAAGAAGGGGCTCTCCTAACCTATGGGAATTGAAGTGGGAAGCTCTCAAGAACATCTGTCAGGAAAGGAGTAGAGTGGAATTTTGCACCATTGGGAAAAGTGTGAAAGTGTTTGTTTAGCCCTTGGGCAGGAATCGTTTTGAGCAAGTGTGTTGCCAACTGGCTTGTGTTCCCCCCAGTACCTGTGCTCAGCTTCTAAACCCCCGCGTGCATCCCTTGGGGGCAGGCTAAGGCCAACGCATCCCCTTGGCCCGCAAGTCATTTCCATTCTGAGCACCTTTCTACGTGAGCCTCTCAGAGGTGTTTCTGGAGGTGTGTAAACAGACTTCCCGGAGAAAGGTGTGCATTGTTCCCGCTGGGGATTGCGAGTGACCACGCCCTCAGGCCCTAAATCCGATCAGAAGCTTGCAGCGCATTGGTGGATTTCGTGCCCCCGGGGGTTGGGATGGGGGCGGAGTGGGTGGTGAGCCATCAAAGGGCTGGTGGGACTGGCCCAGGCTGTCACTTGCAGACCGGCCGTCTCTGGGAAGGAAGCATCCCTGCTGCAGCTGGAGCTCTGAGATGGACACTCTCGACACTCTCGTGGGCCTCGTTTGCAGAGACATGGAGGCTGCTTCTCTCGACTCGGGAGGTGAGCCTCCAGCTCAGTTCCACGTCTTTCCCAAACTCCACTCTTCCCGGCCAAGTGCCGCTGCTGTGGATGCCCGCCGGGGACCCTCTCGGCAGGAGGAACCGTGCCCGCCGGCCCAGACCGTTGGGCGCTGCCAGCGTGGTGACTTGGCGCGTGTGTCAGCAGGGCTGGCTCCCGCCCAGACACGTCTCCTGAGTTGGAGGAGACCGTCTGTGGTCGGGGCTGGGCTTTGCAATATGGGGAACACCTGCTACTTGAATGCAGCCCTGCAGTGTCTGACCCACACACCACCCCTGGCCAGCTGGCTGCTGTCCCAGCAGCACTCGACGATCTGTCCAACCCAGACCTTCTGCATGCTGTGTGCTATGCAAGCCCACATCACGCGAGCCCTCCTTCATCCTGGCGAGGTGATCCGGCCCCGCCAGGACCTGCTCACTAGCTTCCACAGGCACGAGCAGGAAGATTCCCACGAGTTTCTGATGTTCACGCTGGATGCCATGCAGCAAGCGTGCTTGCGTGCCTGTGAGCTGTTGGGCTGTCCCTCCAACGACACCACCCTCATCCGTCAGATCTTTGGTGGGTCCTGGCGATCTCAGGTCCAGTGTCTCCACTGCCTTGGGGTTTCAGACACGTTCGACCCTTATCTGGACATCACCCTGGATATCACGGCAGCTCAGAGTGTGGACCAAGCTTTGAAAGAGCTGGTGAAGCCCGAGAAGCTGGATGGTGAAAATGCCTATCGTTGCAGTGTTTGTCTCCAGAAGGTGCCTGCCACCAAGAGGTTGACTCTGCACAGCGCCTCCAAGGTCCTGATCCTTGTGCTGAAACGCTTCACACAGATCGCCGGCGACAAAATGGCTCAGAAAGTGCACTATCCCCAGTGCCTCGACTTGCAACCCTACATGTCCGAGCAGACGGCAGGCCCACTGGATTATGTGCTCTATGCAGTGCTGGTGCACTCCGGGTGGAGCTGTCACCGAGGACACTACTTTTGTTATGTCCAAGCTGGCAACGGCCAGTGGTATCACATGGACGATGCCAAGGTTACCGCCTGTGACGTGACGTCTGCCCTGAGCCAAAGCGCCTATGTCCTCTTTTATGCCCAGAAGAGTGCCTTGGAAGGAGACGGTGGGCCAGTGGCACCGGGAGGGGCACCGACGTCCCTGGGGGCTGACCCCACAGGCACTGTCGTGGCCCACAGGGGACCGGAAAGAGATGCCAGCATCAGAGCTCCTGGGTCGGAGGAGCCCCTGGAGGAAACAGGCGTTCAAGCAATCAGCTTAGAGCAGTGGAGACGCCTCCAAGAACACGACCGACCTCGGCCTGAATTCAACCTCAGGAAGGTCGAGTCTGCCCTGCCTGCCGGTGCGGTCGTGATTCACCGGTCGAAATACGCAGCTGGCATGAACCCACAACTGCCTGAAACGGGGAACTACCAGCTCAACCATCCAACCAGGGACAGCCCACCTCAGGGGCCCATCAACATCAGCAACGTCCCTTGTCTCAGCGGGAGGGCCAAAACTACCAAGAAAAAGAACAAGAAGAAGCAGGGGGCTCTGGATGCATTGCACTAGGCTCCGGTGCACATCCCTGCAGACACGCACACACACCCACGCACCAACCCACACACCCACCTGCTCACACACTTGCTGCCCAACCTACGCTCACCTAGAGGAAATCGGGTGTGCTACACGTGGGAATAATCTACCCTTGTGGAAGGACTGTTAGTCTGCAGTGTTCATGGGACGTGCTATTCACTTGGAACTTCTTACTACTGAGCTTTCAGGCGTGGCTCTCCACTGGCATGCTACTGGGGAGGGTGGGATTGATGACTGGGTCTAAGGACTGTCTCAGCACAATCCACGTCCACGGCACTGGAACAGTCCTTTGGGGATGGGGCGTCTGGTAGGTTTCCTTTGGTTTTAACCCTCCCCTCCCCACCCCCAACCCCTTCATTTGCTGCACTATTGGCTTCTTGTGAAGGACGCAGCCTGGAGGCTCCTCAGAAAGGCTCACGCCCACCCAGGTGAGGAGGAAACCTCCTGAGCCCTTCAGAGGGTCCATGACCCTCTCCTGCCTGCTGGGGTCTCCCCCTCCTGGTCCAGTCAACTGGGGATGACCCCAGCCTCCCAGGTCACAAGCCCTCACACCCCATCCCGCTGCGCATAGCTCAGCACAGCACAGTCAAATACGAATATTCCCAAGACCTGGTGCAGGATTCCATGGGAGCCGGGCAAGCAGGCTCTAAGGGTGGCTGTCAATCGGAGGCCTTGTGCAAATGCCTGAAAGGAATGACCCGGCCACCCATTCATCACTTGCCCTGGAGACTTCACAAGGATACTTCTCCAAAGACACCTGGGGCTGGATTTCATTTGAAAGGGATATGTTGGAGACTCTCCAAATGCCAACCAGGAGAAACGATGCAAACCACCCACCCCCGCAGCAACACCAGCAACAACGCCAAAACCCCAACAGCAAGAGACAGACTCGGTACATCTTCTGACAGACCCGCACAGGTGAGAGTGGGATGTCAGGTACTATGGGGACCAGTGTGACAGAGGGGTCTCCACGGTGGGGAGGAGGATCCCTGCGGCAAGTGGGAGCTTGAACACGTCCTCAATTTTCCCTCTAAAGCTGACAGCGATTGCCACTGGTTCACTGATTGCAGGTGCCTGCGAGGACCACAGTGTCTTCTGGCCACAGCACAGCAAGCGCACGAGTGAGCCAGTGGAGCGAGTGAGGGGGTGAGTGCAGGAGCTGTCCCACGAAGGGCAGAGGTGGGGCTCTGTTTCCCTAGCCCTTGGGTCGAATCATGGGAGGGTGAACCCAGAGGACCTGGGGGGATCGTCAAAGCCCAGGATCCTTCCCCAAGACCGAAGGAAGGAACATAGACATTGGTGTGGAAGGGTTAGGGGGAGGGGGAGTGGACTGTGACCTGGAGGTGCTGTCTCTCCACCTCTGCACCAGGTGCGTGGCCATCTCCAGGCAAGGAGAGGCAACCGGAGGAGAAGCCACCAAGAGATCCGTATCCTCTGCAGGTCCACATGGAGGAAGGGGCTCGTTCTACCCTTTGAGAGTCCCTGAGCGGCATAGAACGGGGCACCTCTGGGAACGTGGGCCAAAACAACTGCATCATGCCTGGGAAAGCCTGGGACAACCCCCTGGAGTGGGCCAGTGGCTCCAGGTGAAGGAAGGGGCATTCTTGGCCGAGTTCACAGCACGTCAGTGCTCCCGCTCCCCCTCCTCCCGCCCCTCCCCCTCCCCCTCATCCCTTTATCCCCTGAAGCAAACACTGACTAACACTGGGGCCCAATCAGATTCTCCCTCGTGGGGACACAGCCTTGAGGCACATCCACTTACCATGGTTTGTCTTGTAAGTGAGGAAAGCCAAGGTGGAATGCCGAGGACCCCAATCCCCAGGGCGACTCTGCGGGAGATGCCACAGGGCCCGTGTGGGGAGGAGGGGGTGGACAGAATCGGGGAGCCCTTGCTCAGGCCTGCCCAGTGCCTCATCCCCACCCCACACCCCACGCACCGTCCCTCCACGCCCAGCCATCTTCCAGGCCAGCCCCTGGCATGGTGTTCACTCCACTGGAGAATGGATGGTGGAGATCGTGGTTCCAAAGAGCTCCCTGCCTCTAGGATGCCTTTGAGCACGTGGAGTGGAGTGAGAAGCTCCCAGGGTAGCTCCGACCTGGGTTTCAGCCTCAGGGGACCTGGAAGGGGCTCTTGGACTGAGGGTGAAACCGCGAGGGGCAGGCCGTGTCTGACGGACCAGGCTTCCCTCAGACATCCTCAGGCACCTGCACCGTGGAAGGAGCCCTGTGGAGCCCCGCGAGACAGACACCCCGACACCACCTCTGCTAATGATGGGCGTGTCTGGGCCATGGGAAATGGATCAAACGAACCTGGCACGGGACAGGGTTTGGATGCAGTCTACTTGGTAATAAACTGAGTGAAATCATTGGCATGAGTGTTTAATTCGAGAAATGAAGACCTATGAAATTCATCGCGGGGTTGGGGGGGCAGGGCTGTGTATCCCTGGAGAGGTGCCCTGTCTTGTCTGGGCGGAAGTGCACTCCAGAAACCCGGAAGTGTCGTTCTTCAACACCAATGGAAAGCTGTGTTTCTAGAAGGGGTTTTCCTTTGACTCAAGCCACCAAGAGGGACGGTATTGCATGGGTGTTTTGGTGTGTAATCACCGCTGGTCCACGGGATAGGATGATTATTCTCAGTTTCATGTCTGAAGTTCATCCCCCTGGTACCGAGGGCAAACGAGGGTGCCTGTGGCTTCTGAGAAGGGCAGTCCCTTGGATGTCCAGGGCCCCACGCTCAGGAAAGAGGGTTCTGCCAGGTCGGATGGGCCCAGTGATGGGGACGCTGGTCCCCACACTTCCCTCCAGTAGCGCTAGGAGAAAGAGCAAGCAGAGCACAGCCTATGCCTTGGTGCCAGCCAGGCCCATCTCAACCCAGGACCGCTTGCTCCCAGGGGGGTGGCCGCTGCATCTCCGACAGATCCCACTGGGTGCTGAGCCTTCCCTCGCAAAGACAAGAAGGGAGAAGGCAGTGGGTTTAGAGCGAGGCAGTATCTGAGCACCGAAGAGCCTTCACTCCTTCCTAAAATGGGCACAGAGCATCTCCTGTGCTCTCTGAGGTGGGGTAGGGGGCACTGCATGCTGGCCACCATGCTGGGCACTGCAGTCCACGGAGCGCAGTGCATCCTCATGGAGACTTGAAGTGATCACAGTCGAGTCACACATGAGAGTGGAATGCGTACGGTTGTGGAGTTAGAGGATTTCTCAGCTGAGAATTCCTGATTCCCAGGGGGACAGCATTCCAGCAGCAGGGGAGAGAGCAGTTCATTGTATCTGGCGGCAGTTTGGTTCACTTCTCCTAAAGTGCCTGGACGTCCTGTGACATCAGACATTTGGCTTCTGTCTCCCATGTTCATCCTCAAAGGAGCATGCCACCTGAACCTTACAGAAGGTAACTCAACAACACTTCGAGCTCAGGCAAAGAAACCAAACGAACAAATGAAAAACCCTAACCTCCCCACGCCCACCCCCCCCACCCCCAACACCAGAAACAACAAAGAAATCCAGAGCAGTGAAAAATGCAGTGAACAGAGCAAACCAAGTGCACAAAATGGATTTGAAAGATTCACAGAAAAGAATCCTGCAGACCTATTGGGAGACGTCTACGGAGAGGGGGAGGCACAAGTACAAACTCTTTGCAGTATGGTATTGGAAAAATGTAAGTTGTGTGTTTGGGTGGTGTTGGCATTGGCATCAGGGTGGTTGGGGGTTAGGGGGTGGGGGTAGGGGTGGCGTGGTGAGCCTCTGTAGGAAAGGGAGGCATTCATACTATAACGTTGTACAAAGAAACCTGCCGACTAGTATTCCAATGATGCCTAAGTAGGAATGTGAAACTCAACGTTCATTTATAAAATCAAAGGTCCTCCCTGCACTGACGGAAGACCCTTCCCTAACGTCGTTGGGGACAGCGAAACCACCTGACTTGCAGCTCTGCCCCTCCTATCTGTCAGTAGGTTCTCATCCAGGTGGTCCCAGGACAGACACACTCCACTGGACCACGTGCAGCTTCGAAGGGGGCTGGGCGGGCTTGGGGGCAGGGTCCGTGGGGGAACTCTCCTCTCCTAGCTGACTCTTCCACTGCCTCAAGATCACATGACCTCGAGGAGTCTCACCCAAGGAACCTTACGTATCACCTTTCTCCTTTCCCTCCCCACGCCCCCACCCCCTGCACCTAAGGTTCGACCAGCACGTTGTGATTGAGCGTCCTCGTGCATTTCCCACTGAGCCACACAGCTGTGTCTAGTCTATCTGGGAACAGAACCGAGAATCGTTTTTGACAGATGGCTATTTACATATGCCCCCACCAAGATCCCATAGAGAGGGAAAGAAAGACCAATGATTGCCCCCACGAACACAAACAATCATGCCCTGGATAAAGAAGAGGTGACGTGCCCCACGGGGCGGGCTGTGGAGCAGGGTCAGTCGGGGACCTTCCCTCTCCTAGCTGAATCTCTGACTGCCTCAAGGTCACATGACCTCAGGGAGTCTCACCCAAGGAACTTTATCTATCACTTTTTTTTTTCCACACCCTACATCAAAGGGTCAACCGGCACCTTTGCATCCTCAGGCATTTTTGACTGAGCCGGACAGCTGTGTCTAGTTTCTTCGGGGCGGGAAGCAAAGAATCATTTCTCACCGATGCCTATATACATATGCCCCCACCATCATCTCCACAGAGAGGGAAAGGAAGTATAAATATGTCCCCCACAAACACAAACAAGCATGCCCCGGATTAAGAAGATGTAAGACACCCCCCACGCCACACACCACCTCAGCCACCCCCTCCCCCAACCGCCCGTTTCCAAAACAGACAGCGGAAGACTGCTCAGCCCACCACCCCTCCCCCAAGAAAGAGGAAGGGAATCATGCGTTTGGAGCAATGACGATGGACTTGGGGGGAGGGGGGCTGGGGGGCTGGGGGCGGGAGGGCGTGATGCTGTGAGAAAGACGTCTGACAGAAAGACAAATACCGCACGACAGCGCTTCTATGTAGAATGCAAACCATGACAGCGATGTAGTGGATATATTCGCAACACAGGACAAACTGCTGGGTTACCAGTGGGCAGACGGAAGGCGAGGGGCGTAAGAGGCACACACTTATCAGGTGTGAGATCAGCTAAAAGAATGTCCTGTATGACACCGGGACCTAGAGCCAATACTTTCTAGGAAGCATCAAGGAAATGTAAGCTTTGAGGAATTGTCAATCACTAGACTGTACACCTTCCATAATATTGTAGAGCAAGCATCGTTTCAATGAAAGAACAAAACCAAAGAGAACACAACAAAACACCAAAAACCAAAAGGTGGTGGTGGAGGGGGTGGGGGTGGGGAGGGGGGTGGGGAGAAAACACAGAAGAGATGAATACAAAATCAAAGCTACAGGTGGGCTGGCTTTGGGACACGATCATCGACATGAAGGAAAAGGACATGTTTCCACACTCCTTGAATCCCTTGCTAGGACACTGAACGCAAGAAGTGGCTCTCCTAACCTATGGGAATTGAAGTGGGAAGCTCTCAAGAACATCTGTCAGGAAAGGAGTAGAGTGGAATTTTGCACCATTGGGAAAAGTGTGAAAGTGTTTGTTTAGCCCTTGGGCAGGAATCGTTTTGAGCAAGTGTGTTGCCAACTGGCTTGTGTTCCCCCCAGTACCTGTGCTCAGCTTCTAAACCCCCGCGTGCATCCCTTGGGGGCAGGCTAAGGCCAACGCATCCCCTTGGCCCGCAAGTCATTTCCATTCTGAGCACCTTTCTACGTGAGCCTCTCAGAGGTGTTTCTGGAGGTGTGTAAACAGACTTCCCGGAGAAAGGTGTGCATTGTTCCCGCTGGGGATTGCGAGTGACCACGCCCTCAGGCCCTAAATCCGATCAGAAGCTTGCAGCGCATTGGTGGATTTCGTGCCCCCGGGGGTTGGGATGGGGGCGGAGTGGGTGGTGAGCCATCAAAGGGCTGGTGGGACTGGCCCAGGCTGTCACTTGCAGACCGGCCATCTCCGGGAAGGAAGCATCCCTGCTGCAGCTGGAGCTCTGAGATGGACACTCTCGACACTCTCGTGGGCCTCGTTTGCAGAGACATGGAGGCTGCTTCTCTCGACTCGGGAGGTGAGCCTCCAGCTCAGTTCCACGTCTTTCCCAAACTCCACTCTTCCCGGCCAAGTGCCGCTGCTGTGGATGCCCGCCGGGGACCCTCTCGGCAGGAGGAACCGTGCCCGCCGGCCCAGACCGTTGGGCGCTGCCAGCGTGGTGACTTGGCGCGTGTGTCAGCAGGGCTGGCTCCTGCCCAGACACGTCTCCTGAGTTGGAGGAGACCGTCTGTGGTCGGGGCTGGGCTTTGCAATATGGGGAACACCTGCTACTTGAATGCAGCCCTGCAGTGTCTGACCCACACACCACCCCTGGCCAGCTGGCTGCTGTCCCAGCAGCACTCGACGATCTGTCCAACCCAGACCTTCTGCATGCTGTGTGCTATGCAAGCCCACATCACGCGAGCCCTCCTTCATCCTGGCGAGGTGATCCGGCCCCGCCAGGACCTGCTCACTAGCTTCCACAGGCACGAGCAGGAAGATTCCCACGAGTTTCTGATGTTCACGCTGGACGCCATGCAGCAAGCGTGCTTGCGTGCCTGTGAGCTGTTGGGCTGTCCCTCCAACGACACCACCCTCATCCGTCAGATCTTTGGTGGGTCCTGGCGATCTCAGGTCCAGTGTCTCCACTGCCTTGGGGTTTCAGACACGTTCGACCCTTATCTGGACATCACCCTGGATATCACGGCAGCTCAGAGTGTGGACCAAGCTTTGAAAGAGCTGGTGAAGCCCGAGAAGCTGGACGGTGAAAATGCCTATCGTTGCAGTGTTTGTCTCCAGAAGGTGCCTGCCACCAAGAGGTTGACTCTGCACAGTGCCTCCAAGGTCCTGATCCTTGTGCTGAAACGCTTCACACAGATCGCCGGCGACAAAATGGCTCAGAAAGTGCCCTATCCCCAGTGCCTCGACTTGCAACCCTACATGTCCGAGCAGACGGCAGGCCCACTGGATTATGTGCTCTATGCAGTGCTGGTGCACTCCGGGTGGAGCTGTCACCGAGGACACTACTTTTGTTATGTCCAAGCTGGCAACGGCCAGTGGTATCACATGGACGATGCCAAGGTTACCGCCTGTGACGTGACGTCTGCCCTGAGCCAAAGCGCCTATGTCCTCTTTTATGCCCAGAAGAGTGCCTTGGAAGGAGACGGTGGGCCAGTGGCACCGGGAGGGGCACCGACGTCCCTGGGGGCTGACCCCACAGGCACTGTCGTGGCCCACAGGGGACCGGAAAGAGATGCCAGCATCAGAGCTCCTGGGTCGGAGGAGCCCCTGGAGGAAACAGGCGTTCAAGCAATCAGCTTAGAGCAGTGGAGACGCCTCCAAGAACACGACCGACCTCGGCCTGAATTCAACCTCAGGAAGGTCGAGTCTGCCCTGCCTGCCGGTGCGGTCGTGATTCACCGGTCGAAATACGCAGCTGGCATGAACCCACAACTGCCTGAACCGGGGAACTACCAGCTCAACCATCCAACCAGGGACAGCCCACCTCAGGGGCCCATCAACATCAGCAACGTCCCTTGTCTCAGCGGGAGGGCCAAAACTACCAAGAAAAAGAACAAGAAGAAGCAGGGGGCTCTGGGTGCATTGCACTAGGCTCCGGTGCACATCCCTGCAGACACGCACACACACCCACGCACCAACCCACACACCCACCCGCTCACACACTTGCTGCCCAACCTACGCTCACCTAGAGGAAATCGGGTGTGCTACACGTGGGAATAATCTACCCTTGTGGAAGGACTGTTAGTCTGCAGTGTTCATGGGACGTGCTATTCACTTGGAACTTCTTACTACTGAGCTTTCAGGCGTGGCTCTCCACTGGCATGCTACTGGGGAGGGTGGGATTGATGACTGGGTCTAAGGACTGTCTCAGCACAATCCACGTCCACGGCACTGGAACAGTCCTTTGGGGATGGGGCGTCTGGTAGGTTTCCTTTGGTTTTAACCCTCCCCTCCCCACCCCCAACCCCTTCATTTGCTGCACTATTGGCTTCTTGTGAAGGACGCAGCCTGGAGGCTCCTCAGAAAGGCTCACGCCCACCCAGGTGAGGAGGAAACCTCCTGAGCCCTTCAGAGGGTCCATGACCCTCTCCTGCCTGCTGGGGTCTCCCCCTCCTGGTCCAGTCAACTGGGGATGACCCCAGCCTCCCAGGTCACCAGCCCCCACACCCCATCCCGCTGCGCATAGCTCAGCACAGCACAGTCAAATACGAATATTCCCAAGACCTGGTGCAGGATTCCATGGGAGCCGGGCAAGCAGGCTCTAAGGGTGGCTGTCAATCGGAGGCCTTGTGCAAATGCCTGAAAGGAATGACCCGGCCACCCATTCATCACTTGCCCTGGAGACTTCACAAGGATACTTCTCCAAAGACACCTGGGGCTGGATTTCATTTGAAAGGGATATGTTGGAGACTCTCCAAATGCCAACCAGGAGAAACGATGCAAACCACCCACCCCCGCAGCAACACCAGCAACAACGCCAAAACCCCAACAGCAAGAGACAGACTCGGTACATCTTCTGACAGACCCGCACAGGTGAGAGTGGGATGTCAGGTACTATGGGGACCAGTGTGACAGAGGGGTCTCCACGGTGGGGAGGAGGATCCCTGCGGCAAGTGGGAGCTTGAACACGTCCTCAATTTTCCCTCTAAAGCTGACAGCGATTGCCACTGGTTCACTGATTGCAGGTGCCTGCGAGGACCACAGTGTCTTCTGGCCACAGCACAGCAAGCGCACGAGTGAGCCAGCGGAGCGAGTGAGGGGGTGAGTGCAGGAGCTGTCCCACGAAGGGCAGAGGTGGGGCTCTGTTTCCCTAGCCCTTGGGTCGAATCGTGGGAGGGCGAACCCAGAGGACCTGGGGGGATCGTCAAAGCCCAGGATCCTTCCCCAAGACCGAAGGAAGGAACATAGACATTGGTGAGGAAGGGTTAGGGGGAGGGGGAGTGGACTGTGACCTGGAGGTGCTGTCTCTCCACCTCTGCACCAGGTGCGTGGCCATCTCCAGGCAAGGAGAGGCAACCGGAGGAGAAGCCACCAAGAGATCCGTATCCTCTGCAGGTCCACATGGAGGAAGGGGCTCGTTCTACCCTTTGAGAGTCCCTGAGCGGCATAGAACGGGGCACCTCTGGGAACGTGGGCCAAAACAACTGCATCATGCCTGGGAAAGCCTGGGACAACCCCCTGGAGTGGGCCAGTGGCTCCAGGTGAAGGAAGGGGCATTCTTGGCCGAGTTCACAGCACGTCAGTGCTCCCGCTCCCCCTCCTCCCGCCCCTCCCCCTCCCCCTCATCCCTTTATCCCCTGAAGCAAACACTGACTAACACTGGGGCCCAATCAGATTCTCCCTCGTGGGGACACAGCCTTGAGGCACATCCACTTACCATGGTTTGTCTTGTAAGTGAGGAAAGCCAAGGTGGAATGCCGAGGACCCCAATCCCCAGGGCGACTCTGCGGGAGACGCCACAGGGCCCGTGTGGGGAGGAGGGGGTGGACAGAATCGGGGAGCCCTTGCTCAGGCCTGCCCAGTGCCTCATCCCCACCCCACACCCCACGCACCGTCCCTCCACGCCCAGCCATCTTCCAGGCCAGCCCCTGGCATGGTGTTCACTCCACTGGAGAATGGATGGTGGAGATCGTGGTTCCAAAGAGCTCCCTGCCTCTAGGATGCCTTTGAGCACGTGGAGTGGAGTGAGAAGCTCCCAGGGTAGCTCCGACCTGGGTTTCAGCCTCAGGGGACCTGGAAGGGGCTCTTGGACTGAGGGTGAAACCGCGAGGGGCAGGCCGTGTCTGACGGACCAGGCTTCCCTCAGACATCCTCAGGCACCTGCACCGTGGAAGGAGCCCTGTGGAGCCCCGCGAGACAGACACCCCGACACCACCTCTGCTAATGATGGGCGTGTCTGGGCCATGGGAAATGGATCAAACGAACCTGGCACGGGACAGGGTTTGGATGCAGTCTACTTGGTAATAAACTGAGTGAAATCATTGGCATGAGTGTTTAATTCGAGAAATGAAGACCTATGAAATTCATCGCGGGGTTGGGGGGGCAGGGCTGTGTATCTC
Organism: Hippopotamus amphibius kiboko; assembly: GCF_030028045.1. Lineage (NCBI taxonomy): Eukaryota > Metazoa > Chordata > Mammalia > Artiodactyla > Hippopotamidae > Hippopotamus > Hippopotamus amphibius. Next base: position 34,302,205 of record NC_080193.1, read on the forward strand.
TGGAGAGGTGCCCTGTCTTGTCTGGGCGGAAGTGCACTCCAGAAACCCGGAAGTGTCGTTCTTCAACACCAATGGAAAGCTGTGTTTCTAGAAGGGGTTTTCCTTTGACTCAAGCCACCAAGAGGGACGGTATTGCATGGGTGTTTTGGTGTGTAATCACCGCTGGTCCACGGGATAGGATGATTATTCTCAGTTTCATGTCTGAAGTTCATCCCCCTGGTACCGAGGGCAAACGAGGGTGCCTGTGGCTTCTGAGAAGGGCAGTCCCTTGGATGTCCAGGGCCCCACGCTCAGGAAAGAGGGTTCTGCCAGGTCGGATGGGCCCAGTGATGGGGACGCTGGTCCCCACACTTCCCTCCAGTAGCGCTAGGAGAAAGAGCAAGCAGAGCACAGCCTATGTCTTGGTGCCAGCCAGGCCCATCTCAACCCAGGACCGCTTGCTCCCAGGGGGGTGGCCGCTGCATCTCCGACAGATCCCACTGGGTGCTGAGCCTTCCCTCGCAAAGACAAGAAGGGAGAAGGCAGTGGGTTTGGAGCGAGGCAGTATCTGAGCACCGAAGAGCCTTCACTCCTTCCTAAAATGGGCACAGAGCATCTCCTGTGCTCTCTGAGGTGGGGTAGGGGGCACTGCATGCTGGCCACCATGCTGGGCACTGCAGTCCACGGAGCGCAGTGCATCCTCATGGAGACTTGAAGTGATCACAGTCGAGTCACACATGAGAGTGGAATGCGTACGGTTGTGGAGTTAGAGGATTTCTCAGCTGAGAATTCCTGATTCCCAGGGGGACAGCATTCCAGCAGCAGGGGAGAGAGCAGTTCATTGTATCTGGCGGCAGTTTGGTTCACTTCTCCTAAAGTGCCTGGACGTCCTGTGACATCAGACATTTGGCTTCTGTCTCCCATGTTCATCCTCAAAGGAGCATGCCACCTGAACCTTACAGAAGGTAACTCAACAACACTTCGAGCTCAGGCAAAGAAACCAAACGAACAAATGAAAAACCCTAACCTCCCCACGCCCACCCCCCCCACCCCCAACACCAGAAACAACAAAGAAATCCAGAGCAGTGAAAAATGCAGTGAACAGAGCAAACCAAGTGCACAAAATGGATTTGAAAGATTCACAGAAAAGAATCCTGCAGACCTATTGGGAGACGTCTACGGAGAGGGGGAGGCACAAGTACAAACTCTTTGCAGTATGGTATTGGAAAAATGTAAGTTGTGTGTTTGGGTGGTGTTGGCATTGGCATCAGGGTGGTTGGGGGTTAGGGGGTGGGGGTAGGGGTGGCGTGGTGAGCCTCTGTAGGAAAGGGAGGCATTCATACTATAACGTTGTACAAAGAAACCTGCCGACTAGTATTCCAATGATGCCTAAGTAGGAATGTGAAACTCAACGTTCATTTATAAAATCAAAGGTCCTCCCTGCACTGACGGAAGACCCTTCCCTAACGTCGTTGGGGACAGCGAAACCACCTGACTTGCAGCTCTGCCCCTCCTATCTGTCAGTAGGTTCTCATCCAGGTGGTCCCAGGACAGACACACTCCACTGGACCACGTGCAGCTTCGAAGGGGGCTGGGCGGGCTTGGGGGCAGGGTCCGTGGGGGAACTCTCCTCTCCTAGCTGACTCTTCCACTGCCTCAAGATCACATGACCTCGAGGAGTCTCACCCAAGGAACCTTACGTATCACCTTTCTCCTTTCCCTCCCCACGCCCCCACCCCCTGCACCTAAGGTTCGACCAGCACGTTGTGATTGAGCGTCCTCGTGCATTTCCCACTGAGCCACACAGCTGTGTCTAGTCTATCTGGGAACAGAACCGAGAATCGTTTTTGACAGATGGCTATTTACATATGCCCCCACCAAGATCCCATAGAGAGGGAAAGAAAGACCAATGATTGCCCCCACGAACACAAACAATCATGCCCTGGATAAAGAAGAGGTGACGTGCCCCACGGGGCGGGCTGTGGAGCAGGGTCAGTCGGGGACCTTCCCTCTCCTAGCTGAATCTCTGACTGCCTCAAGGTCACATGACCTCAGGGAGTCTCACCCAAGGAACTTTATCTATCACTTTTTTTTTTCCACACCCTACATCAAAGGGTCAACCGGCACCTTTGCATCCTCAGGCATTTTTGACTGAGCCGGACAGCTGTGTCTAGTTTCTTCGGGGCGGGAAGCAAAGAATCATTTCTCACCGATGCCTATATACATATGCCCCCACCATCATCTCCACAGAGAGGGAAAGGAAGTATAAATATGTCCCCCACAAACACAAACAAGCATGCCCCGGATTAAGAAGATGTAAGACGCCCCCCACGCCACACACCACCTCAGCCACCCCCTCCCCCAACCGCCCGTTTCCAAAACAGACAGCGGAAGACTGCTCAGCCCACCACCCCTCCCCCAAGAAAGAGGAAGGGAATCATGCGTTTGGAGCAATGACGATGGACTTGGGGGGAGGGGGGCTGGGGGGCTGGGGGCGGGAGGGCGTGATGCTGTGAGAAAGACGTCTGACAGAAAGACAAATACCGCACGACAGCGCTTCTATGTAGAATGCAAACCATGACAGCGATGTAGTGGATATATTCGCAACACAGGACAAACTGCTGGGTTACCAGTGGGCAGACGGAAGGCGAGGGGCGTAAGAGGCACACACTTATCAGGTGTGAGATCAGCTAAAAGAATGTCCTGTATGACACCGGGACCTAGAGCCAATACTTTCTAGGAAGCATCAAGGAAATGTAAGCTTTGAGGAATTGTCAATCACTAGACTGTACACCTTCCATAATATTGTAGAGCAAGCATCGTTTCAATGAAAGAACAAAACCAAAGAGAACACAACAAAACACCAAAAACCAAAAGGTGGTGGTGGAGGGGGTGGGGGTGGGGAGGGGGGTGGGGAGAAAACACAGAAGAGATGAATACAAAATCAAAGCTACAGGTGGGCTGGCTTTGGGACACGATCATCGACATGAAGGAAAAGGACATGTTTCCACACTCCTTGAATCCCTTGCTAGGACACTGAACGCAAGAAGTGGCTCTCCTAACCTATGGGAATTGAAGTGGGAAGCTCTCAAGAACATCTGTCAGGAAAGGAGTAGAGTGGAATTTTGCACCATTGGGAAAAGTGTGAAAGTGTTTGTTTAGCCCTTGGGCAGGAATCGTTTTGAGCAAGTGTGTTGCCAACTGGCTTGTGTTCCCCCCAGTACCTGTGCTCAGCTTCTAAACCCCCGCGTGCATCCCTTGGGGGCAGGCTAAGGCCAACACATCCCCTTGGCCCGCAAGTCATTTCCATTCTGAGCACCTTTCTACGTGAGCCTCTCAGAGGTGTTTCTGGAGGTGTGTAAACAGACTTCCCGGAGAAAGGTGTGCATTGTTCCCGCTGGGGATTGCGAGTGACCACGCCCTCAGGCCCTAAATCCGATCAGAAGCTTGCAGCGCATTGGTGGATTTCGTGCCCCCGGGGGTTGGGATGGGGGCGGAGTGGGTGGTGAGCCATCAAAGGGCTGGTGGGACTGGCCCAGGCTGTCACTTGCAGACCGGCCATCTCCGGGAAGGAAGCATCCCTGCTGCAGCTGGAGCTCCGAGATGGACACTCTCGACACTCTCGTGGGCCTCGTTTGCAGAGACATGGAGGCTGCTTCTCTCGACTTGGGAGGTGAGCCTCCAGCTCAGTTCCACGTCTTTCCCAAACTCCACTCTTCCCGGCCAAGTGCCGCTGCTGTGGATGCCCGCCGGGGACCCTCTCGGCAGGAGGAACCGTGCCCGCCGGCCCAGACCGTTGGGCGCTGCCAGCGTGGTGACTTGGCGCGTGTGTCAGCAGGGCTGGCTCCCGCCCAGACACGTCTCCTGAGTTGGAGGAGACCGTCTGTGGTCGGGGCTGGGCTTTGCAATATGGGGAACACCTGCTACTTGAATGCAGCCCTGCAGTGTCTGACCCACACACCACCCCTGGCCAGCTGGCTGCTGTCCCAGCAGCACTCGACGATCTGTCCAACCCAGACCTTCTGCATGCTGTGTGCTATGCAAGCCCACATCACGCGAGCCCTCCTTCATCCTGGCGAGGTGATCCGGCCCCGCCAGGACCTGCTCACTAGCTTCCACAGGCACGAGCAGGAAGATTCCCACGAGTTTCTGATGTTCACGCTGGATGCCATGCAGCAAGCATGCTTGCGTGCCTGTGAGCTGTTGGGCTGTCCCTCCAACGACACCACCCTCATCCGTCAGATCTTTGGTGGGTCCTGGCGATCTCAGGTCCAGTGTCTCCACTGCCTTGGGGTTTCAGACACGTTCGACCCTTATCTGGACATCACCCTGGATATCACGGCAGCTCAGAGTGTGGACCAAGCTTTGAAAGAGCTGGTGAAGCCCGAGAAGCTGGATGGTGAAAATGCCTATCGTTGCAGTGTTTGTCTCCAGAAGGTGCCTGCCACCAAGAGGTTGACTCTGCACAGCGCCTCCAAGGTCCTGATCCTTGTGCTGAAACGCTTCACACAGATCGCCGGCGACAAAATGGCTCAGAAAGTGCACTATCCCCAGTGCCTCGACTTGCAACCCTACATGTCCGAGCAGACGGCAGGCCCACTGGATTATGTGCTCTATGCAGTGCTGGTGCACTCCGGGTGGAGCTGTCACCGAGGACACTACTTTTGTTATGTCCAAGCTGGCAACGGCCAGTGGTATCACATGGACGATGCCAAGGTTACCGCCTGTGACGTGACGTCTGCCCTGAGCCAAAGCGCCTATGTCCTCTTTTATGCCCAGAAGAGTGCCTTGGAAGGAGACGGTGGGCCAGTGGCACCGGGAGGGGCACCGACGTCCCTGGGGGCTGACCCCACAGGCACTGTCGTGGCCCACAGGGGACCGGAAAGAGATGCCAGCATCAGAGCTCCTGGGTCGGAGGAGCCCCTGGAGGAAACAGGCGTTCAAGCAATCAGCTTAGAGCAGTGGAGACGCCTCCAAGAACACGACCGACCTCGGCCTGAATTCAACCTCAGGAAGGTCGAGTCTGCCCTGCCTGCCGGTGCGGTCGTGATTCACCGGTCGAAATACGCAGCTGGCATGAACCCACAACTGCATGAACCGGGGAACTACCAGCTCAACCATCCAACCAGGGACAGCCCACCTCAGGGGCCCATCAACATCAGCAACGTCCCTTGTCTCAGCGGGAGGGCCAAAACTACCAAGAAAAAGAACAAGAAGAAGCAGGGGGCTCTGGGTGCATTGCACTAGGCTCCGGTGCACATCCCTGCAGACACGCACACACACCCACGCACCAACCCACACACCCACCCGCTCACACACTTGCTGCCCAACCTACGCTCACCTAGAGGAAATCGGGTGTGCTACACGTGGGAATAATCTACCCTTGTGGAAGGACTGTTAGTCTGCAGTGTTCATGGGACGTGCTATTCACTTGGAACTTCTTACTACTGAGCTTTCAGGCGTGGCTCTCCACTGGCATGCTACTGGGGAGGGTGGGATTGATGACTGGGTCTAAGGACTGTCTCAGCACAATCCACGTCCACGGCACTGGAACAGTCCTTTGGGGATGGGGCGTCTGGTAGGTTTCCTTTGGTTTTAACCCTCCCCTCCCCACCCCCAACCCCTTCATTTGCTGCACTATTGGCTTCTTGTGAAGGACGCAGCCTGGAGGCTCCTCAGAAAGCCTCACGCCCACCCAGGTGAGGAGGAAACCTCCTGAGCCCTTCAGAGGGTCCATGACCCTCTCCTGCCTGCTGGGGTCTCCCCCTCCTGGTCCAGTCAACTGGGGATGACCCCAGCCTCCCAGGTCACCAGCCCCCACACCCCATCCCGCTGCGCATAGCTCAGCACAGCACAGTCAAATACGAATATTCCCAAGACCTGGTGCAGGATTCCATGGGAGCCGGGCAAGCAGGCTCTAAGGGTGGCTGTCAATCGGAGGCCTTGTGCAAATGCCTGAAAGGAATGACCCGGCCACCCATTCATCACTTGCCCTGGAGACTTCACAAGGATACTTCTCCAAAGACACCTGGGGCTGGATTTCATTTGAAAGGGATATGTTGGAGACTCTCCAAATGCCAACCAGGAGAAACGATGCAAACCACCCACCCCCGCAGCAACACCAGCAACAACGCCAAAACCCCAACAGCAAGAGACAGACTCGGTACATCTTCTGACAGACCCGCACAGGTGAGAGTGGGATGTCAGGTACTATGGGGACCAGTGTGACAGAGGGGTCTCCACGGTGGGGAGGAGGATCCCTGTGGCAAGTGGGAGCTTGAACACGTCCTCAATTTTCCCTCTAAAGCTGACAGCGATTGCCACTGGTTCACTGATTGCAGGTGCCTGCGAGGACCACAGTGTCTTCTGGCCACAGCACAGCAAGCGCACGAGTGAGCCAGTGGAGCGAGTGAGGGGGTGAGTGCAGGAGCTGTCCCACGAAGGGCAGAGGTGGGGCTCTGTTTCCCTAGCCCTTGGGTCGAATCGTGGGAGGGTGAACCCAGAGGACCTGGGGGGATCGTCAAAGCCCAGGATCCTTCCCCAAGACCGAAGGAAGGAACATAGACATTGGTGAGGAAGGGTTAGGGGGAGGGGGAGTGGACTGTGACCTGGAGGTGCTGTCTCTCCACCTCTGCACCAGGTGCGTGGCCATCTCCAGGCAAGGAGAGGCAACCGGAGGAGAAGCCACCAAGAGATCCGTATCCTCTGCAGGTCCACATGGAGGAAGGGGCTCGTTCTACCCTTTGAGAGTCCCTGAGCGGCATAGAACGGGGCACCTCTGGGAACGTGGGCCAAAACAACTGCATCATGCCTGGGAAAGCCTGGGACAACCCCCTGGAGTGGGCCAGTGGCTCCAGGTGAAGGAAGGGGCATTCTTGGCCGAGTTCACAGCACGTCAGTGCTCCCGCTCCCCCTCCTCCCGCCCCTCCCCCTCCCCCTCATCCCTTTATCCCCTGAAGCAAACACTGACTAACACTGGGGCCCAATCAGATTCTCCCTCGTGGGGACACAGCCTTGAGGCACATCCACTTACCATGGTTTGTCTTGTAAGTGAGGAAAGCCAAGGTGGAATGCCGAGGACCCCAATCCCCAGGGCGACTCTGCGGGAGACGCCACAGGGCCCGTGTGGGGAGGAGGGGGTGGACAGAATCGGGGAGCCCTTGCTCAGGCCTGCCCAGTGCCTCATCCCCACCCCACACCCCACGCACCGTCCCTCCACGCCCAGCCATCTTCCAGGCCAGCCCCTGGCATGGTGTTCACTCCACTGGAGAATGGATGGTGGAGATCGTGGTTCCAAAGAGCTCCCTGCCTCTAGGATGCCTTTGAGCACGTGGAGTGGAGTGAGAAGCTCCCAGGGTAGCTCCGACCTGGGTTTCAGCCTCAGGGGACCTGGAAGGGGCTCTTGGACTGAGGGTGAAACCGCGAGGGGCAGGCCGTGTCTGACGGACCAGGCTTCCCTCAGACATCCTCAGGCACCTGCACCGTGGAAGGAGCCCTGTGGAGCCCCGCGAGACAGACACCCCGACACCACCTCTGCTAATGATGGGCGTGTCTGGGCCATGGGAAATGGATCAAACGAACCTGGCACGGGACAGGGTTTGGATGCAGTCTACTTGGTAATAAACTGAGTGAAATCATTGGCATGAGTGTTTAATTCGAGAAATGAAGACCTATGAAATTCATCGCGGGGTTGGGGGGGCAGGGCTGTGTATCTCTGGAGAGGTGCCCTGTCTTGTCTGGGCGGAAGTGCACTCCAGAAACCCGGAAGTGTCGTTCTTCAACACCAATGGAAAGCTGTGTTTCTAGAAGGGGTTTTCCTTTGACTCAAGCCACCAAGAGGGACGGTATTGCATGGGTGTTTTGGTGTGTAATCACCGCTGGTCCACGGGATAGGATGATTATTCTCAGTTTCATGTCTGAAGTTCATCCCCCTGGTACCGAGGGCAAACGAGGGTGCCTGTGGCTTCTGAGAAGGGCAGTCCCTTGGATGTCCAGGGCCCCACGCTCAGGAAAGAGGGTTCTGCCAGGTCGGATGGGCCCAGTGATGGGGACGCTGGTCCCCACACTTCCCTCCAGTAGCGCTAGGAGAAAGAGCAAGCAGAGCACAGCCTATGCCTTGGTGCCAGCCAGGCCCATCTCAACCCAGGACCGCTTGCTCCCAGGGGGGTGGCCGCTGCATCTCCGACAGATCCCACTGGGTGCTGAGCCTTCCCTCGCAAAGACAAGAAGGGAGAAGGCAGTGGGTTTAGAGCGAGGCAGTATCTGAGCACCGAAGAGCCTTCACTCCTTCCTAAAATGGGCACAGAGCATCTCCTGTGCTCTCTGAGGTGGGGTAGGGGGCACTGCATGCTGGCCACCATGCTGGGCACTGCAGTCCACGGAGCGCAGTGCATCCTCATGGAGACTTGAAGTGATCACAGTCGAGTCACACATGAGAGTGGAATGCGTACGGTTGTGGAGTTAGAGGATTTCTCAGCTGAGAATTCCTGATTCCCAGGGGGACAGCATTCCAGCAGCAGGGGAGAGAGCAGTTCATTGTATCTGGCGGCAGTTTGGTTCACTTCTCCTAAAGTGCCTGGACGTCCTGTGACATCAGACATTTGGCTTCTGTCTCCCATGTTCATCCTCAAAGGAGCATGCCACCTGAACCTTACAGAAGGTAACTCAACAACACTTCGAGCTCAGGCAAAGAAACCAAACGAACAAATGAAAAACCCTAACCTCCCCACGCCCACCCCCCCACCCCCAACACCAGAAACAACAAAGAAATCCAGAGCAGTGAAAAATGCAGTGAACAGAGCAAACCAAGTGCACAAAATGGATTTGAAAGATTCACAGAAAAGAATCCTGCAGACCTATTGGGAGACGTCTACGGAGAGGGGGAGGCACAAGTACAAACTCTTTGCAGTATGGTATTGGAAAAATGTAAGTTGTGTGTTTGGGTGGTGTTGGCATTGGCATCAGGGTGGTTGGGGGTTAGGGGGTGGGGGTAGGGGTGGCGTGGTGAGCCTCTGTAGGAAAGGGAGGCATTCATACTATAACGTTGTACAAAGAAACCTGCCGACTAGTATTCCAATGATGCCTAAGTAGGAATGTGAAACTCAACGTTCATTTATAAAATCAAAGGTCCTCCCTGCACTGACGGAAGACCCTTCCCTAACGTCGTTGGGGACAGCAAAACCACCTGACTTGCAGCTCTGCCCCTCCTATCTGTCAGTAGGTTCTCATCCAGGTGGTCCCAGGACAGACACACTCCACTGGACCACGTGCAGCTTCGAAGGGGGCTGGGCGGGCTTGGGGGCAGGGTCCGTGGGGGAACTCTCCTCTCCTAGCTGACTCTTCCACTGCCTCAAGATCACATGACCTCGAGGAGTCTCACCCAAGGAACCTTACGTATCACCTTTCTCCTTTCCCTCCCCACGCCCCCACCCCCTGCACCTAAGGTTCGACCAGCACGTTGTGATTGAGCGTCCTCGTGCATTTCCCACTGAGCCACACAGCTGTGTCTAGTCTATCTGGGAACAGAACCGAGAATCGTTTTTGACAGATGGCTATTTACATATGCCCCCACCAAGATCCCATAGAGAGGGAAAGAAAGACCAATGATTGCCCCCACGAACACAAACAATCATGCCCTGGATAAAGAAGAGGTGACGTGCCCCACGGGGCGGGCTGTGGAGCAGGGTCAGTCGGGGACCTTCCCTCTCCTAGCTGAATCTCTGACTGCCTCAAGGTCACATGACCTCAGGGAGTCTCACCCAAGGAACTTTATCTATCACTTTTTTTTTTCCACACCCTACATCAAAGGGTCAACCGGCACCTTTGCATCCTCAGGCATTTTTGACTGAGCCGGACAGCTGTGTCTAGTTTCTTCGGGGCGGGAAGCAAAGAATCATTTCTCACCGATGCCTATATACATATGCCCCCACCATCATCTCCACAGAGAGGGAAAGGAAGTATAAATATGTCCCCCACAAACACAAACAAGCATGCCCCGGATTAAGAAGATGTAAGACGCCCCCCACTCCACACACCACCTCAGCCACCCCCTTCCCCCCCCGCCCGTTTCCAAAACAGACAGCAGAAGACTGCTCAGCCCACCACCCCTCCCCCAAGAAAGAGGAAGGGAATCATGCGTTTGGAGCAATGACGATGGACTTGGGGGGAGGGGGGCTGGGGGGCTGGGGGCGGGAGGGCGTGATGCTGTGAGAAAGACGTCTGACAGAAAGACAAATACCACACAACAGCGCTTCTATGTAGAATGCAAACCATGACAGCGATGTAGTGGATATATTCGCAACACAGGACAAACTGCTGGGTTACCAGTGGGCAGACGGAAGGCGAGGGGCGTAAGAGGCACACACTTATCAGGTGTGAGATCAGCTAAAAGAATGTCCTGTATGACACCGGGACCTAGAGCCAATACTTTCTAGGAAGCATCAAGGAAATGTAAGCTTTGAGGAATTGTCAATCACTAGACTGTACACCTTCCATAATATTGTAGAGCAAGCATCGTTTCAATGAAAGAACAAAACCAAAGAGAACACAACAAAACACCAAAAACCAAAAGGTGGTGGTGGAGGGGGTGGGGGTGGGGAGGGGGGTGGGGAGAAAACAGAAGAGATGAATACAAAATCAAAGCAACAGGTGGGCTGGCTTTGGGACACGATCATCGACATGAAGGAAAAGGACATGTTTCCACACTCCTTGAATCCCTTGCTAGGACACTGAACGCAAGAAGTGGCTCTCCTAACCTATGGGAATTGAAGTGGGAAGCTCTCAAGAACATCTGTCAGGAAAGGAGTAGAGTGGAATTTTGCACCATTGGGAAAAGTGTGAAAGTGTTTGTTTAGCCCTTGGGCAGGAATCGTTTTGAGCAAGTGTGTTGCCAACTGGCTTGTGTTCCCCCCAGTACCTGTGCTCAGCTTCTAAACCCCCGCGTGCATCCCTTGGGGGCAGGCTAAGGCCAACGCATCCCCTTGGCCCGCAAGTCATTTCCATTCTGAGCACCTTTCTACGTGAGCCTCTCAGAGGTGTTTCTGGAGGTGTGTAAACAGACTTCCCAGAGAAAGGTGTGCATTGTTCCCGCTGGGGATTGCGAGTGACCACGCCCTCAGGCCCTAAATCCGATCAGAAGCTTGCAGCGCATTGGTGGATTTCGTGCCCCCGGGGGTTGGGATGGGGGCGGAGTGGGTGGTGAGCCATCAAAGGGCTGGTGGGACTGGCCCAGGCTGTCACTTGCAGACCGGCCGTCTCTGGGAAGGAGGCATCCCTGCTGCAGCTGGAGCTCCGAGATGGACACTCTCAACACTCTCGTGGGCCTCGTTTGCAGAGACATGGAGGCTGCTTCTCTCGACTCGGGAGGTGAGCCTCCAGCTCAGTTCCACGTCTTTCCCAAACTCCACTCTTCCCGGCCAAGTGCCGCTGCTGTGGATGCCCGCCGGGGACCCTCTCGGCAGGAGGAACCGTGCCCGCCGGCCCAGACCGTTGGGCGCTGCCAGCGTGGTGACTTGGCGCGTGTGTCAGCAGGGCTGGCTCCCGCCCAGACACGTCTCCTGAGTTGGAGGAGACCGTCTGTGGTCGGGGCTGGGCTTTGCAATATGGGGAACACCTGCTACTTGAATGCAGCCCTGCAGTGTCTGACCCACACACCACCCCTGGCCAGCTGGCTGCTGTCCCAGCAGCACTCGACGATCTGTCCAACCCAGACCTTCTGCATGCTGTGTGCTATGCAAGCCCACATCACGCGAGCCCTCCTTCATCCTGGCGAGGTGATCCGGCCCCGCCAGGACCTGCTCACTAGCTTCCACAGGCACGAGCAGGAAGATTCCCACGAGTTTCTGATGTTCACGCTGGATGCCATGCAGCAAGCGTGCTTGCGTGCCTGTGAGCTGTTGGGCTGTCCCTCCAACAACACCACCCTCATCCGTCAGATCTTTGGTGGGTCCTGGCGATCTCAGGTCCAGTGTCTCCACTGCCTTGGGGTTTCAGACACGTTCGACCCTTATCTGGACATCACCCTGGATATCACGGCAGCTCAGAGTGTGGACCAAGCTTTGAAAGAGCTGGTGAAGCCCGAGAAGCTGGATGGTGAAAATGCCTATCGTTGCAGTGTTTGTCTCCAGAAGGTGCCTGCCACCAAGAGGTTGACTCTGCACAGCACCTCCAAGGTCCTGATCCTTGTGCTGAAACGCTTCACACAGATCGCCGGCGACAAAATGGCTCAGAAAGTGCACTATCCCCAGTGCCTCGACTTGCAACCCTACATGTCCGAGCAGACGGCAGGCCCACTGGATTATGTGCTCTATGCAGTGCTGGTGCACTCCGGGTGGAGCTGTCACCGAGGACACTACTTTTGTTATGTCCAAGCTGGCAACGGCCAGTGGTATCACATGGACGATGCCAAGGTTACCGCCTGTGACGTGACGTCTGCCCTGAGCCAAAGCGCCTATGTCCTCTTTTATGCCCAGAAGAGTGCCTTGGAAGGAGACGGTGGGCCAGTGGCACCGGGAGGGGCACCGACGTCCCTGGGGGCTGACCCCACAGGCACTGTCGTGGCCCACAGGGGACCGGAAAGAGATGCCAGCATCAGAGCTCCTGGGTCGGAGGAGCCCCTGGAGGAAACAGGCGTTCAAGCAATCAGCTTAGAGCAGTGGAGACGCCTCCAAGAACACGACCGACCTCGGCCTGAATTCAACCTCAGGAAGGTCGAGTCTGCCCTGCCTGCTGGTGCGGTCGTGATTCACCGGTCGAAATACGCAGCTGGCATGAACCCACAACTGCCTGAACCGGGGAACTACCAGCTCAACCATCCAACCAGGGACAGCCCACCTCAGGGGCCCATCAACATCAGCAACGTCCCTTGTCTCAGCGGGAGGGCCAAAACTACCAAGAAAAAGAACAAGAAGAAGCAGGGGGCTCTGGATGCATTGCACTAGGCTCCGGTGCACATCCCTGCAGACACGCACACACACCCACGCACCAACCCACACACCCACCCGCTCACACACTTGCTGCCCAACCTACGCTCACCTAGAGGAAATCGGGTGTGCTACACGTGGGAATAATCTACCCTTGTGGAAGGACTGTTAGTCTGCAGTGTTCATGGGACGTGCTATTCACTTGGAACTTCTTACTACTGAGCTTTCAGGCGTGGCTCTCCACTGGCATGCTACTGGGGAGGGTGGGATTGATGACTGGGTCTAAGGACTGTCTCAGCACAATCCACGTCCACGGCACTGGAACAGTCCTTTGGGGATGGGGCGTCTGGTAGGTTTCCTTTGGTTTTAACCCTCCCCTCCCCACCCCCAACCCCTTCATTTGCTGCACTATTGGCTTCTTGTGAAGGACGCAGCCTGGAGGCTCCTCAGAAAGGCTCACGCCCACCCAGGTGAGGAGGAAACCTCCTGAGCCCTTCAGAGGGTCCATGACCCTCTCCTGCCTGCTGGGGTCTCCCCCTCCTGGTCCAGTCAACTGGGGATGACCCCAGCCTCCCAGGTCACCAGCCCCCACACCCCATCCCGCTGCGCATAGCTCAGCACAGCACAGACAAATACGAATATTCCCAAGACCTGGTGCAGGATTCCATGGGAGCCGGGCAAGCAGGCTCTAAGGGTGGCTGTCAATCGGAGGCCTTGTGCAAATGCCTGAAAGGAATGACCCGGCCACCCATTCATCACTTGCCCTGGAGACTTCACAAGGATACTTCTCCAAAGACACCTGGGGCTGGATTTCATTTGAAAGGGATATGTTGGAGACTCTCCAAATGCCAACCAGGAGAAACGATGCAAACCACCCACCCCCGCAGCAACACCAGCAACAACGCCAAAACCCCAACAGCAAGAGACAGACTCGGTACATCTTCTGACAGACCCGCACAGGTGAGAGTGGGATGTCAGGTACTATGGGGACCAGTGTGACAGAGGGGTCTCCACGGTGGGGAGGAGGATCCCTGCGGCAAGTGGGAGCTTGAACACGTCCTCAATTTTCCCTCTAAAGCTGACAGCGATTGCCACTGGTTCACTGATTGCAGGTGCCTGCGAGGACCACAGTGTCTTCTGGCCACAGCACAGCAAGCGCACGAGTGAGCCAGTGGAGCGAGTGAGGGGGTGAGTGCAGGAGCTGTCCCACGAAGGGCAGAGGTGGGGCTCTGTTTCCCTAGCCCTTGGGTCGAATCGTGGGAGGGTGAACCCAGAGGACCTGGGGGGATCGTCAAAGCCCAGGATCCTTCCCCAAGACCGAAGGAAGGAACATAGACATTGGTGAGGAAGGGTTAGGGGGAGGGGGAGTGGACTGTGACCTGGAGGTGCTGTCTCTCCACCTCTGCACCAGGTGCGTGGCCATCTCCAGGCAAGGAGAGGCAACCGGAGGAGAAGCCACCAAGAGATCCGTATCCTCTGCAGGTCCACATGGAGGAAGGGGCTCGTTCTACCCTTTGAGAGTCCCTGAGCGGCATAGAACGGGGCACCTCTGGGAACGTGGGCCAAAACAACTGCATCATGCCTGGGAAAGCCTGGGACAACCCCCTGGAGTGGGCCAGTGGCTCCAGGTGAAGGAAGGGGCATTCTTGGCCGAGTTCACAGCACGTCAGTGCTCCCGCTCCCCCTCCTCCCGCCCCTCCCCCTCCCCCTCATCCCTTTATCCCCTGAAGCAAACACTGACTAACACTGGGGCCCAATCAGATTCTCCCTCGTGGGGACACAGCCTTGAGGCACATCCACTTACCATGGTTTGTCTTGTAAGTGAGGAAAGCCAAGGTGGAATGCCGAGGACCCCAATCCCCAGGGCGACTCTGCGGGAGACGCCACAGGGCCCGTGTGGGGAGGAGGGGGTGGACAGAATCGGGGAGCCCTTGCTCAGGCCTGCCCAGTGCCTCATCCCCACCCCACACCCCACGCACCGTCCCTCCACGCCCAGCCATCTTCCAGGCCAGCCCCTGGCATGGTGTTCACTCCACTGGAGAATGGATGGTGGAGATCGTGGTTCCAAAGAGCTCCCTGCCTCTAGGATGCCTTTGAGCACGTGGAGTGGAGTGAGAAGCTCCCAGGGTAGCTCCGACCTGGGTTTCAGCCTCAGGGGACCTGGAAGGGGCTCTTGGACTGAGGGTGAAACCGCGAGGGGCAGGCCGTGTCTGACGGACCAGGCTTCCCTCAGACATCCTCAGGCACCTGCACCGTGGAAGGAGCCCTGTGGAGCCCCGCGAGACAGACACCCCGACACCACCTCTGCTAATGATGGGCGTGTCTGGGCCATGGGAAATGGATCAAACGAACCTGGCACGGGACAGGGTTTGGATGCAGTCTACTTGGTAATAAACTGAGTGAAATCATTGGCATGAGTGTTTAATTCGAGAAATGAAGACCTATGAAATTCATCGCGGGGTTGGGGGGGCAGGGCTGTGTATCTCTGGAGAGGTGCCCTGTCTTGTCTGGGCGGAAGTGCACTCCAGAAACCCGGAAGTGTCGTTCTTCAACACCAATGGAAAGCTGTGTTTCTAGAAGGGGTTTTCCTTTGACTCAAGCCACCAAGAGGGACGGTATTGCATGGGTGTTTTGGTGTGTAATCACCGCTGGTCCACGGGATAGGATGATTATTCTCAGTTTCATGTCTGAAGTTCATCCCCCTGGTACCGAGGGCAAACGAGGGTGCCTGTGGCTTCTGAGAAGGGCAGTCCCTTGGATGTCCAGGGCCCCACGCTCAGGAAAGAGGGTTCTGCCAGGTCGGATGGGCCCAGTGATGGGGACGCTGGTCCCCACACTTCCCTCCAGTAGCGCTAGGAGAAAGAGCAAGCAGAGCACAGCCTATGCCTTGGTGCCAGCCAGGCCCATCTCAACCCAGGACCGCTTGCTCCCAGGGGGGTGGCCGCTGCATCTCCGACAGATCCCACTGGGTGCTGAGCCTTCCCTCGCAAAGACAAGAAGGGAGAAGGCAGTGGGTTTAGAGCGAGGCAGTATCTGAGCACCGAAGAGCCTTCACTCCTTCCTAAAATGGGCACAGAGCATCTCCTGTGCTCTCTGAGGTGGGGTAGGGGGCACTGCATGCTGGCCACCATGCTGGGCACTGCAGTCCACGGAGCGCAGTGCATCCTCATGGAGACTTGAAGTGATCACAGTCGAGTCACACATGAGAGTGGAATGCGTACGGTTGTGGAGTTAGAGGATTTCTCAGCTGAGAATTCCTGATTCCCAGGGGGACAGCATTCCAGCAGCAGGGGAGAGAGCAGTTCATTGTATCTGGCGGCAGTTTGGTTCACTTCTCCTAAAGTGCCTGGACGTCCTGTGACATCAGACATTTGGCTTCTGTCTCCCATGTTCATCCTCAAAGGAGCATGCCACCTGAACCTTACAGAAGGTAACTCAACAACACTTCGAGCTCAGGCAAAGAAACCAAACGAACAAATGAAAAACCCTAACCTCCCCACGCCCACCCCCCCCACCCCCAACACCAGAAACAACAAAGAAATCCAGAGCAGTGAAAAATGCAGTGAACAGAGCAAACCAAGTGCACAAAATGGATTTGAAAGATTCACAGAAAAGAATCCTGCAGACCTATTGGGAGACGTCTACGGAGAGGGGGAGGCACAAGTACAAACTCTTTGCAGTATGGTATTGGAAAAATGTAAGTTGTGTGTTTGGGTGGTGTTGGCATTGGCATCAGGGTGGTTGGGGGTTAGGGGGTGGGGGTAGGGGTGGCGTGGTGAGCCTCTGTAGGAAAGGGAGGCATTCATACTATAACGTTGTACAAAGAAACCTGCCGACTAGTATTCCAATGATGCCTAAGTAGGAATGTGAAACTCAACGTTCATTTATAAAATCAAAGGTCCTCCCTGCACTGACGGAAGACCCTTCCCTAACGTCGTTGGGGACAGCGAAACCACCTGACTTGCAGCTCTGCCCCTCCTATCTGTCAGTAGGTTCTCATCCAGGTGGTCCCAGGACAGACACACTCCACTGGACCACGTGCAGCTTCGAAGGGGGCTGGGCGGGCTTGGGGGCAGGGTCCGTGGGGGAACTCTCCTCTCCTAGCTGACTCTTCCACTGCCTCAAGATCACATGACCTCGAGGAGTCTCACCCAAGGAACCTTACGTATCACCTTTCTCCTTTCCCTCCCCACGCCCCCACCCCCTGCACCTAAGGTTCGACCAGCACGTTGTGATTGAGCGTCCTCGTGCATTTCCCACTGAGCCACACAGCTGTGTCTAGTCTATCTGGGAACAGAACCGAGAATCGTTTTTGACAGATGGCTATTTACATATGCCCCCACCAAGATCCCATAGAGAGGGAAAGAAAGACCAATGATTGCCCCCACGAACACAAACAATCATGCCCTGGATAAAGAAGAGGTGACGTGCCCCACGGGGCGGGCTGTGGAGCAGGGTCAGTCGGGGACCTTCCCTCTCCTAGCTGAATCTCTGACTGCCTCAAGGTCACATGACCTCAGGGAGTCTCACCCAAGGAACTTTATCTATCACTTTTTTTTTTCCACACCCTACATCAAAGGGTCAACCGGCACCTTTGCATCCTCAGGCATTTTTGACTGAGCCGGACAGCTGTGTCTAGTTTCTTCGGGGCGGGAAGCAAAGAATCATTTCTCACCGATGCCTATATACATATGCCCCCACCATCATCTCCACAGAGAGGGAAAGGAAGTATAAATATGTCCCCCACAAACACAAACAAGCATGCCCCGGATTAAGAAGATGTAAGACGCCCCCCACTCCACACACCACCTCAGCCACCCCCTTCCCCCCCCGCCCGTTTCCAAAACAGACAGCGGAAGACTGCTCAGCCCACCACCCCTCCCCCAAGAAAGAGGAAGGGAATCATGCGTTTGGAGCAATGACGATGGACTTGGGGGGAGGGGGGCTGGGGGGCTGGGGGCGGGAGGGCGTGATGCTGTGAGAAAGACGTCTGACAGAAAGACAAATACCGCACGACAGCGCTTCTATGTAGAATGCAAACCATGACAGCGATGTAGTGGATATATTCGCAACACAGGACAAACTGCTGGGTTACCAGTGGGCAGACGGAAGGCGAGGGGCGTAAGAGGCACACACTTATCAGGTGTGAGATCAGCTAAAAGAATGTCCTGTATGACACCGGGACCTAGAGCCAATACTTTCTAGGAAGCATCAAGGAAATGTAAGCTTTGAGGAATTGTCAATCACTAGACTGTACACCTTCCATAATATTGTAGAGCAAGCATCGTTTCAATGAAAGAACAAAACCAAAGAGAACACAACAAAACACCAAAAACCAAAAGGTGGTGGTGGAGGGGGTGGGGGTGGGGAGGGGGGTGGGGAGAAAACACAGAAGAGATGAATACAAAATCAAAGCTACAGGTGGGCTGGCTTTGGGACACGATCATCGACATGAAGGAAAAGGACATGTTTCCACACTCCTTGAATCCCTTGCTAGGACACTGAACGCAAGAAGGGGCTCTCCTAACCTATGGGAATTGAAGTGGGAAGCTCTCAAGAACATCTGTCAGGAAAGGAGTAGAGTGGAATTTTGCACCATTGGGAAAAGTGTGAAAGTGTTTGTTTAGCCCTTGGGCAGGAATCGTTTTGAGCAAGTGTGTTGCCAACTGGCTTGTGTTCCCCCCAGTACCTGTGCTCAGCTTCTAAACCCCCGCGTGCATCCCTTGGGGGCAGGCTAAGGCCAACGCATCCCCTTGGCCCGCAAGTCATTTCCATTCTGAGCACCTTTCTACGTGAGCCTCTCAGAGGTGTTTCTGGAGGTGTGTAAACAGACTTCCCGGAGAAAGGTGTGCATTGTTCCCGCTGGGGATTGCGAGTGACCACGCCCTCAGGCCCTAAATCCGATCAGAAGCTTGCAGCGCATTGGTGGATTTCGTGCCCCCGGGGGTTGGGATGGGGGCGGAGTGGGTGGTGAGCCATCAAAGGGCTGGTGGGACTGGCCCAGGCTGTCACTTGCAGACCGGCCGTCTCTGGGAAGGAAGCATCCCTGCTGCAGCTGGAGCTCTGAGATGGACACTCTCGACACTCTCGTGGGCCTCGTTTGCAGAGACATGGAGGCTGCTTCTCTCGACTCGGGAGGTGAGCCTCCAGCTCAGTTCCACGTCTTTCCCAAACTCCACTCTTCCCGGCCAAGTGCCGCTGCTGTGGATGCCCGCCGGGGACCCTCTCGGCAGGAGGAACCGTGCCCGCCGGCCCAGACCGTTGGGCGCTGCCAGCGTGGTGACTTGGCGCGTGTGTCAGCAGGGCTGGCTCCCGCCCAGACACGTCTCCTGAGTTGGAGGAGACCGTCTGTGGTCGGGGCTGGGCTTTGCAATATGGGGAACACCTGCTACTTGAATGCAGCCCTGCAGTGTCTGACCCACACACCACCCCTGGCCAGCTGGCTGCTGTCCCAGCAGCACTCGACGATCTGTCCAACCCAGACCTTCTGCATGCTGTGTGCTATGCAAGCCCACATCACGCGAGCCCTCCTTCATCCTGGCGAGGTGATCCGGCCCCGCCAGGACCTGCTCACTAGCTTCCACAGGCACGAGCAGGAAGATTCCCACGAGTTTCTGATGTTCACGCTGGATGCCATGCAGCAAGCGTGCTTGCGTGCCTGTGAGCTGTTGGGCTGTCCCTCCAACGACACCACCCTCATCCGTCAGATCTTTGGTGGGTCCTGGCGATCTCAGGTCCAGTGTCTCCACTGCCTTGGGGTTTCAGACACGTTCGACCCTTATCTGGACATCACCCTGGATATCACGGCAGCTCAGAGTGTGGACCAAGCTTTGAAAGAGCTGGTGAAGCCCGAGAAGCTGGATGGTGAAAATGCCTATCGTTGCAGTGTTTGTCTCCAGAAGGTGCCTGCCACCAAGAGGTTGACTCTGCACAGCGCCTCCAAGGTCCTGATCCTTGTGCTGAAACGCTTCACACAGATCGCCGGCGACAAAATGGCTCAGAAAGTGCACTATCCCCAGTGCCTCGACTTGCAACCCTACATGTCCGAGCAGACGGCAGGCCCACTGGATTATGTGCTCTATGCAGTGCTGGTGCACTCCGGGTGGAGCTGTCACCGAGGACACTACTTTTGTTATGTCCAAGCTGGCAACGGCCAGTGGTATCACATGGACGATGCCAAGGTTACCGCCTGTGACGTGACGTCTGCCCTGAGCCAAAGCGCCTATGTCCTCTTTTATGCCCAGAAGAGTGCCTTGGAAGGAGACGGTGGGCCAGTGGCACCGGGAGGGGCACCGACGTCCCTGGGGGCTGACCCCACAGGCACTGTCGTGGCCCACAGGGGACCGGAAAGAGATGCCAGCATCAGAGCTCCTGGGTCGGAGGAGCCCCTGGAGGAAACAGGCGTTCAAGCAATCAGCTTAGAGCAGTGGAGACGCCTCCAAGAACACGACCGACCTCGGCCTGAATTCAACCTCAGGAAGGTCGAGTCTGCCCTGCCTGCCGGTGCGGTCGTGATTCACCGGTCGAAATACGCAGCTGGCATGAACCCACAACTGCCTGAACCGGGGAACTACCAGCTCAACCATCCAACCAGGGACAGCCCACCTCAGGGGCCCATCAACATCAGCAACGTCCCTTGTCTCAGCGGGAGGGCCAAAACTACCAAGAAAAAGAACAAGAAGAAGCAGGGGGCTCTGGATGCATTGCACTAGGCTCCGGTGCACATCCCTGCAGACACGCACACACACCCACGCACCAACCCACACACCCACCCGCTCACACACTTGCTGCCCAACCTACGCTCACCTAGAGGAAATCGGGTGTGCTACACGTGGGAATAATCTACCCTTGTGGAAGGACTGTTAGTCTGCAGTGTTCATGGGACGTGCTATTCACTTGGAACTTCTTACTACTGAGCTTTCAGGCGTGGCTCTCCACTGGCATGCTACTGGGGAGGGTGGGATTGATGACTGGGTCTAAGGACTGTCTCAGCACAATCCACGTCCACGGCACTGGAACAGTCCTTTGGGGATGGGGCGTCTGGTAGGTTTCCTTTGGTTTTAACCCTCCCCTCCCCACCCCCAACCCCTTCATTTGCTGCACTATTGGCTTCTTGTGAAGGACGCAGCCTGGAGGCTCCTCAGAAAGCCTCACGCCCACCCAGGTGAGGAGGAAACCTCCTGAGCCCTTCAGAGGGTCCATGACCCTCTCCTGCCTGCTGGGGTCTCCCCCTCCTGGTCCAGTCAACTGGGGATGACCCCAGCCTCCCAGGTCACCAGCCCCCACACCCCATCCCGCTGCGCATAGCTCAGCACAGCACAGTCAAATACGAATATTCCCAAGACCTGGTGCAGGATTCCATGGGAGCCGGGCAAGCAGGCTCTAAGGGTGGCTGTCAATCGGAGGCCTTGTGCAAATGCCTGAAAGGAATGACCCGGCCACCCATTCATCACTTGCCCTGGAGACTTCACAAGGATACTTCTCCAAAGACACCTGGGGCTGGATTTCATTTGAAAGGGATATGTTGGAGACTCTCCAAATGCCAACCAGGAGAAACGATGCAAACCACCCACCCCCGCAGCAACACCAGCAACAACGCCAAAACCCCAACAGCAAGAGACAGACTCGGTACATCTTCTGACAGACCCGCACAGGTGAGAGTGGGATGTCAGGTACTATGGGGACCAGTGTGACAGAGGGGTCTCCACGGTGGGGAGGAGGATCCCTGCGGCAAGTGGGAGCTTGAACACGTCCTCAATTTTCCCTCTAAAGCTGACAGCGATTGCCACTGGTTCACTGATTGCAGGTGCCTGCGAGGACCACAGTGTCTTCTGGCCACAGCACAGCAAGCGCACGAGTGAGCCAGTGGAGCGAGTGAGGGGGTGAGTGCAGGAGCTGTCCCACGAAGGGCAGAGGTGGGGCTCTGTTTCCCTAGCCCTTGGGTCGAATCATGGGAGGGTGAACCCAGAGGACCTGGGGGGATCGTCAAAGCCCAGGATCCTTCCCCAAGACCGAAGGAAGGAACATAGACATTGGTGAGGAAGGGTTAGGGGGAGGGGGAGTGGACTGTGACCTGGAGGTGCTGTCTCTCCACCTCTGCACCAGGTGCGTGGCCATCTCCAGGCAAGGAGAGGCAACCGGAGGAGAAGCCACCAAGAGATCCGTATCCTCTGCAGGTCCACATGGAGGAAGGGGCTCGTTCTACCCTTTGAGAGTCCCTGAGCGGCATAGAACGGGGCACCTCTGGGAACGTGGGCCAAAACAACTGCATCATGCCTGGGAAAGCCTGGGACAACCCCCTGGAGTGGGCCAGTGGCTCCAGGTGAAGGAAGGGCCATTCTTGGCCGAGTTCACAGCACGTCAGTGCTCCCGCTCCCCCTCCTCCCGCCCCTCCCCCTCCCCCTCATCCCTTTATCCCCTGAAGCAAACACTGACTAACACTGGGGCCCAATCAGATTCTCCCTCGTGGGGACACAGCCTTGAGGCACATCCACTTACCATGGTTTGTCTTGTAAGTGAGGAAAGCCAAGGTGGAATGCCGAGGACCCCAATCCCCAGGGCGACTCTGCGGGAGATGCCACAGGGCCCGTGTGGGGAGGAGGGGGTGGACAGAATCGGGGAGCCCTTGCTCAGGCCTGCCCAGTGCCTCATCCCCACCCCACACCCCACGCACCGTCCCTCCACGCCCAGCCATCTTCCAGGCCAGCCCCTGGCATGGTGTTCACTCCACTGGAGAATGGATGGTGGAGATCGTGGTTCCAAAGAGCTCCCTGCCTCTAGGATGCCTTTGAGCACGTGGAGTGGAGTGAGAAGCTCCCAGGGTAGCTCCGACCTGGGTTTCAGCCTCAGGGGACCTGGAAGGGGCTCTTGGACTGAGGGTGAAACCGCGAGGGGCAGGCCGTGTCTGACGGACCAGGCTTCCCTCAGACATCCTCAGGCACCTGCACCGTGGAAGGAGCCCTGTGGAGCCCCGCGAGACAGACACCCCGACACCACCTCTGCTAATGATGGGCGTGTCTGGGCCATGGGAAATGGATCAAACGAACCTGGCACGGGACAGGGTTTGGATGCAGTCTACTTGGTAATAAACTGAGTGAAATCATTGGCATGAGTGTTTAATTCGAGAAATGAAGACCTATGAAATTCATCGCGGGGTTGGGGGGGCAGGGCTGTGTATCTCTGGAGAGGTGCCCTGTCTTGTCTGGGCGGAAGTGCACTCCAGAAACCCGGAAGTGTCGTTCTTCAACACCAATGGAAAGCTGTGTTTCTAGAAGGGGTTTTCCTTTGACTCAAGCCACCAAGAGGGACGGTATTGCATGGGTGTTTTGGTGTGTAATCACCGCTGGTCCACGGGATAGGATGATTATTCTCAGTTTCATGTCTGAAGTTCATCCCCCTGGTACCGAGGGCAAACGAGGGTGCCTGTGGCTTCTGAGAAGGGCAGTCCCTTGGATGTCCAGGGCCCCACGCTCAGGAAAGAGGGTTCTGCCAGGTCGGATGGGCCCAGTGATGGGGACGCTGGTCCCCACACTTCCCTCCAGTAGCGCTAGGAGAAAGAGCAAGCAGAGCACAGCCTATGCCTTGGTGCCAGCCAGGCCCATCTCAACCCAGGACCGCTTGCTCCCAGGGGGGTGGCCGCTGCATCTCCGACAGATCCCACTGGGTGCTGAGCCTTCCCTCGCAAAGACAAGAAGGGAGAAGGCAGTGGGTTTAGAGCGAGGCAGTATCTGAGCACCGAAGAGCCTTCACTCCTTCCTAAAATGGGCACAGAGCATCTCCTGTGCTCTCTGAGGTGGGGTAGGGGGCACTGCATGCTGGCCACCATGCTGGGCACTGCAGTCCACGGAGCGCAGTGCATCCTCATGGAGACTTGAAGTGATCACAGTCGAGTCACACATGAGAGTGGAATGCGTACGGTTGTGGAGTTAGAGGATTTCTCAGCTGAGAATTCCTGATTCCCAGGGGGACAGCATTCCAGCAGCAGGGGAGAGAGCAGTTCATTGTATCTGGCGGCAGTTTGGTTCACTTCTCCTAAAGTGCCTGGACGTCCTGTGACATCAGACATTTGGCTTCTGTCTCCCATGTTCATCCTCAAAGGAGCATGCCACCTGAACCTTACAGAAGGTAACTCAACAACACTTCGAGCTCAGGCAAAGAAACCAAACGAACAAATGAAAAACCCTAACCTCCCCACGCCCACCCCCCCCCACCCCCAACACCAGAAACAACAAAGAAATCCAGAGCAGTGAAAAATGCAGTGAACAGAGCAAACCAAGTGCACAAAATGGATTTGAAAGATTCACAGAAAAGAATCCTGCAGACCTATTGGGAGACGTCTACGGAGAGGGGGAGGCACAAGTACAAACTCTTTGCAGTATGGTATTGGAAAAATGTAAGTTGTGTGTTTGGGTGGTGTTGGCATTGGCATCAGGGTGGTTGGGGGTTAGGGGGTGGGGGTAGGGGTGGCGTGGTGAGCCTCTGTAGGAAAGGGAGGCATTCATACTATAACGTTGTACAAAGAAACCTGCCGACTAGTATTCCAATGATGCCTAAGTAGGAATGTGAAACTCAACGTTCATTTATAAAATCAAAGGTCCTCCCTGCACTGACGGAAGACCCTTCCCTAACGTCGTTGGGGACAGCGAAACCACCTGACTTGCAGCTCTGCCCCTCCTATCTGTCAGTAGGTTCTCATCCAGGTGGTCCCAGGACAGACACACTCCACTGGACCACGTGCAGCTTCGAAGGGGGCTGGGCGGGCTTGGGGGCAGGGTCCGTGGGGGAACTCTCCTCTCCTAGCTGACTCTTCCACTGCCTCAAGATCACATGACCTCGAGGAGTCTCACCCAAGGAACCTTACGTATCACCTTTCTCCTTTCCCTCCCCACGCCCCCACCCCCTGCACCTAAGGTTCGACCAGCACGTTGTGATTGAGCGTCCTCGTGCATTTCCCACTGAGCCACACAGCTGTGTCTAGTCTATCTGGGAACAGAACCGAGAATCGTTTTTGACAGATGGCTATTTACATATGCCCCCACCAAGATCCCATAGAGAGGGAAAGAAAGACCAATGATTGCCCCCACGAACACAAACAATCATGCCCTGGATAAAGAAGAGGTGACGTGCCCCACGGGGCGGGCTGTGGAGCAGGGTCAGTCGGGGACCTTCCCTCTCCTAGCTGAATCTCTGACTGCCTCAAGGTCACATGACCTCAGGGAGTCTCACCCAAGGAACTTTATCTATCACTTTTTTTTTTCCACACCCTACATCAAAGGGTCAACCGGCACCTTTGCATCCTCAGGCATTTTTGACTGAGCCGGACAGCTGTGTCTAGTTTCTTCGGGGCGGGAAGCAAAGAATCATTTCTCACCGATGCCTATATACATATGCCCCCACCATCATCTCCACAGAGAGGGAAAGGAAGTATAAATATGTCCCCCACAAACACAAACAAGCATGCCCCGGATTAAGAAGATGTAAGACACCCCCCACGCCACACACCACCTCAGCCACCCCCTCCCCCAACCGCCCGTTTCCAAAACAGACAGCGGAAGACTGCTCAGCCCACCACCCCTCCCCCAAGAAAGAGGAAGGGAATCATGCGTTTGGAGCAATGACGATGGACTTGGGGGGAGGGGGGCTGGGGGGCTGGGGGCGGGAGGGCGTGATGCTGTGAGAAAGATGTCTGACAGAAAGACAAATACCGCACGACAGCGCTTCTATGTAGAATGCAAACCATGACAGCGATGTAGTGGATATATTCGCAACACAGGACAAACTGCTGGGTTACCAGTGGGCAGACGGAAGGCGAGGGGCGTAAGAGGCACACACTTATCAGGTGTGAGATCAGCTAAAAGAATGTCCTGTATGACACCGGGACCTAGAGCCAATACTTTCTAGGAAGCATCAAGGAAATGTAAGCTTTGAGGAATTGTCAATCACTAGACTGTACACCTTCCATAATATTGTAGAGCAAGCATCGTTTCAATGAAAGAACAAAACCAAAGAGAACACAACAAAACACCAAAAACCAAAAGGTGGTGGTGGAGGGGGTGGGGGTGGGGAGGGGGGTGGGGAGAAAACACAGAAGAGATGAATACAAAATCAAAGCTACAGGTGGGCTGGCTTTGGGACACGATCATCGACATGAAGGAAAAGGACATGTTTCCACACTCCTTGAATCCCTTGCTAGGACACTGAACGCAAGAAGTGGCTCTCCTAACCTATGGGAATTGAAGTGGGAAGCTCTCAAGAACATCTGTCAGGAAAGGAGTAGAGTGGAATTTTGCACCATTGGGAAAAGTGTGAAAGTGTTTGTTTAGCCCTTGGGCAGGAATCGTTTTGAGCAAGTGTGTTGCCAACTGGCTTGTGTTCCCCCCAGTACCTGTGCTCAGCTTCTAAACCCCCGCGTGCATCCCTTGGGGGCAGGCTAAGGCCAACGCATCCCCTTGGCCCGCAAGTCATTTCCATTCTGAGCACCTTTCTACGTGAGCCTCTCAGAGGTGTTTCTGGAGGTGTGTAAACAGACTTCCCGGAGAAAGGTGTGCATTGTTCCCGCTGGGGATTGCGAGTGACCACGCCCTCAGGCCCTAAATCCGATCAGAAGCTTGCAGCGCATTGGTGGATTTCGTGCCCCCGGGGGTTGGGATGGGGGCGGAGTGGGTGGTGAGCCATCAAAGGGCTGGTTGGACTGGCCCAGGCTGTCACTTGCAGACCGGCCATCTCCGGGAAGGAAGCATCCCTGCTGCAGCTGGAGCTCTGAGATGGACACTCTCGACACTCTCGTGGGCCTCGTTTGCAGAGACATGGAGGCTGCTTCTCTCGACTCGGGAGGTGAGCCTCCAGCTCAGTTCCACGTCTTTCCCAAACTCCACTCTTCCCGGCCAAGTGCCGCTGCTGTGGATGCCCGCCGGGGACCCTCTCGGCAGGAGGAACCGTGCCCGCCGGCCCAGACCGTTGGGCGCTGCCAGCGTGGTGACTTGGCGCGTGTGTCAGCAGGGCTGGCTCCCGCCCAGACACGTCTCCTGAGTTGGAGGAGACCGTCTGTGGTCGGGGCTGGGCTTTGCAATATGGGGAACACCTGCTACTTGAATGCAGCCCTGCAGTGTCTGACCCACACACCACCCCTGGCCAGCTGGCTGCTGTCCCAGCAGCACTCGACGATCTGTCCAACCCAGACCTTCTGCATGCTGTGTGCTATGCAAGCCCACATCACGCGAGCCCTCCTTCATCCTGGCGAGGTGATCCGGCCCCGCCAGGACCTGCTCACTAGCTTCCACAGGCACGAGCAGGAAGATTCCCACGAGTTTCTGATGTTCACGCTGGACGCCATGCAGCAAGCGTGCTTGCGTGCCTGTGAGCTGTTGGGCTGTCCCTCCAACGACACCACCCTCATCCGTCAGATCTTTGGTGGGTCCTGGCGATCTCAGGTCCAGTGTCTCCACTGCCTTGGGGTTTCAGACACGTTCGACCCTTATCTGGACATCACCCTGGATATCACGGCAGCTCAGAGTGTGGACCAAGCTTTGAAAGAGCTGGTGAAGCCCGAGAAGCTGGACGGTGAAAATGCCTATCGTTGCAGTGTTTGTCTCCAGAAGGTGCCTGCCACCAAGAGGTTGACTCTGCACAGTGCCTCCAAGGTCCTGATCCTTGTGCTGAAACGCTTCACACAGATCGCCGGCGACAAAATGGCTCAGAAAGTGCCCTATCCCCAGTGCCTCGACTTGCAACCCTACATGTCCGAGCAGACGGCAGGCCCACTGGATTATGTGCTCTATGCAGTGCTGGTGCACTCCGGGTGGAGCTGTCACCGAGGACACTACTTTTGTTATGTCCAAGCTGGCAACGGCCAGTGGTATCACATGGACGATGCCAAGGTTACCGCCTGTGACGTGACGTCTGCCCTGAGCCAAAGCGCCTATGTCCTCTTTTATGCCCAGAAGAGTGCCTTGGAAGGAGACGGTGGGCCAGTGGCACCGGGAGGGGCACCGACGTCCCTGGGGGCTGACCCCACAGGCACTGTCGTGGCCCACAGGGGACCGGAAAGAGATGCCAGCATCAGAGCTCCTGGGTCGGAGGAGCCCCTGGAGGAAACAGGCGTTCAAGCAATCAGCTTAGAGCAGTGGAGACGCCTCCAAGAACACGACCGACCTCGGCCTGAATTCAACCTCAGGAAGGTCGAGTCTGCCCTGCCTGCCGGTGCGGTCGTGATTCACCGGTCGAAATACGCAGCTGGCATGAACCCACAACTGCCTGAACCGGGGAACTACCAGCTCAACCATCCAACCAGGGACAGCCCACCTCAGGGGCCCATCAACATCAGCAACGTCCCTTGTCTCAGCGGGAGGGCCAAAACTACCAAGAAAAAGAACAAGAAGAAGCAGGGGGCTCTGGGTGCATTGCACTAGGCTCCGGTGCACATCCCTGCAGACACGCACACACACCCACGCACCAACCCACACACCCACCCGCTCACACACTTGCTGCCCAACCTACGCTCACCTAGAGGAAATCGGGTGTGCTACACGTGGGAATAATCTACCCTTGTGGAAGGACTGTTAGTCTGCAGTGTTCATGGGACGTGCTATTCACTTGGAACTTCTTACTACTGAGCTTTCAGGCGTGGCTCTCCACTGGCATGCTACTGGGGAGGGTGGGATTGATGACTGGGTCTAAGGACTGTCTCAGCACAATCCACGTCCACGGCACTGGAACAGTCCTTTGGGGATGGGGCGTCTGGTAGGTTTCCTTTGGTTTTAACCCTCCCCTCCCCACCCCCAACCCCTTCATTTGCTGCACTATTGGCTTCTTGTGAAGGACGCAGCCTGGAGGCTCCTCAGAAAGCCTCACGCCCACCCAGGTGAGGAGGAAACCTCCTGAGCCCTTCAGAGGGTCCATGACCCTCTCCTGCCTGCTGGGGTCTCCCCCTCCTGGTCCAGTCAACTGGGGATGACCCCAGCCTCCCAGGTCACCAGCCCCCACACCCCATCCCGCTGCGCATAGCTCAGCACAGCACAGTCAAATACGAATATTCCCAAGACCTGGTGCAGGATTCCATGGGAGCCGGGCAAGCAGGCTCTAAGGGTGGCTGTCAATCGGAGGCCTTGTGCAAATGCCTGAAAGGAATGACCCGGCCACCCATTCATCACTTGCCCTGGAGACTTCACAAGGATACTTCTCCAAAGACACCTGGGGCTGGATTTCATTTGAAAGGGATATGTTGGAGACTCTCCAAATGCCAACCAGGAGAAACGATGCAAACCACCCACCCCCGCAGCAACACCAGCAACAACGCCAAAACCCCAACAGCAAGAGACAGACTCGGTACATCTTCTGACAGACCCGCACAGGTGAGAGTGGGATGTCAGGTACTATGGGGACCAGTGTGACAGAGGGGTCTCCACGGTGGGGAGGAGGATCCCTGTGGCAAGTGGGAGCTTGAACACGTCCTCAATTTTCCCTCTAAAGCTGACAGCGATTGCCACTGGTTCACTGATTGCAGGTGCCTGCGAGGACCACAGTGTCTTCTGGCCACAGCACAGCAAGCGCACGAGTGAGCCAGCGGAGCGAGTGAGGGGGTGAGTGCAGGAGCTGTCCCACGAAGGGCAGAGGTGGGGCTCTGTTTCCCTAGCCCTTGGGTCGAATCGTGGGAGGGCGAACCCAGAGGACCTGGGGGGATCGTCAAAGCCCAGGATCCTTCCCCAAGACCGAAGGAAGGAACATAGACATTGGTGAGGAAGGGTTAGGGGGAGGGGGAGTGGACTGTGACCTGGAGGTGCTGTCTCTCCACCTCTGCACCAGGTGCGTGGCCATCTCCAGGCAAGGAGAGGCAACCGGAGGAGAAGCCACCAAGAGATCCGTATCCTCTGCAGGTCCACATGGAGGAAGGGGCTCGTTCTACCCTTTGAGAGTCCCTGAGCGGCATAGAACGGGGCACCTCTGGGAACGTGGGCCAAAACAACTGCATCATGCCTGGGAAAGCCTGGGACAACCCCCTGGAGTGGGCCAGTGGCTCCAGGTGAAGGAAGGGGCATTCTTGGCCGAGTTCACAGCACGTCAGTGCTCCCGCTCCCCCTCCTCCCGCCCCTCCCCCTCCCCCTCATCCCTTTATCCCCTGAAGCAAACACTGACTAACACTGGGGCCCAATCAGATTCTCCCTCGTGGGGACACAGCCTTGAGGCACATCCACTTACCATGGTTTGTCTTGTAAGTGAGGAAAGCCAAGGTGGAATGCCGAGGACCCCAATCCCCAGGGCGACTCTGCGGGAGACGCCACAGGGCCCGTGTGGGGAGGAGGGGGTGGACAGAATCGGGGAGCCCTTGCTCAGGCCTGCCCAGTGCCTCATCCCCACCCCACACCCCACGCACCGTCCCTCCACGCCCAGCCATCTTCCAGGCCAGCCCCTGGCATGGTGTTCACTCCACTGGAGAATGGATGGTGGAGATCGTGGTTCCAAAGAGCTCCCTGCCTCTAGGATGCCTTTGAGCACGTGGAGTGGAGTGAGAAGCTCCCAGGGTAGCTCCGACCTGGGTTTCAGCCTCAGGGGACCTGGAAGGGGCTCTTGGACTGAGGGTGAAACCGCGAGGGGCAGGCCGTGTCTGACGGACCAGGCTTCCCTCAGACATCCTCAGGCACCTGCACCGTGGAAGGAGCCCTGTGGAGCCCCGCGAGACAGACACCCCGACACCACCTCTGCTAATGATGGGCGTGTCTGGGCCATGGGAAATGGATCAAACGAACCTGGCACGGGACAGGGTTTGGATGCAGTCTACTTGGTAATAAACTGAGTGAAATCATTGGCATGAGTGTTTAATTCGAGAAATGAAGACCTATGAAATTCATCGCGGGGTTGGGGGGGCAGGGCTGTGTATCTCTGGAGAGGTGCCCTGTCTTGTCTGGGCGGAAGTGCACTCCAGAAACCCGGAAGTGTCGTTCTTCAACACCAATGGAAAGCTGTGTTTCTAGAAGGGGTTTTCCTTTGACTCAAGCCACCAAGAGGGACGGTATTGCATGGGTGTTTTGGTGTGTAATCACCGCTGGTCCACGGGATAGGATGATTATTCTCAGTTTCATGTCTGAAGTTCATCCCCCTGGTACCGAGGGCAAACGAGGGTGCCTGTGGCTTCTGAGAAGGGCAGTCCCTTGGATGTCCAGGGCCCCACGCTCAGGAAAGAGGGTTCTGCCAGGTCGGATGGGCCCAGTGATGGGGACGCTGGTCCCCACACTTCCCTCCAGTAGCGCTAGGAGAAAGAGCAAGCAGAGCACAGCCTATGTCTTGGTGCCAGCCAGGCCCATCTCAACCCAGGACCGCTTGCTCCCAGGGGGGTGGCCGCTGCATCTCCGACAGATCCCACTGGGTGCTGAGCCTTCCCTCGCAAAGACAAGAAGGGAGAAGGCAGTGGGTTTGGAGCGAGGCAGTATCTGAGCACCGAAGAGCCTTCACTCCTTCCTAAAATGGGCACAGAGCATCTCCTGTGCTCTCTGAGGTGGGGTAGGGGGCACTGCATGCTGGCCACCATGCTGGGCACTGCAGTCCACGGAGCGCAGTGCATCCTCATGGAGACTTGAAGTGATCACAGTCGAGTCACACATGAGAGTGGAATGCGTACGGTTGTGGAGTTAGAGGATTTCTCAGCTGAGAATTCCTGATTCCCAGGGGGACAGCATTCCAGCAGCAGGGGAGAGAGCAGTTCATTGTATCTGGCGGCAGTTTGGTTCACTTCTCCTAAAGTGCCTGGACGTCCTGTGACATCAGACATTTGGCTTCTGTCTCCCATGTTCATCCTCAAAGGAGCATGCCACCTGAACCTTACAGAAGGTAACTCAACAACACTTCGAGCTCAGGCAAAGAAACCAAACGAACAAATGAAAAACCCTAACCTCCCCACGCCCACCCCCCCACCCCCAACACCAGAAACAACAAAGAAATCCAGAGCAGTGAAAAATGCAGTGAACAGAGCAAACCAAGTGCACAAAATGGATTTGAAAGATTCACAGAAAAGAATCCTGCAGACCTATTGGGAGACGTCTACGGAGAGGGGGAGGCACAAGTACAAACTCTTTGCAGTATGGTATTGGAAAAATGTAAGTTGTGTGTTTGGGTGGTGTTGGCATTGGCATCAGGGTGGTTGGGGGTTAGGGGGTGGGGGTAGGGGTGGCGTGGTGAGCCTCTGTAGGAAAGGGAGGCATTCATACTATAACGTTGTACAAAGAAACCTGCCGACTAGTATTCCAATGATGCCTAAGTAGGAATGTGAAACTCAACGTTCATTTATAAAATCAAAGGTCCTCCCTGCACTGACGGAAGACCCTTCCCTAACGTCGTTGGGGACAGCGAAACCACCTGACTTGCAGCTCTGCCCCTCCTATCTGTCAGTAGGTTCTCATCCAGGTGGTCCCAGGACAGACACACTCCACTGGACCACGTGCAGCTTCGAAGGGGGCTGGGCGGGCTTGGGGGCAGGGTCCGTGGGGGAACTCTCCTCTCCTAGCTGACTCTTCCACTGCCTCAAGATCACATGACCTCGAGGAGTCTCACCCAAGGAACCTTACGTATCACCTTTCTCCTTTCCCTCCCCACGCCCCCACCCCCTGCACCTAAGGTTCGACCAGCACGTTGTGATTGAGCGTCCTCGTGCATTTCCCACTGAGCCACACAGCTGTGTCTAGTCTATCTGGGAACAGAACCGAGAATCGTTTTTGACAGATGGCTATTTACATATGCCCCCACCAAGATCCCATAGAGAGGGAAAGAAAGACCAATGATTGCCCCCACGAACACAAACAATCATGCCCTGGATAAAGAAGAGGTGACGTGCCCCACGGGGCGGGCTGTGGAGCAGGGTCAGTCGGGGACCTTCCCTCTCCTAGCTGAATCTCTGACTGCCTCAAGGTCACATGACCTCAGGGAGTCTCACCCAAGGAACTTTATCTATCACTTTTTTTTTTCCACACCCTACATCAAAGGGTCAACCGGCACCTTTGCATCCTCAGGCATTTTTGACTGAGCCGGACAGCTGTGTCTAGTTTCTTCGGGGCGGGAAGCAAAGAATCATTTCTCACCGATGCCTATATACATATGCCCCCACCATCATCTCCACAGAGAGGGAAAGGAAGTATAAATATGTCCCCCACAAACACAAACAAGCATGCCCCGGATTAAGAAGATGTAAGACGCCCCCCACTCCACACACCACCTCAGCCACCCCCTTCCCCCCCCGCCCGTTTCCAAAACAGACAGCAGAAGACTGCTCAGCCCACCACCCCTCCCCCAAGAAAGAGGAAGGGAATCATGCGTTTGGAGCAATGACGATGGACTTGGGGGGAGGGGGGCTGGGGGGCTGGGGGCGGGAGGGCGTGATGCTGTGAGAAAGACGTCTGACAGAAAGACAAATACCACACGACAGCGCTTCTATGTAGAATGCAAACCATGACAGCGATGTAGTGGATATATTCGCAACACAGGACAAACTGCTGGGTTACCAGTGGGCAGACGGAAGGCGAGGGGCGTAAGAGGCACACACTTATCAGGTGTGAGATCAGCTAAAAGAATGTCCTGTATGACACCGGGACCTAGAGCCAATACTTTCTAGGAAGCATCAAGGAAATGTAAGCTTTGAGGAATTGTCAATCACTAGACTGTACACCTTCCATAATATTGTAGAGCAAGCATCGTTTCAATGAAAGAACAAAACCAAAGAGAACACAACAAAACACCAAAAACCAAAAGGTGGTGGTGGAGGGGGTGGGGGTGGGGAGGGGGGTGGGGAGAAAACAGAAGAGATGAATACAAAATCAAAGCTACAGGTGGGCTGGCTTTGGGACACGATCATCGACATGAAGGAAAAGGACATGTTTCCACACTCCTTGAATCCCTTGCTAGGACACTGAACGCAAGAAGTGGCTCTCCTAACCTATGGGAATTGAAGTGGGAAGCTCTCAAGAACATCTGTCAGGAAAGGAGTAGAGTGGAATTTTGCACCATTGGGAAAAGTGTGAAAGTGTTTGTTTAGCCCTTGGGCAGGAATCGTTTTGAGCAAGTGTGTTGCCAACTGGCTTGTGTTCCCCCCAGTACCTGTGCTCAGCTTCTAAACCCCCGCGTGCATCCCTTGGGGGCAGGCTAAGGCCAACGCATCCCCTTGGCCCGCAAGTCATTTCCATTCTGAGCACCTTTCTACGTGAGCCTCTCAGAGGTGTTTCTGGAGGTGTGTAAACAGACTTCCCAGAGAAAGGTGTGCATTGTTCCCGCTGGGGATTGCGAGTGACCACGCCCTCAGGCCCTAAATCCGATCAGAAGCTTGCAGCGCATTGGTGGATTTCGTGCCCCCGGGGGTTGGGATGGGGGCGGAGTGGGTGGTGAGCCATCAAAGGGCTGGTGGGACTGGCCCAGGCTGTCACTTGCAGACCGGCCGTCTCTGGGAAGGAGGCATCCCTGCTGCAGCTGGAGCTCCGAGATGGACACTCTCAACACTCTCGTGGGCCTCGTTTGCAGAGACATGGAGGCTGCTTCTCTCGACTCGGGAGGTGAGCCTCCAGCTCAGTTCCACGTCTTTCCCAAACTCCACTCTTCCCGGCCAAGTGCCGCTGCTGTGGATGCCCGCCAGGGACCCTCTCGGCAGGAGGAACCGTGCCCGCCGGCCCAGACCGTTGGGCGCTGCCAGCGTGGTGACTTGGCGCGTGTGTCAGCAGGGCTGGCTCCCGCCCAGACACGTCTCCTGAGTTGGAGGAGACCGTCTGTGGTCGGGGCTGGGCTTTGCAATATGGGGAACACCTGCTACTTGAATGCAGCCCTGCAGTGTCTGACCCACACACCACCCCTGGCCAGCTGGCTGCTGTCCCAGCAGCACTCGACGATCTGTCCAACCCAGACCTTCTGCATGCTGTGTGCTATGCAAGCCCACATCACGCGAGCCCTCCTTCATCCTGGCGAGGTGATCCGGCCCCGCCAGGACCTGCTCACTAGCTTCCACAGGCACGAGCAGGAAGATTCCCACGAGTTTCTGATGTTCACGCTGGATGCCATGCAGCAAGCGTGCTTGCGTGCCTGTGAGCTGTTGGGCTGTCCCTCCAACAACACCACCCTCATCCGTCAGATCTTTGGTGGGTCCTGGCGATCTCAGGTCCAGTGTCTCCACTGCCTTGGGGTTTCAGACACGTTCGACCCTTATCTGGACATCACCCTGGATATCACGGCAGCTCAGAGTGTGGACCAAGCTTTGAAAGAGCTGGTGAAGCCCGAGAAGCTGGATGGTGAAAATGCCTATCGTTGCAGTGTTTGTCTCCAGAAGGTGCCTGCCACCAAGAGGTTGACTCTGCACAGCGCCTCCAAGGTCCTGATCCTTGTGCTGAAACGCTTCACACAGATCGCCGGCGACAAAATGGCTCAGAAAGTGCACTATCCCCAGTGCCTCGACTTGCAACCCTACATGTCCGAGCAGACGGCAGGCCCACTGGATTATGTGCTCTATGCAGTGCTGGTGCACTCCGGGTGGAGCTGTCACCGAGGACACTACTTTTGTTATGTCCAAGCTGGCAACGGCCAGTGGTATCACATGGACGATGCCAAGGTTACCGCCTGTGACGTGATGTCTGCCCTGAGCCAAAGCGCCTATGTCCTCTTTTATGCCCAGAAGAGTGCCTTGGAAGGAGACGGTGGGCCAGTGGCACCGGGAGGGGCACCGACGTCCCTGGGGGCTGACCCCACAGGCACTGTCGTGGCCCACAGGGGACCGGAAAGAGATGCCAGCATCAGAGCTCCTGGGTCGGAGGAGCCCCTGGAGGAAACAGGCGTTCAAGCAATCAGCTTAGAGCAGTGGAGACGCCTCCAAGAACACGACCGACCTCGGCCTGAATTCAACCTCAGGAAGGTCGAGTCTGCCCTGCCTGCTGGTGCGGTCGTGATTCACCGGTCGAAATACGCAGCTGGCATGAACCCACAACTGCCTGAACCGGGGAACTACCAGCTCAACCATCCAACCAGGGACAGCCCACCTCAGGGGCCCATCAACATCAGCAACGTCCCTTGTCTCAGCGGGAGGGCCAAAACTACCAAGAAAAAGAACAAGAAGAAGCAGGGGGCTCTGGATGCATTGCACTAGGCTCCGGTGCACATCCCTGCAGACACGCACACACACCCACGCACCAACCCACACACCCACCCGCTCACACACTTGCTGCCCAACCTACGCTCACCTAGAGGAAATCGGGTGTGCTACACGTGGGAATAATCTACCCTTGTGGAAGGACTGTTAGTCTGCAGTGTTCATGGGACGTGCTATTCACTTGGAACTTCTTACTACTGAGCTTTCAGGCGTGGCTCTCCACTGGCATGCTACTGGGGAGGGTGGGATTGATGACTGGGTCTAAGGACTGTCTCAGCACAATCCACGTCCACGGCACTGGAACAGTCCTTTGGGGATGGGGCGTCTGGTAGGTTTCCTTTGGTTTTAACCCTCCCCTCCCCACCCCCAACCCCTTCATTTGCTGCACTATTGGCTTCTTGTGAAGGACGCAGCCTGGAGGCTCCTCAGAAAGGCTCACGCCCACCCAGGTGAGGAGGAAACCTCCTGAGCCCTTCAGAGGGTCCATGACCCTCTCCTGCCTGCTGGGGTCTCCCCCTCCTGGTCCAGTCAACTGGGGATGACCCCAGCCTCCCAGGTCACCAGCCCCCACACCCCATCCCGCTGCGCATAGCTCAGCACAGCACAGACAAATACGAATATTCCCAAGACCTGGTGCAGGATTCCATGGGAGCCGGGCAAGCAGGCTCTAAGGGTGGCTGTCAATCGGAGGCCTTGTGCAAATGCCTGAAAGGAATGACCCGGCCACCCATTCATCACTTGCCCTGGAGACTTCACAAGGATACTTCTCCAAAGACACCTGGGGCTGGATTTCATTTGAAAGGGATATGTTGGAGACTCTCCAAATGCCAACCAGGAGAAACGATGCAAACCACCCACCCCCGCAGCAACACCAGCAACAACGCCAAAACCCCAACAGCAAGAGACAGACTCGGTACATCTTCTGACAGACCCGCACAGGTGAGAGTGGGATGTCAGGTACTATGGGGACCAGTGTGACAGAGGGGTCTCCACGGTGGGGAGGAGGATCCCTGCGGCAAGTGGGAGCTTGAACACGTCCTCAATTTTCCCTCTAAAGCTGACAGCGATTGCCACTGGTTCACTGATTGCAGGTGCCTGCGAGGACCACAGTGTCTTCTGGCCACAGCACAGCAAGCGCACGAGTGAGCCAGTGGAGCGAGTGAGGGGGTGAGTGCAGGAGCTGTCCCACGAAGGGCAGAGGTGGGGCTCTGTTTCCCTAGCCCTTGGGTCGAATCGTGGGAGGGTGAACCCAGAGGACCTGGGGGGATCGTCAAAGCCCAGGATCCTTCCCCAAGACCGAAGGAAGGAACATAGACATTGGTGAGGAAGGGTTAGGGGGAGGGGGAGTGGACTGTGACCTGGAGGTGCTGTCTCTCCACCTCTGCACCAGGTGCGTGGCCATCTCCAGGCAAGGAGAGGCAACCGGAGGAGAAGCCACCAAGAGATCCGTATCCTGTGCAGGTCCACATGGAGGAAGGGGCTCGTTCTACCCTTTGAGAGTCCCTGAGCGGCATAGAACGGGGCACCTCTGGGAACGTGGGCCAAAACAACTGCATCATGCCTGGGAAAGCCTGGGACAACCCCCTGGAGTGGGCCAGTGGCTCCAGGTGAAGGAAGGGGCATTCTTGGCCGAGTTCACAGCACGTCAGTGCTCCCGCTCCCCCTCCTCCCGCCCCTCCCCCTCCCCCTCATCCCTTTATCCCCTGAAGCAAACACTGACTAACACTGGGGCCCAATCAGATTCTCCCTCGTGGGGACACAGCCTTGAGGCACATCCACTTACCATGGTTTGTCTTGTAAGTGAGGAAAGCCAAGGTGGAATGCCGAGGACCCCAATCCCCAGGGCGACTCTGCGGGAGACGCCACAGGGCCCGTGTGGGGAGGAGGGGGTGGACAGAATCGGGGAGCCCTTGCTCAGGCCTGCCCAGTGCCTCATCCCCACCCCACACCCCACGCACCGTCCCTCCACGCCCAGCCATCTTCCAGGCCAGCCCCTGGCATGGTGTTCACTCCACTGGAGAATGGATGGTGGAGATCGTGGTTCCAAAGAGCTCCCTGCCTCTAGGATGCCTTTGAGCACGTGGAGTGGAGTGAGAAGCTCCCAGGGTAGCTCCGACCTGGGTTTCAGCCTCAGGGGACCTGGAAGGGGCTCTTGGACTGAGGGTGAAACCGCGAGGGGCAGGCCGTGTCTGACGGACCAGGCTTCCCTCAGACATCCTCAGGCACCTGCACCGTGGAAGGAGCCCTGTGGAGCCCCGCGAGACAGACACCCCGACACCACCTCTGCTAATGATGGGCGTGTCTGGGCCATGGGAAATGGATCAAACGAACCTGGCACGGGACAGGGTTTGGATGCAGTCTACTTGGTAATAAACTGAGTGAAATCATTGGCATGAGTGTTTAATTCGAGAAATGAAGACCTATGAAATTCATCGCGGGGTTGGGGGGGCAGGGCTGTGTATCTCTGGAGAGGTGCCCTGTCTTGTCTGGGCGGAAGTGCACTCCAGAAACCCGGAAGTGTCGTTCTTCAACACCAATGGAAAGCTGTGTTTCTAGAAGGGGTTTTCCTTTGACTCAAGCCACCAAGAGGGACGGTATTGCATGGGTGTTTTGGTGTGTAATCACCGCTGGTCCACGGGATAGGATGATTATTCTCAGTTTCATGTCTGAAGTTCATCCCCCTGGTACCGAGGGCAAACGAGGGTGCCTGTGGCTTCTGAGAAGGGCAGTCCCTTGGATGTCCAGGGCCCCACGCTCAGGAAAGAGGGTTCTGCCAGGTCGGATGGGCCCAGTGATGGGGACGCTGGTCCCCACACTTCCCTCCAGTAGCGCTAGGAGAAAGAGCAAGCAGAGCACAGCCTATGCCTTGGTGCCAGCCAGGCCCATCTCAACCCAGGACCGCTTGCTCCCAGGGGGGTGGCCGCTGCATCTCCGACAGATCCCACTGGGTGCTGAGCCTTCCCTCGCAAAGACAAGAAGGGAGAAGGCAGTGGGTTTAGAGCGAGGCAGTATCTGAGCACCGAAGAGCCTTCACTCCTTCCTAAAATGGGCACAGAGCATCTCCTGTGCTCTCTGAGGTGGGGTAGGGGGCACTGCATGCTGGCCACCATGCTGGGCACTGCAGTCCACGGAGCGCAGTGCATCCTCATGGAGACTTGAAGTGATCACAGTCGAGTCACACATGAGA
This sequence comes from Hippopotamus amphibius kiboko, assembly GCF_030028045.1. Lineage (NCBI taxonomy): Eukaryota > Metazoa > Chordata > Mammalia > Artiodactyla > Hippopotamidae > Hippopotamus > Hippopotamus amphibius. The sequence goes on from NC_080193.1 coordinate 34,341,392, forward strand.
GTGGAATGCGTACGGTTGTGGAGTTAGAGGATTTCTCAGCTGAGAATTCCTGATTCCCAGGGGGACAGCATTCCAGCAGCAGGGGAGAGAGCAGTTCATTGTATCTGGCGGCAGTTTGGTTCACTTCTCCTAAAGTGCCTGGACGTCCTGTGACATCAGACATTTGGCTTCTGTCTCCCATGTTCATCCTCAAAGGAGCATGCCACCTGAACCTTACAGAAGGTAACTCAACAACACTTCGAGCTCAGGCAAAGAAACCAAACGAACAAATGAAAAACCCTAACCTCCCCACGCCCACCCCCCCACCCCCAACACCAGAAACAACAAAGAAATCCAGAGCAGTGAAAAATGCAGTGAACAGAGCAAACCAAGTGCACAAAATGGATTTGAAAGATTCACAGAAAAGAATCCTGCAGACCTATTGGGAGACGTCTACGGAGAGGGGGAGGCACAAGTACAAACTCTTTGCAGTATGGTATTGGAAAAATGTAAGTTGTGTGTTTGGGTGGTGTTGGCATTGGCATCAGGGTGGTTGGGGGTTAGGGGGTGGGGGTAGGGGTGGCGTGGTGAGCCTCTGTAGGAAAGGGAGGCATTCATACTATAACGTTGTACAAAGAAACCTGCCGACTAGTATTCCAATGATGCCTAAGTAGGAATGTGAAACTCAACGTTCATTTATAAAATCAAAGGTCCTCCCTGCACTGACGGAAGACCCTTCCCTAACGTCGTTGGGGACAGCGAAACCACCTGACTTGCAGCTCTGCCCCTCCTATCTGTCAGTAGGTTCTCATCCAGGTGGTCCCAGGACAGACACACTCCACTGGACCACGTGCAGCTTCGAAGGGGGCTGGGCGGGCTTGGGGGCAGGGTCCGTGGGGGAACTCTCCTCTCCTAGCTGACTCTTCCACTGCCTCAAGATCACATGACCTCGAGGAGTCTCACCCAAGGAACCTTACGTATCACCTTTCTCCTTTCCCTCCCCACGCCCCCACCCCCTGCACCTAAGGTTCGACCAGCACGTTGTGATTGAGCGTCCTCGTGCATTTCCCACTGAGCCACACAGCTGTGTCTAGTCTATCTGGGAACAGAACCGAGAATCGTTTTTGACAGATGGCTATTTACATATGCCCCCACCAAGATCCCATAGAGAGGGAAAGAAAGACCAATGATTGCCCCCACGAACACAAACAATCATGCCCTGGATAAAGAAGAGGTGACGTGCCCCACGGGGCGGGCTGTGGAGCAGGGTCAGTCGGGGACCTTCCCTCTCCTAGCTGAATCTCTGACTGCCTCAAGGTCACATGACCTCAGGGAGTCTCACCCAAGGAACTTTATCTATCACTTTTTTTTTTCCACACCCTACATCAAAGGGTCAACCGGCACCTTTGCATCCTCAGGCATTTTTGACTGAGCCGGACAGCTGTGTCTAGTTTCTTCGGGGCGGGAAGCAAAGAATCATTTCTCACCGATGCCTATATACATATGCCCCCACCATCATCTCCACAGAGAGGGAAAGGAAGTATAAATATGTCCCCCACAAACACAAACAAGCATGCCCCGGATTAAGAAGATGTAAGACGCCCCCCACTCCACACACCACCTCAGCCACCCCCTTCCCCCCCCGCCCGTTTCCAAAACAGACAGCAGAAGACTGCTCAGCCCACCACCCCTCCCCCAAGAAAGAGGAAGGGAATCATGCGTTTGGAGCAATGACGATGGACTTGGGGGGAGGGGGGCTGGGGGGCTGGGGGCGGGAGGGCGTGATGCTGTGAGAAAGACGTCTGACAGAAAGACAAATACCACACGACAGCGCTTCTATGTAGAATGCAAACCATGACAGCGATGTAGTGGATATATTCGCAACACAGGACAAACTGCTGGGTTACCAGTGGGCAGACGGAAGGCGAGGGGCGTAAGAGGCACACACTTATCAGGTGTGAGATCAGCTAAAAGAATGTCCTGTATGACACCGGGACCTAGAGCCAATACTTTCTAGGAAGCATCAAGGAAATGTAAGCTTTGAGGAATTGTCAATCACTAGACTGTACACCTTCCATAATATTGTAGAGCAAGCATCGTTTCAATGAAAGAACAAAACCAAAGAGAACACAACAAAACACCAAAAACCAAAAGGTGGTGGTGGAGGGGGTGGGGGTGGGGAGGGGGGTGGGGAGAAAACAGAAGAGATGAATACAAAATCAAAGCTACAGGTGGGCTGGCTTTGGGACACGATCATCGACATGAAGGAAAAGGACATGTTTCCACACTCCTTGAATCCCTTGCTAGGACACTGAACGCAAGAAGTGGCTCTCCTAACCTACGGGAATTGAAGTGGGAAGCTCTCAAGAACATCTGTCAGGAAAGGAGTAGAGTGGAATTTTGCACCATTGGGAAAAGTGTGAAAGTGTTTGTTTAGCCCTTGGGCAGGAATCGTTTTGAGCAAGTGTGTTGCCAACTGGCTTGTGTTCCCCCCAGTACCTGTGCTCAGCTTCTAAACCCCCGCGTGCATCCCTTGGGGGCAGGCTAAGGCCAACGCATCCCCTTGGCCCGCAAGTCATTTCCATTCTGAGCACCTTTCTACGTGAGCCTCTCAGAGGTGTTTCTGGAGGTGTGTAAACAGACTTCCCGGAGAAAGGTGTGCATTGTTCCCGCTGGGGATTGCGAGTGACCACGCCCTCAGGCCCTAAATCCGATCAGAAGCTTGCAGCGCATTGGTGGATTTCGTGCCCCCGGGGGTTGGGATGGGGGCGGAGTGGGTGGTGAGCCATCAAAGGGCTGGTGGGACTGGCCCAGGCTGTCACTTGCAGACCGGCCGTCTCTGGGAAGGAGGCATCCCTGCTGCAGCTGGAGCTCCGAGATGGACACTCTCGACACTCTCGTGGGCCTCGTTTGCAGAGACATGGAGGCTGCTTCTCTCGACTCGGGAGGTGAGCCTCCACCTCAGTTCCACGTCTTTCCCAAACTCCACTCTTCCCGGCCAAGTGCCGCTGCTGTGGATGCCCGCCGGGGACCCTCTCGGCAGGAGGAACCGTGCCCGCCGGCCCAGACCGTTGGGCGCTGCCAGCGTGGTGACTTGGCGCGTGTGTCAGCAGGGCTGGCTCCCGCCCAGACACGTCTCCTGAGTTGGAGGAGACCGTCTGTGGTCGGGGCTGGGCTTTGCAATATGGGGAACACCTGCTACTTGAATGCAGCCCTGCAGTGTCTGACCCACACACCACCCCTGGCCAGCTGGCTGCTGTCCCAGCAGCACTCGACGATCTGTCCAACCCAGACCTTCTGCATGCTGTGTGCTATGCAAGCCCACATCACGCGAGCCCTCCTTCATCCTGGCGAGGTGATCCGGCCCCGCCAGGACCTGCTCACTAGCTTCCACAGGCACGAGCAGGAAGATTCCCATGAGTTTCTGATGTTCACGCTGGATGCCATGCAGCAAGCGTGCTTGCGTGCCTGTGAGCTGTTGGGCTGTCCCTCCAACAACACCACCCTCATCCGTCAGATCTTTGGTGGGTCCTGGCGATCTCAGGTCCAGTGTCTCCACTGCCTTGGGGTTTCAGACACGTTCGACCCTTATCTGGACATCACCCTGGATATCACGGCAGCTCAGAGTGTGGACCAAGCTTTGAAAGAGCTGGTGAAGCCCGAGAAGCTGGATGGTGAAAATGCCTATCGTTGCAGTGTTTGTCTCCAGAAGGTGCCTGCCACCAAGAGGTTGACTCTGCACAGCGCCTCCAAGGTCCTGATCCTTGTGCTGAAACGCTTCACACAGATCGCCGGCGACAAAATGGCTCAGAAAGTGCACTATCCCCAGTGCCTCGACTTGCAACCCTACATGTCCGAGCAGACGGCAGGCCCACTGGATTATGTGCTCTATGCAGTGCTGGTGCACTCCGGGTGGAGCTGTCACCGAGGACACTACTTTTGTTATGTCCAAGCTGGCAACGGCCAGTGGTATCACATGGACGATGCCAAGGTTACCGCCTGTGACGTGACGTCTGCCCTGAGCCAAAGCGCCTATGTCCTCTTTTATGCCCAGAAGAGTGCCTTGGAAGGAGACGGTGGGCCAGTGGCACCGGGAGGGGCACCGACGTCCCTGGGGGCTGACCCCACAGGCACTGTCGTGGCCCACAGGGGACCGGAAAGAGATGCCAGCATCAGAGCTCCTGGGTCGGAGGAGCCCCTGGAGGAAACAGGCGTTCAAGCAATCAGCTTAGAGCAGTGGAGACGCCTCCAAGAACACGACCGACCTCGGCCTGAATTCAACCTCAGGAAGGTCGAGTCTGCCCTGCCTGCCGGTGCGGTCGTGATTCACCGGTCGAAATACGCAGCTGGCATGAACCCACAACTGCCTGAAACGGGGAACTACCAGCTCAACCATCCAACCAGGGACAGCCCACCTCAGGGGCCCATCAACATCAGCAACGTCCCTTGTCTCAGCGGGAGGGCCAAAACTACCAAGAAAAAGAACAAGAAGAAGCAGGGGGCTCTGGATGCATTGCACTAGGCTCCGGTGCACATCCCTGCAGACACGCACACACACCCACGCACCAACCCACACACCCACCCGCTCACACACTTGCTGCCCAACCTACGCTCACCTAGAGGAAATCGGGTGTGCTACACGTGGGAATAATCTACCCTTGTGGAAGGACTGTTAGTCTGCAGTGTTCATGGGACGTGCTATTCACTTGGAACTTCTTACTACTGAGCTTTCAGGCGTGGCTCTCCACTGGCATGCTACTGGGGAGGGTGGGATTGATGACTGGGTCTAAGGACTGTCTCAGCACAATCCACGTCCACGGCACTGGAACAGTCCTTTGGGGATGGGGCGTCTGGTAGGTTTCCTTTGGTTTTAACCCTCCCCTCCCCACCCCCAACCCCTTCATTTGCTGCACTATTGGCTTCTTGTGAAGGACGCAGCCTGGAGGCTCCTCAGAAAGGCTCACGCCCACCCAGGTGAGGAGGAAACCTCCTGAGCCCTTCAGAGGGTCCATGACCCTCTCCTGCCTGCTGGGGTCTCCCCCTCCTGGTCCAGTCAACTGGGGATGACCCCAGCCTCCCAGGTCACCAGCCCCCACACCCCATCCCGCTGCGCATAGCTCAGCACAGCACAGACAAATACGAATATTCCCAAGACCTGGTGCAGGATTCCATGGGAGCCGGGCAAGCAGGCTCTAAGGGTGGCTGTCAATCGGAGGCCTTGTGCAAATGCCTGAAAGGAATGACCCGGCCACCCATTCATCACTTGCCCTGGAGACTTCACAAGGATACTTCTCCAAAGACACCTGGGGCTGGATTTCATTTGAAAGGGATATGTTGGAGACTCTCCAAATGCCAACCAGGAGAAACGATGCAAACCACCCACCCCCGCAGCAACACCAGCAACAACGCCAAAACCCCAACAGCAAGAGACAGACTCGGTACATCTTCTGACAGACCCGCACAGGTGAGAGTGGGATGTCAGGTACTATGGGGACCAGTGTGACAGAGGGGTCTCCACGGTGGGGAGGAGGATCCCTGCGGCAAGTGGGAGCTTGAACACGTCCTCAATTTTCCCTCTAAAGCTGACAGCGATTGCCACTGGTTCACTGATTGCAGGTGCCTGCGAGGACCACAGTGTCTTCTGGCCACAGCACAGCAAGCGCACGAGTGAGCCAGTGGAGCGAGTGAGGGGGTGAGTGCAGGAGCTGTCCCACGAAGGGCAGAGGTGGGGCTCTGTTTCCCTAGCCCTTGGGTCGAATCGTGGGAGGGTGAACCCAGAGGACCTGGGGGGATCGTCAAAGCCCAGGATCCTTCCCCAAGACCGAAGGAAGGAACATAGACATTGGTGAGGAAGGGTTAGGGGGAGGGGGAGTGGACTGTGACCTGGAGGTGCTGTCTCTCCACCTCTGCACCAGGTGCGTGGCCATCTCCAGGCAAGGAGAGGCAACCGGAGGAGAAGCCACCAAGAGATCCGTATCCTGTGCAGGTCCACATGGAGGAAGGGGCTCGTTCTACCCTTTGAGAGTCCCTGAGCGGCATAGAACGGGGCACCTCTGGGAACGTGGGCCAAAACAACTGCATCATGCCTGGGAAAGCCTGGGACAACCCCCTGGAGTGGGCCAGTGGCTCCAGGTGAAGGAAGGGGCATTCTTGGCCGAGTTCACAGCACGTCAGTGCTCCCGCTCCCCCTCCTCCCGCCCCTCCCCCTCCCCCTCATCCCTTTATCCCCTGAAGCAAACACTGACTAACACTGGGGCCCAATCAGATTCTCCCTCGTGGGGACACAGCCTTGAGGCACATCCACTTACCATGGTTTGTCTTGTAAGTGAGGAAAGCCAAGGTGGAATGCCGAGGACCCCAATCCCCAGGGCGACTCTGCGGGAGACGCCACAGGGCCCGTGTGGGGAGGAGGGGGTGGACAGAATCGGGGAGCCCTTGCTCAGGCCTGCCCAGTGCCTCATCCCCACCCCACACCCCACGCACCGTCCCTCCACGCCCAGCCATCTTCCAGGCCAGCCCCTGGCATGGTGTTCACTCCACTGGAGAATGGATGGTGGAGATCGTGGTTCCAAAGAGCTCCCTGCCTCTAGGATGCCTTTGAGCACGTGGAGTGGAGTGAGAAGCTCCCAGGGTAGCTCCGACCTGGGTTTCAGCCTCAGGGGACCTGGAAGGGGCTCTTGGACTGAGGGTGAAACCGCGAGGGGCAGGCCGTGTCTGACGGACCAGGCTTCCCTCAGACATCCTCAGGCACCTGCACCGTGGAAGGAGCCCTGTGGAGCCCCGCGAGACAGACACCCCGACACCACCTCTGCTAATGATGGGCGTGTCTGGGCCATGGGAAATGGATCAAACGAACCTGGCACGGGACAGGGTTTGGATGCAGTCTACTTGGTAATAAACTGAGTGAAATCATTGGCATGAGTGTTTAATTCGAGAAATGAAGACCTATGAAATTCATCGCGGGGTTGGGGGGGCAGGGCTGTGTATCTCTGGAGAGGTGCCCTGTCTTGTCTGGGCGGAAGTGCACTCCAGAAACCCGGAAGTGTCGTTCTTCAACACCAATGGAAAGCTGTGTTTCTAGAAGGGGTTTTCCTTTGACTCAAGCCACCAAGAGGGACGGTATTGCATGGGTGTTTTGGTGTGTAATCACCGCTGGTCCACGGGATAGGATGATTATTCTCAGTTTCATGTCTGAAGTTCATCCCCCTGGTACCGAGGGCAAACGAGGGTGCCTGTGGCTTCTGAGAAGGGCAGTCCCTTGGATGTCCAGGGCCCCACGCTCAGGAAAGAGGGTTCTGCCAGGTCGGATGGGCCCAGTGATGGGGACGCTGGTCCCCACACTTCCCTCCAGTAGCGCTAGGAGAAAGAGCAAGCAGAGCACAGCCTATGCCTTGGTGCCAGCCAGGCCCATCTCAACCCAGGACCGCTTGCTCCCAGGGGGGTGGCCGCTGCATCTCCGACAGATCCCACTGGGTGCTGAGCCTTCCCTCGCAAAGACAAGAAGGGAGAAGGCAGTGGGTTTGGAGCGAGGCAGTATCTGAGCACCGAAGAGCCTTCACTCCTTCCTAAAATGGGCACAGAGCATCTCCTGTGCTCTCTGAGGTGGGGTAGGGGGCACTGCATGCTGGCCACCATGCTGGGCACTGCAGTCCACGGAGCGCAGTGCATCCTCATGGAGACTTGAAGTGATCACAGTCGAGTCACACATGAGAGTGGAATGCGTACGGTTGTGGAGTTAGAGGATTTCTCAGCTGAGAATTCCTGATTCCCAGGGGGACAGCATTCCAGCAGCAGGAGAGAGAGCAGTTCATTGTATCTGGCGGCAGTTTGGTTCACTTCTCCTAAAGTGCCTGGACGTCCTGTGACATCAGACATTTGGCTTCTGTCTCCCATGTTCATCCTCAAAGGAGCATGCCACCTGAACCTTACAGAAGGTAACTCAACAACACTTCGAGCTCAGGCAAAGAAACCAAACGAACAAATGAAAAACCCTAACCTCCCCACGCCCACCCCCCCACCCCCAACACCAGAAACAACAAAGAAATCCAGAGCAGTGAAAAATGCAGTGAACAGAGCAAACCAAGTGCACAAAATGGATTTGAAAGATTCACAGAAAAGAATCCTGCAGACCTATTGGGAGACGTCTACGGAGAGGGGGAGGCACAAGTACAAACTCTTTGCAGTATGGTATTGGAAAAATGTAAGTTGTGTGTTTGGGTGGTGTTGGCATTGGCATCAGGGTGGTTGGGGGTTAGGGGGTGGGGGTAGGGGTGGCGTGGTGAGCCTCTGTAGGAAAGGGAGGCATTCATACTATAACGTTGTACAAAGAAACCTGCCGACTAGTATTCCAATGATGCCTAAGTAGGAATGTGAAACTCAACGTTCATTTATAAAATCAAAGGTCCTCCCTGCACTGACGGAAGACCCTTCCCTAACGTCGTTGGGGACAGCGAAACCACCTGACTTGCAGCTCTGCCCCTCCTATCTGTCAGTAGGTTCTCATCCAGGTGGTCCCAGGACAGACACACTCCACTGGACCACGTGCAGCTTCGAAGGGGGCTGGGCGGGCTTGGGGGCAGGGTCCGTGGGGGAACTCTCCTCTCCTAGCTGACTCTTCCACTGCCTCAAGATCACATGACCTCGAGGAGTCTCACCCAAGGAACCTTACGTATCACCTTTCTCCTTTCCCTCCCCACGCCCCCACCCCCTGCACCTAAGGTTCGACCAGCACGTTGTGATTGAGCGTCCTCGTGCATTTCCCACTGAGCCACACAGCTGTGTCTAGTCTATCTGGGAACAGAACCGAGAATCGTTTTTGACAGATGGCTATTTACATATGCCCCCACCAAGATCCCATAGAGAGGGAAAGAAAGACCAATGATTGCCCCCACGAACACAAACAATCATGCCCTGGATAAAGAAGAGGTGACGTGCCCCACGGGGCGGGCTGTGGAGCAGGGTCAGTCGGGGACCTTCCCTCTCCTAGCTGAATCTCTGACTGCCTCAAGGTCACATGACCTCAGGGAGTCTCACCCAAGGAACTTTATCTATCACTTTTTTTTTTCCACACCCTACATCAAAGGGTCAACCGGCACCTTTGCATCCTCAGGCATTTTTGACTGAGCCGGACAGCTGTGTCTAGTTTCTTCGGGGCGGGAAGCAAAGAATCATTTCTCACCGATGCCTATATACATATGCCCCCACCATCATCTCCACAGAGAGGGAAAGGAAGTATAAATATGTCCCCCACAAACACAAACAAGCATGCCCCGGATTAAGAAGATGTAAGACGCCCCCCACTCCACACACCACCTCAGCCACCCCCTTCCCCCCCCGCCCGTTTCCAAAACAGACAGCAGAAGACTGCTCAGCCCACCACCCCTCCCCCAAGAAAGAGGAAGGGAATCATGCGTTTGGAGCAATGACGATGGACTTGGGGGGAGGGGGGCTGGGGGGCTGGGGGCGGGAGGGCGTGATGCTGTGAGAAAGACGTCTGACAGAAAGACAAATACCGCACGACAGCGCTTCTATGTAGAATGCAAACCATGACAGCGATGTAGTGGATATATTCGCAACACAGGACAAACTGCTGGGTTACCAGTGGGCAGACGGAAGGCGAGGGGCGTAAGAGGCACACACTTATCAGGTGTGAGATCAGCTAAAAGAATGTCCTGTATGACACCGGGACCTAGAGCCAATACTTTCTAGGAAGCATCAAGGAAATGTAAGCTTTGAGGAATTGTCAATCACTAGACTGTACACCTTCCATAATATTGTAGAGCAAGCATCGTTTCAATGAAAGAACAAAACCAAAGAGAACACAACAAAACACCAAAAACCAAAAGGTGGTGGTGGAGGGGGTGGGGGTGGGGAGGGGGGTGGGGAGAAAACAGAAGAGATGAATACAAAATCAAAGCTACAGGTGGGCTGGCTTTGGGACACGATCATCGACATGAAGGAAAAGGACATGTTTCCACACTCCTTGAATCCCTTGCTAGGACACTGAACGCAAGAAGTGGCTCTCCTAACCTACGGGAATTGAAGTGGGAAGCTCTCAAGAACATCTGTCAGGAAAGGAGTAGAGTGGAATTTTGCACCATTGGGAAAAGTGTGAAAGTGTTTGTTTAGCCCTTGGGCAGGAATCGTTTTGAGCAAGTGTGTTGCCAACTGGCTTGTGTTCCCCCCAGTACCTGTGCTCAGCTTCTAAACCCCCGCGTGCATCCCTTGGGGGCAGGCTAAGGCCAACGCATCCCCTTGGCCCGCAAGTCATTTCCATTCTGAGCACCTTTCTACGTGAGCCTCTCAGAGGTGTTTCTGGAGGTGTGTAAACAGACTTCCCGGAGAAAGGTGTGCATTGTTCCCACTGGGGATTGCGAGTGACCACGCCCTCAGGCCCTAAATCCGATCAGAAGCTTGCAGCGCATTGGTGGATTTCGTGCCCCCGGGGGTTGGGATGGGGGCGGAGTGGGTGGTGAGCCATCAAAGGGCTGGTGGGACTGGCCCAGGCTGTCACTTGCAGACCGGCCGTCTCTGGGAAGGAGGCATCCCTGCTGCAGCTGGAGCTCCGAGATGGACACTCTCGACACTCTCGTGGGCCTCGTTTGCAGAGACATGGAGGCTGCTTCTCTCGACTCGGGAGGTGAGCCTCCAGCTCAGTTCCACGTCTTTCCCAAACTCCACTCTTCCCGGCCAAGTGCCACTGCTGTGGATGCCCGCCGGGGACCCTCTCGGCAGGAGGAACCGTGCCCGCCGGCCCAGACCGTTGGGCGCTGCCAGCGTGGTGACTTGGCGCGTGTGTCAGCAGGGCTGGCTCCCGCCCAGACACGTCTCCTGAGTTGGAGGAGACCGTCTGTGGTCGGGGCTGGGCTTTGCAATATGGGGAACACCTGCTACTTGAATGCAGCCCTGCAGTGTCTGACCCACACACCACCCCTGGCCAGCTGGCTGCTGTCCCAGCAGCACTCGACGATCTGTCCAACCCAGACCTTCTGCATGCTGTGTGCTATGCAAGCCCACATCACGCGAGCCCTCCTTCATCCTGGCGAGGTGATCCGGCCCCGCCAGGACCTGCTCACTAGCTTCCACAGGCACGAGCAGGAAGATTCCCACGAGTTTCTGATGTTCACGCTGGATGCCATGCAGCAAGCATGCTTGCGTGCCTGTGAGCTGTTGGGCTGTCCCTCCAACAACACCACCCTCATCCGTCAGATCTTTGGTGGGTCCTGGCGATCTCAGGTCCAGTGTCTCCACTGCCTTGGGGTTTCAGACACGTTCGACCCTTATCTGGACATCACCCTGGATATCACGGCAGCTCAGAGTGTGGACCAAGCTTTGAAAGAGCTGGTGAAGCCCGAGAAGCTGGACGGTGAAAATGCCTATCGTTGCAGTGTTTGTCTCCAGAAGGTGCCTGCCACCAAGAGGTTGACTCTGCACAGCGCCTCCAAGGTCCTGATCCTTGTGCTGAAACGCTTCACACAGATCGCCGGCGACAAAATGGCTCAGAAAGTGCACTATCCCCAGTGCCTCGACTTGCAACCCTACATGTCCGAGCAGACGGCAGGCCCACTGGATTATGTGCTCTATGCAGTGCTGGTGCACTCCGGGTGGAGCTGTCACCGAGGACACTACTTTTGTTATGTCCAAGCTGGCAACGGCCAGTGGTATCACATGGACGATGCCAAGGTTACCGCCTGTGACGTGACGTCTGCCCTGAGCCAAAGCGCCTATGTCCTCTTTTATGCCCAGAAGAGTGCCTTGGAAGGAGACGGTGGGCCAGTGGCACCGGGAGGGGCACCGACGTCCCTGGGGGCTGACCCCACAGGCACTGTCGTGGCCCACAGGGGACCGGAAAGAGATGCCAGCATCAGAGCTCCTGGGTCGGAGGAGCCCCTGGAGGAAACAGGCGTTCAAGCAATCAGCTTAGAGCAGTGGAGACGCCTCCAAGAACACGACCGACCTCGGCCTGAATTCAACCTCAGGAAGGTCGAGTCTGCCCTGCCTGCCGGTGCGGTCGTGATTCACCGGTCGAAATACGCAGCTGGCATGAACCCACAACTGCCTGAAACGGGGAACTACCAGCTCAACCATCCAACCAGGGACAGCCCACCTCAGGGGCCCATCAACATCAGCAACGTCCCTTGTCTCAGCGGGAGGGCCAAAACTACCAAGAAAAAGAACAAGAAGAAGCAGGGGGCTCTGGATGCATTGCACTAGGCTCCGGTGCACATCCCTGCAGACACGCACACACACCCACGCACCAACCCACACACCCACCCGCTCACACACTTGCTGCCCAACCTACGCTCACCTAGAGGAAATCGGGTGTGCTACACGTGGGAATAATCTACCCTTGTGGAAGGACTGTTAGTCTGCAGTGTTCATGGGACGTGCTATTCACTTGGAACTTCTTACTACTGAGCTTTCAGGCGTGGCTCTCCACTGGCATGCTACTGGGGAGGGTGGGATTGATGACTGGGTCTAAGGACTGTCTCAGCACAATCCACGTCCACGGCACTGGAACAGTCCTTTGGGGATGGGGCGTCTGGTAGGTTTCCTTTGGTTTTAACCCTCCCCTCCCCACCCCCAACCCCTTCATTTGCTGCACTATTGGCTTCTTGTGAAGGACGCAGCCTGGAGGCTCCTCAGAAAGGCTCACGCCCACCCAGGTGAGGAGGAAACCTCCTGAGCCCTTCAGAGGGTCCATGACCCTCTCCTGCCTGCTGGGGTCTCCCCCTCCTGGTCCAGTCAACTGGGGATGACCCCAGCCTCCCAGGTCACCAGCCCCCACACCCCATCCCGCTGCGCATAGCTCAGCACAGCACAGACAAATACGAATATTCCCAAGACCTGGTGCAGGATTCCATGGGAGCCGGGCAAGCAGGCTCTAAGGGTGGCTGTCAATCGGAGGCCTTGTGCAAATGCCTGAAAGGAATGACCCGGCCACCCATTCATCACTTGCCCTGGAGACTTCACAAGGATACTTCTCCAAAGACACCTGGGGCTGGATTTCATTTGAAAGGGATATGTTGGAGACTCTCCAAATGCCAACCAGGAGAAACGATGCAAACCACCCACCCCCGCAGCAACACCAGCAACAACGCCAAAACCCCAACAGCAAGAGACAGACTCGGTACATCTTCTGACAGACCCGCACAGGTGAGAGTGGGATGTCAGGTACTATGGGGACCAGTGTGACAGAGGGGTCTCCACGGTGGGGAGGAGGATCCCTGCGGCAAGTGGGAGCTTGAACACGTCCTCAATTTTCCCTCTAAAGCTGACAGCGATTGCCACTGGTTCACTGATTGCAGGTGCCTGCGAGGACCACAGTGTCTTCTGGCCACAGCACAGCAAGCGCACGAGTGAGCCAGTGGAGCGAGTGAGGGGGTGAGTGCAGGAGCTGTCCCACGAAGGGCAGAGGTGGGGCTCTGTTTCCCTAGCCCTTGGGTCGAATCGTGGGAGGGTGAACCCAGAGGACCTGGGGGGATCGTCAAAGCCCAGGATCCTTCCCCAAGACCGAAGGAAGGAACATAGACATTGGTGAGGAAGGGTTAGGGGGAGGGGGAGTGGACTGTGACCTGGAGGTGCTGTCTCTCCACCTCTGCACCAGGTGCGTGGCCATCTCCAGGCAAGGAGAGGCAACCGGAGGAGAAGCCACCAAGAGATCCGTATCCTGTGCAGGTCCACATGGAGGAAGGGGCTCGTTCTACCCTTTGAGAGTCCCTGAGCGGCATAGAACGGGGCACCTCTGGGAACGTGGGCCAAAACAACTGCATCATGCCTGGGAAAGCCTGGGACAACCCCCTGGAGTGGGCCAGTGGCTCCAGGTGAAGGAAGGGGCATTCTTGGCCGAGTTCACAGCACGTCAGTGCTCCCGCTCCCCCTCCTCCCGCCCCTCCCCCTCCCCCTCATCCCTTTATCCCCTGAAGCAAACACTGACTAACACTGGGGCCCAATCAGATTCTCCCTCGTGGGGACACAGCCTTGAGGCACATCCACTTACCATGGTTTGTCTTGTAAGTGAGGAAAGCCAAGGTGGAATGCCGAGGACCCCAATCCCCAGGGCGACTCTGCGGGAGACGCCACAGGGCCCGTGTGGGGAGGAGGGGGTGGACAGAATCGGGGAGCCCTTGCTCAGGCCTGCCCAGGGCCTCATCCCCACCCCACACCCCACGCACCGTCCCTCCACGCCCAGCCATCTTCCAGGCCAGCCCCTGGCATGGTGTTCACTCCACTGGAGAATGGATGGTGGAGATCGTGGTTCCAAAGAGCTCCCTGCCTCTAGGATGCCTTTGAGCACGTGGAGTGGAGTGAGAAGCTCCCAGGGTAGCTCCGACCTGGGTTTCAGCCTCAGGGGACCTGGAAGGGGCTCTTGGACTGAGGGTGAAACCGCGAGGGGCAGGCCGTGTCTGACAGACCAGGCTTCCCTCAGACATCCTCAGGCACCTGCACCGTGGAAGGAGCCCTGTGGAGCCCCGCGAGACAGACACCCCGACACCACCTCTGCTAATGATGGGCGTGTCTGGGCCATGGGAAATGGATCAAACGAACCTGGCACGGGACAGGGTTTGGATGCAGTCTACTTGGTAATAAACTGAGTGAAATCATTGGCATGAGTGTTTAATTCGAGAAATGAAGACCTATGAAATTCATCGCGGGGTTGGGGGGGCAGGGCTGTGTATCTCTGGAGAGGTGCCCTGTCTTGTCTGGGCGGAAGTGCACTCCAGAAACCCGGAAGTGTCGTTCTTCAACACCAATGGAAAGCTGTGTTTCTAGAAGGGGTTTTCCTTTGACTCAAGCCACCAAGAGGGACGGTATTGCATGGGTGTTTTGGTGTGTAATCACCGCTGGTCCACGGGATAGGATGATTATTCTCAGTTTCATGTCTGAAGTTCATCCCCCTGGTACCGAGGGCAAACGAGGGTGCCTGTGGCTTCTGAGAAGGGCAGTCCCTTGGATGTCCAGGGCCCCACGCTCAGGAAAGAGGGTTCTGCCAGGTCGGATGGGCCCAGTGATGGGGACGCTGGTCCCCACACTTCCCTCCAGTAGCGCTAGGAGAAAGAGCAAGCAGAGCACAGCCTATGCCTTGGTGCCAGCCAGGCCCATCTCAACCCAGGACTGCTTGCTCCCAGGGGGGTGGCCGCTGCATCTCCGACAGATCCCACTGGGTGCTGAGCCTTCCCTCGCAAAGACAAGAAGGGAGAAGGCAGTGGGTTTAGAGCGAGGCAGTATCTGAGCACCGAAGAGCCTTCACTCCTTCCTAAAATGGGCACAGAGCATCTCCTGTGCTCTCTGAGGTGGGGTAGGGGGCACTGCATGCTGGCCACCATGCTGGGCACTGCAGTCCACGGAGCGCAGTGCATCCTCATGGAGACTTGAAGTGATCACAGTCGAGTCACACATGAGAGTGGAATGCGTACGGTTGTGGAGTTAGAGGATTTCTCAGCTGAGAATTCCTGATTCCCAGGGGGACAGCATTCCAGCAGCAGGGGAGAGAGCAGTTCATTGTATCTGGCGGCAGTTTGGTTCACTTCTCCTAAAGTGCCTGGACGTCCTGTGACATCAGACATTTGGCTTCTGTCTCCCATGTTCATCCTCAAAGGAGCATGCCACCTGAACCTTACAGAAGGTAACTCAACAACACTTCGAGCTCAGGCAAAGAAACCAAACGAACAAATGAAAAACCCTAACCTCCCCACGCCCACCCCCCCACCCCCAACACCAGAAACAACAAAGAAATCCAGAGCAGTGAAAAATGCAGTGAACAGAGCAAACCAAGTGCACAAAATGGATTTGAAAGATTCACAGAAAAGAATCCTGCAGACCTATTGGGAGACGTCTACGGAGAGGGGGAGGCACAAGTACAAACTCTTTGCAGTATGGTATTGGAAAAATGTAAGTTGTGTGTTTGGGTGGTGTTGGCATTGGCATCAGGGTGGTTGGGGGTTAGGGGGTGGGGGTAGGGGTGGCGTGGTGAGCCTCTGTAGGAAAGGGAGGCATTCATACTATAACGTTGTACAAAGAAACCTGCCGACTAGTATTCCAATGATGCCTAAGTAGGAATGTGAAACTCAACGTTCATTTATAAAATCAAAGGTCCTCCCTGCACTGACGGAAGACCCTTCCCTAACGTCGTTGGGGACAGCGAAACCACCTGACTTGCAGCTCTGCCCCTCCTATCTGTCAGTAGGTTCTCATCCAGGTGGTCCCAGGACAGACACACTCCACTGGACCACGTGCAGCTTCGAAGGGGGCTGGGCGGGCTTGGGGGCAGGGTCCGTGGGGGAACTCTCCTCTCCTAGCTGACTCTTCCACTGCCTCAAGATCACATGACCTCGAGGAGTCTCACCCAAGGAACCTTACGTATCACCTTTCTCCTTTCCCTCCCCACGCCCCCACCCCCTGCACCTAAGGTTCGACCAGCACGTTGTGATTGAGCGTCCTCGTGCATTTCCCACTGAGCCACACAGCTGTGTCTAGTCTATCTGGGGACAGAACCGAGAATCGTTTTTGACAGATGGCTATTTACATATGCCCCCACCAAGATCCCATAGAGAGGGAAAGAAAGACCAATGATTGCCCCCACGAACACAAACAATCATGCCCTGGATAAAGAAGAGGTGACGTGCCCCACGGGGCGGGCTGTGGAGCAGGGTCAGTCGGGGACCTTCCCTCTCCTAGCTGAATCTCTGACTGCCTCAAGGTCACATGACCTCAGGGAGTCTCACCCAAGGAACTTTATCTATCACTTTTTTTTTTCCACACCCTACATCAAAGGGTCAACCGGCACCTTTGCATCCTCAGGCATTTTTGACTGAGCCGGACAGCTGTGTCTAGTTTCTTCGGGGCGGGAAGCAAAGAATCATTTCTCACCGATGCCTATATACATATGCCCCCACCATCATCTCCACAGAGAGGGAAAGGAAGTATAAATATGTCCCCCACAAACACAAACAAGCATGCCCCGGATTAAGAAGATGTAAGACGCCCCCCACTCCACACACCACCTCAGCCACCCCCTTCCCCCCCCGCCCGTTTCCAAAACAGACAGCAGAAGACTGCTCAGCCCACCACCCCTCCCCCAAGAAAGAGGAAGGGAATCATGCGTTTGGAGCAATGACGATGGACTTGGGGGGAGGGGGGCTGGGGGGCTGGGGGCGGGAGGGCGTGATGCTGTGAGAAAGACGTCTGACAGAAAGACAAATACCGCACGACAGCGCTTCTATGTAGAATGCAAACCATGACAGCGATGTAGTGGATATATTCGCAACACAGGACAAACTGCTGGGTTACCAGTGGGCAGACGGAAGGCGAGGGGCGTAAGAGGCACACACTTATCAGGTGTGAGATCAGCTAAAAGAATGTCCTGTATGACACCGGGACCTAGAGCCAATACTTTCTAGGAAGCATCAAGGAAATGTAAGCTTTGAGGAATTGTCAATCACTAGACTGTACACCTTCCATAATATTGTAGAGCAAGCATCGTTTCAATGAAAGAACAAAACCAAAGAGAACACAACAAAACACCAAAAACCAAAAGGTGGTGGTGGAGGGGGTGGGGGTGGGGAGGGGGGTGGGGAGAAAACAGAAGAGATGAATACAAAATCAAAGCTACAGGTGGGCTGGCTTTGGGACACGATCATCGACATGAAGGAAAAGGACATGTTTCCACACTCCTTGAATCCCTTGCTAGGACACTGAACGCAAGAAGTGGCTCTCCTAACCTATGGGAATTGAAGTGGGAAGCTCTCAAGAACATCTGTCAGGAAAGGAGTAGAGTGGAATTTTGCACCATTGGGAAAAGTGTGAAAGTGTTTGTTTAGCCCTTGGGCAGGAATCGTTTTGAGCAAGTGTGTTGCCAACTGGCTTGTGTTCCCCCCAGTACCTGTGCTCAGCTTCTAAACCCCCGCGTGCATCCCTTGGGGGCAGGCTAAGGCCAACGCATCCCCTTGGCCCGCAAGTCATTTCCATTCTGAGCACCTTTCTACGTGAGCCTCTCAGAGGTGTTTCTGGAGGTGTGTAAACAGACTTCCCGGAGAAAGGTGTGCATTGTTCCCGCTGGGGATTGCGAGTGACCACGCCCTCAGGCCCTAAATCCGATCAGAAGCTTGCAGCGCATTGGTGGATTTCGTGCCCCCGGGGGTTGGGATGGGGGCGGAGTGGGTGGTGAGCCATCAAAGGGCTGGTGGGACTGGCCCAGGCTGTCACTTGCAGACCGGCCGTCTCTGGGAAGGAGGCATCCCTGCTGCAGCTGGAGCTCCGAGATGGACACTCTCGACACTCTCGTGCGCCTCGTTTGCAGAGACATGGAGGCTGCTTCTCTCGACTCGGGAGGTGAGCCTCCAGCTCAGTTCCACGTCTTTCCCAAACTCCACTCTTCCCGGCCAAGTGCCGCTGCTGTGGATGCCCGCCGGGGACCCTCTCGGCAGGAGGAACCGTGCCCGCCGGCCCAGACCGTTGGGCGCTGCCAGTGTGGTGACTTGGCGCGTGTGTCAGCAGGGCTGGCTCCCGCCCAGACACGTCTCCTGAGTTGGAGGAGACCGTCTGTGGTCGGGGCTGGGCTTTGCAATATGGGGAACACCTGCTACTTGAATGCAGCCCTGCAGTGTCTGACCCACACACCACCCCTGGCCAGCTGGCTGCTGTCCCAGCAGCACTCGACGATCTGTCCAACCCAGACCTTCTGCATGCTGTGTGCTATGCAAGCCCACATCACGCGAGCCCTCCTTCATCCTGGCGAGGTGATCCGGCCCCGCCAGGACCTGCTCACTAGCTTCCACAGGCACGAGCAGGAAGATTCCCACGAGTTTCTGATGTTCACGCTGGATGCCATGCAGCAAGCGTGCTTGCGTGCCTGTGAGCTGTTGGGCTGTCCCTCCAACAACACCACCCTCATCCGTCAGATCTTTGGTGGGTCCTGGCGATCTCAGGTCCAGTGTCTCCACTGCCTTGGGGTTTCAGACACGTTCGACCCTTATCTGGACATCACCCTGGATATCACGGCAGCTCAGAGTGTGGACCAAGCTTTGAAAGAGCTGGTGAAGCCCGAGAAGCTGGATGGTGAAAATGCCTATCGTTGCAGTGTTTGTCTCCAGAAGGTGCCTGCCACCAAGAGGTTGACTCTGCACAGCGCCTCCAAGGTCCTGATCCTTGTGCTGAAACGCTTCACACAGATCGCCGGCGACAAAATGGCTCAGAAAGTGCACTATCCCCAGTGCCTCGACTTGCAACCCTACATGTCCGAGCAGACGGCAGGCCCACTGGATTATGTGCTCTATGCAGTGCTGGTGCACTCCGGGTGGAGCTGTCACCGAGGACACTACTTTTGTTATGTCCAAGCTGGCAACGGCCAGTGGTATCACATGGACGATGCCAAGGTTACCACCTGTGACGTGACGTCTGCCCTGAGCCAAAGCGCCTATGTCCTCTTTTATGCCCAGAAGAGTGCCTTGGAAGGAGACGGTGGGCCAGTGGCACCGGGAGGGGCACCGACGTCCCTGGGGGCTGACCCCACAGGCACTGTCGTGGCCCACAGGGGACTGGAAAGAGATGCCAGCATCAGAGCTCCTGGGTCGGAGGAGCCCCTGGAGGAAACAGGCGTTCAAGCAATCAGCTTAGAGCAGTGGAGACGCCTCCAAGAACACGACCGACCTCGGCCTGAATTCAACCTCAGGAAGGTCGAGTCTGCCCTGCCTGCCGGTGCGGTCGTGATTCACCGGTCGAAATACGCAGCTGGCATGAACCCACAACTGCCTGAAACGGGGAACTACCAGCTCAACCATCCAACCAGGGACAGCCCACCTCAGGGGCCCATCAACATCAGCAACGTCCCTTGTCTCAGCGGGAGGGCCAAAACTACCAAGAAAAAGAACAAGAAGAAGCAGGGGGCTCTGGATGCATTGCACTAGGCTCCGGTGCACATCCCTGCAGACACGCACACACACCCACGCACCAACCCACACACCCACCCGCTCACACACTTGCTGCCCAACCTACGCTCACCTAGAGGAAATCGGGTGTGCTACACGTGGGAATAATCTACCCTTGTGGAAGGACTGTTAGTCTGCAGTGTTCATGGGACGTGCTATTCACTTGGAACTTCTTACTACTGAGCTTTCAGGCGTGGCTCTCCACTGGCATGCTACTGGGGAGGGTGGGATTGATGACTGGGTCTAAGGACTGTCTCAGCACAATCCACGTCCACGGCACTGGAACAGTCCTTTGGGGATGGGGCGTCTGGTAGGTTTCCTTTGGTTTTAACCCTCCCCTCCCCACCCCCAACCCCTTCATTTGCTGCACTATTGGCTTCTTGTGAAGGACGCAGCCTGGAGGCTCCTCAGAAAGGCTCACGCCCACCCAGGTGAGGAGGAAACCTCCTGAGCCCTTCAGAGGGTCCATGACCCTCTCCTGCCTGCTGGGGTCTCCCCCTCCTGGTCCAGTCAACTGGGGATGACCCCAGCCTCCCAGGTCACCAGCCCCCACACCCCATCCCGCTGCGCATAGCTCAGCACAGCACAGACAAATACGAATATTCCCAAGACCTGGTGCAGGATTCCATGGGAGCCAGGCAAGCAGGCTCTAAGGGTGGCTGTCAATCGGAGGCCTTGTGCAAATGCCTGAAAGGAATGACCCGGCCACCCATTCATCACTTGCCCTGGAGACTTCACAAGGATACTTCTCCAAAGACACCTGGGGCTGGATTTCATTTGAAAGGGATATGTTGGAGACTCTCCAAATGCCAACCAGGAGAAACGATGCAAACCACCCACCCCCGCAGCAACACCAGCAACAACGCCAAAACCCCAACAGCAAGAGACAGACTCGGTACATCTTCTGACAGACCCGCACAGGTGAGAGTGGGATGTCAGGTACTATGGGGACCAGTGTGACAGAGGGGTCTCCACGGTGGGGAGGAGGATCCCTGCGGCAAGTGGGAGCTTGAACACGTCCTCAATTTTCCCTCTAAAGCTGACAGCGATTGCCACTGGTTCACTGATTGCAGGTGCCTGCGAGGACCACAGTGTCTTCTGGCCACAGCACAGCAAGCGCACGAGTGAGCCAGTGGAGCGAGTGAGGGGGTGAGTGCAGGAGCTGTCCCACGAAGGGCAGAGGTGGGGCTCTGTTTCCCTAGCCCTTGGGTCGAATCGTGGGAGGGTGAACCCAGAGGACCTGGGGGGATCGTCAAAGCCCAGGATCCTTCCCCAAGACCGAAGGAAGGAACATAGACATTGGTGAGGAAGGGTTAGGGGGAGGGGGAGTGGACTGTGACCTGGAGGTGCTGTCTCTCCACCTCTGCACCAGGTGCGTGGCCATCTCCAGGCAAGGAGAGGCAACCAGAGGAGAAGCCACCAAGAGATCCGTATCCTGTGCAGGTCCACATGGAGGAAGGGGCTCGTTCTACCCTTTGAGAGTCCCTGAGCGGCATAGAACGGGGCACCTCTGGGAACGTGGGCCAAAACAACTGCATCATGCCTGGGAAAGCCTGGGACAACCCCCTGGAGTGGGCCAGTGGCTCCAGGTGAAGGAAGGGGCATTCTTGGCCGAGTTCACAGCACGTCAGTGCTCCCGCTCCCCCTCCTCCCGCCCCTCCCCCTCCCCCTCATCCCTTTATCCCCTGAAGCAAACACTGACTAACACTGGGGCCCAATCAGATTCTCCCTCGTGGGGACACAGCCTTGAGGCACATCCACTTACCATGGTTTGTCTTGTAAGTGAGGAAAGCCAAGGTGGAATGCCGAGGACCCCAATCCCCAGGGCGACTCTGCGGGAGACGCCACAGGGCCCGTGTGGGGAGGAGGGGGTGGACAGAATCGGGGAGCCCTTGCTCAGGCCTGCCCAGTGCCTCATCCCCACCCCACACCCCACGCACCGTCCCTCCACGCCCAGCCATCTTCCAGGCCAGCCCCTGGCATGGTGTTCACTCCACTGGAGAATGGATGGTGGAGATCGTGGTTCCAAAGAGCTCCCTGCCTCTAGGATGCCTTTGAGCACGTGGAGTGGAGTGAGAAGCTCCCAGGGTAGCTCCGACCTGGGTTTCAGCCTCAGGGGACCTGGAAGGGGCTCTTGGACTGAGGGTGAAACCGCGAGGGGCAGGCCGTGTCTGACGGACCAGGCTTCCCTCAGACATCCTCAGGCACCTGCACCGTGGAAGGAGCCCTGTGGAGCCCCGCGAGACAGACACCCCGACACCACCTCTGCTAATGATGGGCGTGTCTGGGCCATGGGAAATGGATCAAACGAACCTGGCACGGGACAGGGTTTGGATGCAGTCTACTTGGTAATAAACTGAGTGAAATCATTGGCATGAGTGTTTAATTCGAGAAATGAAGACCTATGAAATTCATCGCGGGGTTGGGGGGGCAGGGCTGTGTATCTCTGGAGAGGTGCCCTGTCTTGTCTGGGCGGAAGTGCACTCCAGAAACCCGGAAGTGTCGTTCTTCAACACCAATGGAAAGCTGTGTTTCTAGAAGGGGTTTTCCTTTGACTCAAGCCACCAAGAGGGACGGTATTGCATGGGTGTTTTGGTGTGTAATCACCGCTGGTCCATGGGATAGGATGATTATTCTCAGTTTCATGTCTGAAGTTCATCCCCCTGGTACCGAGGGCAAACGAGGGTGCCTGTGGCTTCTGAGAAGGGCAGTCCCTTGGATGTCCAGGGCCCCACGCTCAGGAAAGAGGGTTCTGCCAGGTCGGATGGGCCCAGTGATGGGGACGCTGGTCCCCACACTTCCCTCCAGTAGCGCTAGGAGAAAGAGCAAGCAGAGCACAGCCTATGCCTTGGTGCCAGCCAGGCCCATCTCAACCCAGGACCGCTTGCTCCCAGGGGGGTGGCCGCTGCATCTCCGACAGATCCCACTGGGTGCTGAGCCTTCCCTCGCAAAGACAAGAAGGGAGAAGGCAGTGGGTTTGGAGCGAGGCAGTATCTGAGCACCGAAGAGCCTTCACTCCTTCCTAAAATGGGCACAGAGCATCTCCTGTGCTCTCTGAGGTGGGGTAGGGGGCACTGCATGCTGGCCACCATGCTGGGCACTGCAGTCCACGGAGCGCAGTGCATCCTCATGGAGACTTGAAGTGATCACAGTCGAGTCACACATGAGAGTGGAATGCGTACGGTTGTGGAGTTAGAGGATTTCTCAGCTGAGAATTCCTGATTCCCAGGGGGACAGCATTCCAGCAGCAGGGGAGAGAGCAGTTCATTGTATCTGGCGGCAGTTTGGTTCACTTCTCCTAAAGTGCCTGGACGTCCTGTGACATCAGACATTTGGCTTCTGTCTCCCATGTTCATCCTCAAAGGAGCATGCCACCTGAACCTTACAGAAGGTAACTCAACAACACTTCGAGCTCAGGCAAAGAAACCAAACGAACAAATGAAAAACCCTAACCTCCCCACGCCCACCCCCCCACCCCCAACACCAGAAACAACAAAGAAATCCAGAGCAGTGAAAAATGCAGTGAACAGAGCAAACCAAGTGCACAAAATGGATTTGAAAGATTCACAGAAAAGAATCCTGCAGACCTATTGGGAGACGTCTACGGAGAGGGGGAGGCACAAGTACAAACTCTTTGCAGTATGGTATTGGAAAAATGTAAGTTGTGTGTTTGGGTGGTGTTGGCATTGGCATCAGGGTGGTTGGGGGTTAGGGGGTGGGGGTAGGGGTGGCGTGGTGAGCCTCTGTAGGAAAGGGAGGCATTCATACTATAACGTTGTACAAAGAAACCTGCCGACTAGTATTCCAATGATGCCTAAGTAGGAATGTGAAACTCAACGTTCATTTATAAAATCAAAGGTCCTCCCTGCACTGACGGAAGACCCTTCCCTAACGTCGTTGGGGACAGCGAAACCACCTGACTTGCAGCTCTGCCCCTCCTATCTGTCAGTAGGTTCTCATCCAGGTGGTCCCAGGACAGACACACTCCACTGGACCACGTGCAGCTTCGAAGGGGGCTGGGCGGGCTTGGGGGCAGGGTCCGTGGGGGAACTCTCCTCTCCTAGCTGACTCTTCCACTGCCTCAAGATCACATGACCTCGAGGAGTCTCACCCAAGGAACCTTACGTATCACCTTTCTCCTTTCCCTCCCCACGCCCCCACCCCCTGCACCTAAGGTTCGACCAGCACGTTGTGATTGAGCGTCCTCGTGCATTTCCCACTGAGCCACACAGCTGTGTCTAGTCTATCTGGGAACAGAACCGAGAATCGTTTTTGACAGATGGCTATTTACATATGCCCCCACCAAGATCCCATAGAGAGGGAAAGAAAGACCAATGATTGCCCCCACGAACACAAACAATCATGCCCTGGATAAAGAAGAGGTGACGTGCCCCACGGGGCGGGCTGTGGAGCAGGGTCAGTCGGGGACCTTCCCTCTCCTAGCTGAATCTCTGACTGCCTCAAGGTCACATGACCTCAGGGAGTCTCACCCAAGGAACTTTATCTATCACTTTTTTTTTTCCACACCCTACATCAAAGGGTCAACCGGCACCTTTGCATCCTCAGGCATTTTTGACTGAGCCGGACAGCTGTGTCTAGTTTCTTCGGGGCGGGAAGCAAAGAATCATTTCTCACCGATGCCTATATACATATGCCCCCACCATCATCTCCACAGAGAGGGAAAGGAAGTATAAATATGTCCCCCACAAACACAAACAAGCATGCCCCGGATTAAGAAGATGTAAGACGCCCCCCACTCCACACACCACCTCAGCCACCCCCTTCCCCCCCCGCCCGTTTCCAAAACAGACAGCAGAAGACTGCTCAGCCCACCACCCCTCCCCCAAGAAAGAGGAAGGGAATCATGCGTTTGGAGCAATGACGATGGACTTGGGGGGAGGGGGGCTGGGGGGCTGGGGGCGGGAGGGCGTGATGCTGTGAGAAAGACGTCTGACAGAAAGACAAATACCACACGACAGCGCTTCTATGTAGAATGCAAACCATGACAGCGATGTAGTGGATATATTCGCAACACAGGACAAACTGCTGGGTTACCAGTGGGCAGACGGAAGGCGAGGGGCATAAGAGGCACACACTTATCAGGTGTGAGATCAGCTAAAAGAATGTCCTGTATGACACCGGGACCTAGAGCCAATACTTTCTAGGAAGCATCAAGGAAATGTAAGCTTTGAGGAATTGTCAATCACTAGACTGTACACCTTCCATAATATTGTAGAGCAAGCATCGTTTCAATGAAAGAACAAAACCAAAGAGAACACAACAAAACACCAAAAACCAAAAGGTGGTGGTGGAGGGGGTGGGGGTGGGGAGGGGGGTGGGGAGAAAACAGAAGAGATGAATACAAAATCAAAGCTACAGGTGGGCTGGCTTTGGGACACGATCATCGACATGAAGGAAAAGGACATGTTTCCACACTCCTTGAATCCCTTGCTAGGACACTGAACGCAAGAAGTGGCTCTCCTAACCTATGGGAATTGAAGTGGGAAGCTCTCAAGAACATCTGTCAGGAAAGGAGTAGAGTGGAATTTTGCACCATTGGGAAAAGTGTGAAAGTGTTTGTTTAGCCCTTGGGCAGGAATCGTTTTGAGCAAGTGTGTTGCCAACTGGCTTGTGTTCCCCCCAGTACCTGTGCTCAGCTTCTAAACCCCCGCGTGCATCCCTTGGGGGCAGGCTAAGGCCAACGCATCCCCTTGGCCCGCAAGTCATTTCCATTCTGAGCACCTTTCTACGTGAGCCTCTCAGAGGTGTTTCTGGAGGTGTGTAAACAGACTTCCCGGAGAAAGGTGTGCATTGTTCCCGCTGGGGATTGCGAGTGACCACGCCCTCAGGCCCTAAATCCGATCAGAAGCTTGCAGCGCATTGGTGGATTTCGTGCCCCCGGGGGTTGGGATGGGGGCGGAGTGGGTGGTGAGCCATCAAAGGGCTGGTGGGACTGGCCCAGGCTGTCACTTGCAGACCGGCCGTCTCTGGGAAGGAGGCATCCCTGCTGCAGCTGGAGCTCCGAGATGGACACTCTCGACACTCTCGTGCGCCTCGTTTGCAGAGACATGGAGGCTGCTTCTCTCGACTCGGGAGGTGAGCCTCCAGCTCAGTTCCACGTCTTTCCCAAACTCCACTCTTCCCGGCCAAGTGCCGCTGCTGTGGATGCCCGCCGGGGACCCTCTCGGCAGGAGGAACCGTGCCCGCCGGCCCAGACCGTTGGGCGCTGCCAGCGTGGTGACTTGGCGCGTGTGTCAGCAGGGCTGGCTCCCGCCCAGACACGTCTCCTGAGTTGGAGGAGACCGTCTGTGGTCGGGGCTGGGCTTTGCAATATGGGGAACACCTGCTACTTGAATGCAGCCCTGCAGTGTCTGACCCACACACCACCCCTGGCCAGCTGGCTGCTGTCCCAGCAGCACTCGACGATCTGTCCAACCCAGACCTTCTGCATGCTGTGTGCTATGCAAGCCCACATCACGCGAGCCCTCCTTCATCCTGGCGAGGTGATCCGGCCCCGCCAGGACCTGCTCACTAGCTTCCACAGGCACGAGCAGGAAGATTCCCACGAGTTTCTGATGTTCACGCTGGATGCCATGCAGCAAGCGTGCTTGCGTGCCTGTGAGCTGTTGGGCTGTCCCTCCAACAACACCACCCTCATCCGTCAGATCTTTGGTGGGTCCTGGCGATCTCAGGTCCAGTGTCTCCACTGCCTTGGGGTTTCAGACACGTTCGACCCTTATCTGGACATCACCCTGGATATCACGGCAGCTCAGAGTGTGGACCAAGCTTTGAAAGAGCTGGTGAAGCCCGAGAAGCTGGATGGTGAAAATGCCTATCGTTGCAGTGTTTGTCTCCAGAAGGTGCCTGCCACCAAGAGGTTGACTCTGCACAGCGCCTCCAAGGTCCTGATCCTTGTGCTGAAACGCTTCACACAGATCGCCGGCGACAAAATGGCTCAGAAAGTGCACTATCCCCAGTGCCTCGACTTGCAACCCTACATGTCCGAGCAGACGGCAGGCCCACTGGATTATGTGCTCTATGCAGTGCTGGTGCACTCCGGGTGGAGCTGTCACCGAGGACACTACTTTTGTTATGTCCAAGCTGGCAACGGCCAGTGGTATCACATGGACGATGCCAAGGTTACCGCCTGTGACGTGACGTCTGCCCTGAGCCAAAGCGCCTATGTCCTCTTTTATGCCCAGAAGAGTGCCTTGGAAGGAGACGGTGGGCCAGTGGCACCGGGAGGGGCACCGACGTCCCTGGGGGCTGACCCCACAGGCACTGTCGTGGCCCACAGGGGACCGGAAAGAGATGCCAGCATCAGAGCTCCTGGGTCGGAGGAGCCCCTGGAGGAAACAGGCGTTCAAGCAATCAGCTTAGAGCAGTGGAGACGCCTCCAAGAACACGACCGACCTCGGCCTGAATTCAACCTCAGGAAGGTCGAGTCTGCCCTGCCTGCCGGTGCGGTCGTGATTCACCGGTCGAAATACGCAGCTGGCATGAACCCACAACTGCCTGAACCGGGGAACTACCAGCTCAACCATCCAACCAGGGACAGCCCACCTCAGGGGCCCATCAACATCAGCAACGTCCCTTGTCTCAGCGGGAGGGCCAAAACTACCAAGAAAAAGAACAAGAAGAAGCAGGGGGCTCTGGATGCATTGCACTAGGCTCCGGTGCACATCCCTGCAGACACGCACACACACCCACGCACCAACCCACACACCCACCCGCTCACACACTTGCTGCCCAACCTACGCTCACCTAGAGGAAATCGGGTGTGCTACACGTGGGAATAATCTACCCTTGTGGAAGGACTGTTAGTCTGCAGTGTTCATGGGACGTGCTATTCACTTGGAACTTCTTACTACTGAGCTTTCAGGCGTGGCTCTCCACTGGCATGCTACTGGGGAGGGTGGGATTGATGACTGGGTCTAAGGACTGTCTCAGCACAATCCACGTCCACGGCACTGGAACAGTCCTTTGGGGATGGGGCGTCTGGTAGGTTTCCTTTGGTTTTAACCCTCCCCTCCCCACCCCCAACCCCTTCATTTGCTGCACTATTGGCTTCTTGTGAAGGACGCAGCCTGGAGGCTCCTCAGAAAGGCTCACGCCCACCCAGGTGAGGAGGAAACCTCCTGAGCCCTTCAGAGGGTCCATGACCCTCTCCTGCCTGCTGGGGTCTCCCCCTCCTGGTCCAGTCAACTGGGGATGACCCCAGCCTCCCAGGTCACCAGCCCCCACACCCCATCCCGCTGCGCATAGCTCAGCACAGCACAGACAAATACGAATATTCCCAAGACCTGGTGCAGGATTCCATGGGAGCCGGGCAAGCAGGCTCTAAGGGTGGCTGTCAATCGGAGGCCTTGTGCAAATGCCTGAAAGGAATGACCCGGCCACCCATTCATCACTTGCCCTGGAGACTTCACAAGGATACTTCTCCAAAGACACCTGGGGCTGGATTTCATTTGAAAGGGATATGTTGGAGACTCTCCAAATGCCAACCAGGAGAAACGATGCAAACCACCCACCCCCGCAGCAACACCAGCAACAACGCCAAAACCCCAACAGCAAGAGACAGACTCGGTACATCTTCTGACAGACCCGCACAGGTGAGAGTGGGATGTCAGGTACTATGGGGACCAGTGTGACAGAGGGGTCTCCACGGTGGGGAGGAGGATCCCTGCGGCAAGTGGGAGCTTGAACACGTCCTCAATTTTCCCTCTAAAGCTGACAGCGATTGCCACTGGTTCACTGATTGCGGGTGCCTGCGAGGACCACAGTGTCTTCTGGCCACAGCACAGCAAGCGCACGAGTGAGCCAGCGGAGCGAGTGAGGGGGTGAGTGCAGGAGCTGTCCCACGAAGGGCAGAGGTGGGGCTCTGTTTCCCTAGCCCTTGGGTCGAATCGTGGGAGGGCGAACCCAGAGGACCTGGGGGGATCGTCAAAGCCCAGGATCCTTCCCCAAGACCGAAGGAAGGAACGTAGACATTGGTGAGGAAGGGTTAGGGGGAGGGGGAGTGGACTGTGACCTGGAGGTGCTGTCTCTCCACCTCTGCACCAGGTGCGTGGCCATCTCCAGGCAAGGAGAGGCAACCGGAGGAGAAGCCACCAAGAGATCCGTATCCTCTGCAGGTCCACATGGAGGAAGGGGCTCGTTCTACCCTTTGAGAGTCCCTGAGCGGCATAGAACGGGGCACCTCTGGGAACGTGGGCCAAAACAACTGCATCATGCCTGGGAAAGCCTGGGACAACCCCCTGGAGTGGGCCAGTGGCTCCAGGTGAAGGAAGGGGCATTCTTGGCCGAGTTCACAGCACGTCAGTGCTCCCGCTCCCCCTCCTCCCGCCCCTCCCCCTCCCCCTCATCCCTTTATCCCCTGAAGCAAACACTGACTAACACTGGGGCCCAATCAGATTCTCCCTCGTGGGGACACAGCCTTGAGGCACATCCACTTACCATGGTTTGTCTTGTAAGTGAGGAAAGCCAAGGTGGAATGCCGAGGACCCCAATCCCCAGGGCGACTCTGCGGGAGACGCCACAGCGCCCGTGTGGGGAGGAGGGGGTGGACAGAATCGGGGAGCCCTTGCTCAGGCCTGCCCAGTGCCTCATCCCCACCCCACACCCCACGCACCGTCCCTCCACGCCCAGCCATCTTCCAGGCCAGCCCCTGGCATGGTGTTCACTCCAC
The DNA here is from genome assembly GCF_030028045.1 of Hippopotamus amphibius kiboko. NCBI lineage: Eukaryota > Metazoa > Chordata > Mammalia > Artiodactyla > Hippopotamidae > Hippopotamus > Hippopotamus amphibius. Next base: position 34,370,984 of record NC_080193.1, read on the forward strand.
TGGAGAATGGATGGTGGAGATCGTGGTTCCAAAGAGCTCCCTGCCTCTAGGATGCCTTTGAGCACGTGGAGTGGAGTGAGAAGCTCCCAGGGTAGCTCCGACCTGGGTTTCAGCCTCAGGGGACCTGGAAGGGGCTCTTGGACTGAGGGTGAAACCGCGAGGGGCAGGCCGTGTCTGACGGACCAGGCTTCCCTCAGACATCCTCAGGCACCTGCACCGTGGAAGGAGCCCTGTGGAGCCCCGCGAGACAGACACCCCGACACCACCTCTGCTAATGATGGGCGTGTCTGGGCCATGGGAAATGGATCAAACGAACCTGGCACGGGACAGGGTTTGGATGCAGTCTACTTGGTAATAAACTGAGTGAAATCATTGGCATGAGTGTTTAATTCGAGAAATGAAGACCTATGAAATTCATCGCGGGGTTGGGGGGGCAGGGCTGTGTATCTCTGGAGAGGTGCCCTGTCTTGTCTGGGCGGAAGTGCACTCCAGAAACCCGGAAGTGTCGTTCTTCAACACCAATGGAAAGCTGTGTTTCTAGAAGGGGTTTTCCTTTGACTCAAGCCACCAAGAGGGACGGTATTGCATGGGTGTTTTGGTGTGTAATCACCGCTGGTCCACGGGATAGGATGATTATTCTCAGTTTCATGTCTGAAGTTCATCCCCCTGGTACCGAGGGCAAACGAGGGTGCCTGTGGCTTCTGAGAAGGGCAGTCCCTTGGATGTCCAGGGCCCCACGCTCAGGAAAGAGGGTTCTGCCAGGTCGGATGGGCCCAGTGATGGGGACGCTGGTCCCCACACTTCCCTCCAGTAGCGCTAGGAGAAAGAGCAAGCAGAGCACAGCCTATGCCTTGGTGCCAGCCAGGCCCATCTCAACCCAGGACCGCTTGCTCCCAGGGGGGTGGCCGCTGCATCTCCGACAGATCCCACTGGGTGCTGAGCCTTCCCTCGCAAAGACAAGAAGGGAGAAGGCAGTGGGTTTGGAGCGAGGCAGTATCTGAGCACCGAAGAGCCTTCACTCCTTCCTAAAATGGGCACAGAGCATCTCCTGTGCTCTCTGAGGTGGGGTAGGGGGCACTGCATGCTGGCCACCATGCTGGGCACTGCAGTCCACGGAGCGCAGTGCATCCTCATGGAGACTTGAAGTGATCACAGTCGAGTCACACATGAGAGTGGAATGCGTACGGTTGTGGAGTTAGAGGATTTCTCAGCTGAGAATTCCTGATTCCCAGGGGGACAGCATTCCAGCAGCAGGGGAGAGAGCAGTTCATTGTATCTGGCGGCAGTTTGGTTCACTTCTCCTAAAGTGCCTGGACGTCCTGTGACATCAGACATTTGGCTTCTGTCTCCCATGTTCATCCTCAAAGGAGCATGCCACCTGAACCTTACAGAAGGTAACTCAACAACACTTCGAGCTCAGGCAAAGAAACCAAACGAACAAATGAAAAACCCTAACCTCCCCACGCCCACCCCCCCACCCCCAACACCAGAAACAACAAAGAAATCCAGAGCAGTGAAAAATGCAGTGAACAGAGCAAACCAAGTGCACAAAATGGATTTGAAAGATTCACAGAAAAGAATCCTGCAGACCTATTGGGAGACGTCTACGGAGAGGGGGAGGCACAAGTACAAACTCTTTGCAGTATGGTATTGGAAAAATGTAAGTTGTGTGTTTGGGTGGTGTTGGCATTGGCATCAGGGTGGTTGGGGGTTAGGGGGTGGGGGTAGGGGTGGCGTGGTGAGCCTCTGTAGGAAAGGGAGGCATTCATACTATAACGTTGTACAAAGAAACCTGCCGACTAGTATTCCAATGATGCCTAAGTAGGAATGTGAAACTCAACGTTCATTTATAAAATCAAAGGTCCTCCCTGCACTGACGGAAGACCCTTCCCTAACGTCGTTGGGGACAGCGAAACCACCTGACTTGCAGCTCTGCCCCTCCTATCTGTCAGTAGGTTCTCATCCAGGTGGTCCCAGGACAGACACACTCCACTGGACCACGTGCAGCTTCGAAGGGGGCTGGGCGGGCTTGGGGGCAGGGTCCGTGGGGGAACTCTCCTCTCCTAGCTGACTCTTCCACTGCCTCAAGATCACATGACCTCGAGGAGTCTCACCCAAGGAACCTTACGTATCACCTTTCTCCTTTCCCTCCCCACGCCCCCACCCCCTGCACCTAAGGTTCGACCAGCACGTTGTGATTGAGCGTCCTCGTGCATTTCCCACTGAGCCACACAGCTGTGTCTAGTCTATCTGGGAACAGAACCGAGAATCGTTTTTGACAGATGGCTATTTACATATGCCCCCACCAAGATCCCATAGAGAGGGAAAGAAAGACCAATGATTGCCCCCACGAACACAAACAATCATGCCCTGGATAAAGAAGAGGTGACGTGCCCCACGGGGCGGGCTGTGGAGCAGGGTCAGTCGGGGACCTTCCCTCTCCTAGCTGAATCTCTGACTGCCTCAAGGTCACATGACCTCAGGGAGTCTCACCCAAGGAACTTTATCTATCACTTTTTTTTTTCCACACCCTACATCAAAGGGTCAACCGGCACCTTTGCATCCTCAGGCATTTTTGACTGAGCCGGACAGCTGTGTCTAGTTTCTTCGGGGCGGGAAGCAAAGAATCATTTCTCACCGATGCCTATATACATATGCCCCCACCATCATCTCCACAGAGAGGGAAAGGAAGTATAAATATGTCCCCCACAAACACAAACAAGCATGCCCCGGATTAAGAAGATGTAAGACGCCCCCCACGCCACACACCACCTCAGCCACCCCCTCCCCCAACCGCCCGTTTCCAAAACAGACAGCGGAAGACTGCTCAGCCCACCACCCCTCCCCCAAGAAAGAGGAAGGGAATCATGCGTTTGGAGCAATGACGATGGACTTGGGGGGAGGGGGGCTGGGGGGCTGGGGGCGGGAGGGCGTGATGCTGTGAGAAAGACGTCTGACAGAAAGACAAATACCGCACGACAGCGCTTCTATGTAGAATGCAAACCATGACAGCGATGTAGTGGATATATTCGCAACACAGGACAAACTGCTGGGTTACCAGTGGGCAGACGGAAGGCGAGGGGCGTAAGAGGCACACACTTATCAGGTGTGAGATCAGCTAAAAGAATGTCCTGTATGACACCGGGACCTAGAGCCAATACTTTCTAGGAAGCATCAAGGAAATGTAAGCTTTGAGGAATTGTCAATCACTAGACTGTACACCTTCCATAATATTGTAGAGCAAGCATCGTTTCAATGAAAGAACAAAACCAAAGAGAACACAACAAAACACCAAAAACCAAAAGGTGGTGGTGGAGGGGGTGGGGGTGGGGAGGGGGGTGGGGAGAAAACACAGAAGAGATGAATACAAAATCAAAGCTACAGGTGGGCTGGCTTTGGGACACGATCATCGACATGAAGGAAAAGGACATGTTTCCACACTCCTTGAATCCCTTGCTAGGACACTGAACGCAAGAAGTGGCTCTCCTAACCTATGGGAATTGAAGTGGGAAGCTCTCAAGAACATCTGTCAGGAAAGGAGTAGAGTGGAATTTTGCACCATTGGGAAAAGTGTGAAAGTGTTTGTTTAGCCCTTGGGCAGGAATCGTTTTGAGCAAGTGTGTTGCCAACTGGCTTGTGTTCCCCCCAGTACCTGTGCTCAGCTTCTAAACCCCCGCGTGCATCCCTTGGGGGCAGGCTAAGGCCAACGCATCCCCTTGGCCCGCAAGTCATTTCCATTCTGAGCACCTTTCTACGTGAGCCTCTCAGAGGTGTTTCTGGAGGTGTGTAAACAGACTTCCCGGAGAAAGGTGTGCATTGTTCCCGCTGGGGATTGCGAGTGACCACGCCCTCAGGCCCTAAATCCGATCAGAAGCTTGCAGCGCATTGGTGGATTTCGTGCCCCCGGGGGTTGGGATGGGGGCGGAGTGGGTGGTGAGCCATCAAAGGGCTGGTGGGACTGGCCCAGGCTGTCACTTGCAGACCGGCCGTCTCCGGGAAGGAGGCATCCCTGCTGCAGCTGGAGCTCCGAGATGGACACTCTCGACACTCTCGTGGGCCTCGTTTGCAGAGACATGGAGGCTGCTTCTCTCGACTCGGGAGGTGAGCCTCCACCTCAGTTCCACGTCTTTCCCAAACTCCACTCTTCCCGGCCAAGTGCCGCTGCTGTGGATGCCCGCCGGGGACCCTCTCGGCAGGAGGAACCGTGCCCGCCGGCCCAGACCGTTGGGCGCTGCCAGCGTGGTGACTTGGCGCGTGTGTCAGCAGGGCTGGCTCCCGCCCAGACACGTCTCCTGAGTTGGAGGAGACCGTCTGTGGTCGGGGCTGGGCTTTGCAATATGGGGAACACCTGCTACTTGAATGCAGCCCTGCAGTGTCTGACCCACACACCACCCCTGGCCAGCTGGCTGCTGTCCCAGCAGCACTCGACGATCTGTCCAACCCAGACCTTCTGCATGCTGTGTGCTATGCAAGCCCACATCACGCGAGCCCTCCTTCATCCTGGCGAGGTGATCCGGCCCCGCCAGGACCTGCTCACTAGCTTCCACAGGCACGAGCAGGAAGATTCCCACGAGTTTCTGATGTTCACGCTGGATGCCATGCAGCAAGCGTGCTTGCGTGCCTGTGAGCTGTTGGGCTGTCCCTCCAACAACACCACCCTCATCCGTCAGATCTTTGGTGGGTCCTGGCGATCTCAGGTCCAGTGTCTCCACTGCCTTGGGGTTTCAGACACGTTCGACCCTTATCTGGACATCACCCTGGATATCACGGCAGCTCAGAGTGTGGACCAAGCTTTGAAAGAGCTGGTGAAGCCCGAGAAGCTGGACGGTGAAAATGCCTATCGTTGCAGTGTTTGTCTCCAGAAGGTGCCTGCCACCAAGAGGTTGACTCTGCACAGCGCCTCCAAGGTCCTGATCCTTGTGCTGAAACGCTTCACACAGATCGCCGGCGACAAAATGGCTCAGAAAGTGCACTATCCCCAGTGCCTCGACTTGCAACCCTACATGTCCGAGCAGACGGCAGGCCCACTGGATTATGTGCTCTATGCAGTGCTGGTGCACTCTGGGTGGAGCTGTCACCGAGGACACTACTTTTGTTATGTCCAAGCTGGCAACGGCCAGTGGTATCACATGGACGATGCCAAGGTTACCGCCTGTGACGTGACGTCTGCCCTGAGCCAAAGCGCCTATGTCCTCTTTTATGCCCAGAAGAGTGCCTTGGAAGGAGACGGTGGGCCAGTGGCACCGGGAGGGGCACCGACGTCCCTGGGGGCTGACCCCACAGGCACTGTCGTGGCCCACAGGGGACCGGAAAGAGATGCCAGCATCAGAGCTCCTGGGTCGGAGGAGCCCCTGGAGGAAACAGGCGTTCAAGCAATCAGCTTAGAGCAGTGGAGACGCCTCCAAGAACACGACCGACCTCGGCCTGAATTCAACCTCAGGAAGGTCGAGTCTGCCCTGCCTGCCGGTGCGGTCGTGATTCACCGGTCGAAATACGCAGCTGGCATGAACCCACAACTGCCTGAACCGGGGAACTACCAGCTCAACCATCCAACCAGGGACAGCCCACCTCAGGGGCCCATCAACATCAGCAACGTCCCTTGTCTCAGCGGGAGGGCCAAAACTACCAAGAAAAAGAACAAGAAGAAGCAGGGGGCTCTGGGTGCATTGCACTAGGCTCCGGTGCACATCCCTGCAGACACGCACACACACCCACGCACCAACCCACACACCCACCCGCTCACACACTTGCTGCCCAACCTACGCTCACCTAGAGGAAATCGGGTGTGCTACACGTGGGAATAATCTACCCTTGTGGAAGGACTGTTAGTCTGCAGTGTTCATGGGACGTGCTATTCACTTGGAACTTCTTACTACTGAGCTTTCAGGCGTGGCTCTCCACTGGCATGCTACTGGGGAGGGTGGGATTGATGACTGGGTCTAAGGACTGTCTCAGCACAATCCACGTCCACGGCACTGGAACAGTCCTTTGGGGATGGGGCGTCTGGTAGGTTTCCTTTGGTTTTAACCCTCCCCTCCCCACCCCCAACCCCTTCATTTGCTGCACTATTGGCTTCTTGTGAAGGACGCAGCCTGGAGGCTCCTCAGAAAGGCTCACGCCCACCCAGGTGAGGAGGAAACCTCCTGAGCCCTTCAGAGGGTCCATGACCCTCTCCTGCCTGCTGGGGTCTCCCCCTCCTGGTCCAGTCAACTGGGGATGACCCCAGCCTCCCAGGTCACCAGCCCCCACACCCCATCCCGCTGCGCATAGCTCAGCACAGCACAGACAAATACGAATATTCCCAAGACCTGGTGCAGGATTCCATGGGAGCCGGGCAAGCAGGCTCTAAGGGTGGCTGTCAATCGGAGGCCTTGTGCAAATGCCTGAAAGGAATGACCCGGCCACCCATTCATCACTTGCCCTGGAGACTTCACAAGGATACTTCTCCAAAGACACCTGGGGCTGGATTTCATTTGAAAGGGATATGTTGGAAACTCTCCAAATGCCAACCAGGAGAAACGATGCAAACCACCCACCCCCACAGCAACACCAGCAACAACGCCAAAACCCCAACAGCAAGAGACAGACTCGGTACATCTTCTGACAGACCCGCACAGGTGAGAGTGGGATGTCAGGTACTATGGGGACCAGTGTGACAGAGGGGTCTCCACGGTGGGGAGGAGGATCCCTGTGGCAAGTGGGAGCTTGAACACGTCCTCAATTTTCCCTCTAAAGCTGACAGTGATTGCCACTGGTTCACTGATTGCAGGTGCCTGCGAGGACCACAGTGTCTTCTGGCCACAGCACAGCAAGCGCACGAGTGAGCCAGTGGAGCGAGTGAGGGGGTGAGTGCAGGAGCTGTCCCACGAAGGGCAGAGGTGGGGCTCTGTTTCCCTAGCCCTTGGGTCGAATCGTGGGAGGGTGAACCCAGAGGACCTGGGGGGATCGTCAAAGCCCAGGATCCTTCCCCAAGACCGAAGGAAGGAACATAGACATTGGTGAGGAAGGGTTAGGGGGAGGGGGAGTGGACTGTGACTTGGAGGTGCTGTCTCTCCACCTCTGCACCAGGTGCGTGGCCATCTCCAGGCAAGGAGAGGCAACCGGAGGAGAAGCCACCAAGAGATCCGTATCCTCTGCAGGTCCACATGGAGGAAGGGGCTCGTTCTACCCTTTGAGAGTCCCTGAGCGGCATAGAACGGGGCACCTCTGGGAACGTGGGCCAAAACAACTGCATCATGCCTGGGAAAGCCTGGGACAACCCCCTGGAGTGGGCCAGTGGCTCCAGGTGAAGGAAGGGGCATTCTTGGCCGAGTTCACAGCACGTCAGTGCTCCCGCTCCCCCTCCTCCCGCCCCTCCCCCTCCCCCTCATCCCTTTATCCCCTGAAGCAAACACTGACTAACACTGGGGCCCAATCAGATTCTCCCTCGTGGGGACACAGCCTTGAGGCACATCCACTTACCATGGTTTGTCTTGTAAGTGAGGAAAGCCAAGGTGGAATGCCGAGGACCCCAATCCCCAGGGCGACTCTGCGGGAGACGCCACAGGGCCCGTGTGGGGAGGAGGGGGTGGACAGAATCGGGGAGCCCTTGCTCAGGCCTGCCCAGTGCCTCATCCCCACCCCACACCCCACGCACCGTCCCTCCACGCCCAGCCATCTTCCAGGCCAGCCCCTGGCATGGTGTTCACTCCACTGGAGAATGGATGGTGGAGATCGTGGTTCCAAAGAGCTCCCTGCCTCTAGGATGCCTTTGAGCACGTGGAGTGGAGTGAGAAGCTCCCAGGGTAGCTCCGACCTGGGTTTCAGCCTCAGGGGACCTGGAAGGGGCTCTTGGACTGAGGGTGAAACCGCGAGGGGCAGGCCGTGTCTGACGGACCAGGCTTCCCTCAGACATCCTCAGGCACCTGCACCGTGGAAGGAGCCCTGTGGAGCCCCGCGAGACAGACACCCCGACACCACCTCTGCTAATGATGGGCGTGTCTGGGCCATGGGAAATGGATCAAACGAACCTGGCACGGGACAGGGTTTGGATGCAGTCTACTTGGTAATAAACTGAGTGAAATCATTGGCATGAGTGTTTAATTCGAGAAATGAAGACCTATGAAATTCATCACGGGGTTGGGGGGGCAGGGCTGTGTATCTCTGGAGAGGTGCCCTGTCTTGTCTGGGCGGAAGTGCACTCCAGAAACCCGGAAGTGTCGTTCTTCAACACCAATGGAAAGCTGTGTTTCTAGAAGGGGTTTTCCTTTGACTCAAGCCACCAAGAGGGACGGTATTGCATGGGTGTTTTGGTGTGTAATCACCGCTGGTCCACGGGATAGGATGATTATTCTCAGTTTCATGTCTGAAGTTCATCCCCCTGGTACCGAGGGCAAACGAGGGTGCCTGTGGCTTCTGAGAAGGGCAGTCCCTTGGATGTCCAGGGCCCCACGCTCAGGAAAGAGGGTTCTGCCAGGTCGGATGGGCCCAGTGATGGGGACGCTGGTCCCCACACTTCCCTCCAGTAGCGCTAGGAGAAAGAGCAAGCAGAGCACAGCCTATGTCTTGGTGCCAGCCAGGCCCATCTCAACCCAGGACCGCTTGCTCCCAGGGGGGTGGCCGCTGCCTCTCCGACAGATCCCACTGGGTGCTGAGCCTTCCCTCGCAAAGACAAGAAGGGAGAAGGCAGTGGGTTTGGAGCGAGGCAGTATCTGAGCACCGAAGAGCCTTCACTCCTTCCTAAAATGGGCACAGAGCATCTCCTGTGCTCTCTGAGGTGGGGTAGGGGGCACTGCATGCTGGCCACCATGCTGGGCACTGCAGTCCACGGAGCGCAGTGCATCCTCATGGAGACTTGAAGTGATCACAGTCGAGTCACACATGAGAGTGGAATGCGTACGGTTGTGGAGTTAGAGGATTTCTCAGCTGAGAATTCCTGATTCCCAGGGGGACAGCATTCCAGCAGCAGGGGAGAGAGCAGTTCATTGTATCTGGCGGCAGTTTGGTTCACTTCTCCTAAAGTGCCTGGACGTCCTGTGACATCAGACATTTGGCTTCTGTCTCCCATGTTCATCCTCAAAGGAGCATGCCACCTGAACCTTACAGAAGGTAACTCAACAACACTTCGAGCTCAGGCAAAGAAACCAAACGAACAAATGAAAAACCCTAACCTCCCCACGCCCACCCCCCCACCCCCAACACCAGAAACAACAAAGAAATCCAGAGCAGTGAAAAATGCAGTGAACAGAGCAAACCAAGTGCACAAAATGGATTTGAAAGATTCACAGAAAAGAATCCTGCAGACCTATTGGGAGACGTCTACGGAGAGGGGGAGGCACAAGTACAAACTCTTTGCAGTATGGTATTGGAAAAATGTAAGTTGTGTGTTTGGGTGGTGTTGGCATTGGCATCAGGGTGGTTGGGGGTTAGGGGGTGGGGGTAGGGGTGGCGTGGTGAGCCTCTGTAGGAAAGGGAGGCATTCATACTATAACGTTGTACAAAGAAACCTGCCGACTAGTATTCCAATGATGCCTAAGTAGGAATGTGAAACTCAACGTTCATTTATAAAATCAAAGGTCCTCCCTGCACTGACGGAAGACCCTTCCCTAACGTCGTTGGGGACAGCGAAACCACCTGACTTGCAGCTCTGCCCCTCCTATCTGTCAGTAGGTTCTCATCCAGGTGGTCCCAGGACAGACACACTCCACTGGACCACGTGCAGCTTCGAAGGGGGCTGGGCGGGCTTGGGGGCAGGGTCCGTGGGGGAACTCTCCTCTCCTAGCTGACTCTTCCACTGCCTCAAGATCACATGACCTCGAGGAGTCTCACCCAAGGAACCTTACGTATCACCTTTCTCCTTTCCCTCCCCACGCCCCCACCCCCTGCACCTAAGGTTCGACCAGCACGTTGTGATTGAGCGTCCTCGTGCATTTCCCACTGAGCCGCACAGCTGTGTCTAGTCTATCTGGGAACAGAACCGAGAATCGTTTTTGACAGATGGCTATTTACATATGCCCCCACCAAGATCCCATAGAGAGGGAAAGAAAGACCAATGATTGCCCCCACGAACACAAACAATCATGCCCTGGATAAAGAAGAGGTGACGTGCCCCACGGGGCGGGCTGTGGAGCAGGGTCAGTCGGGGACCTTCCCTCTCCTAGCTGAATCTCTGACTGCCTCAAGGTCACATGACCTCAGGGAGTCTCACCCAAGGAACTTTATCTATCACTTTTTTTTTTCCACACCCTACATCAAAGGGTCAACCGGCACCTTTGCATCCTCAGGCATTTTTGACTGAGCCGGACAGCTGTGTCTAGTTTCTTCGGGGCGGGAAGCAAAGAATCATTTCTCACCGATGCCTATATACATATGCCCCCACCATCATCTCCACAGAGAGGGAAAGGAAGTATAAATATGTCCCCCACAAACACAAACAAGCATGCCCCGGATTAAGAAGATGTAAGACGCCCCCCACTCCACACACCACCTCAGCCACCCCCTTCCCCCCCCGCCCGTTTCCAAAACAGACAGCAGAAGACTGCTCAGCCCACCACCCCTCCCCCAAGAAAGAGGAAGGGAATCATGCGTTTGGAGCAATGACGATGGACTTGGGGGGAGGGGGGCTGGGGGGCTGGGGGCGGGAGGGCGTGATGCTGTGAGAAAGACGTCTGACAGAAAGACAAATACCACACGACAGCGCTTCTATGTAGAATGCAAACCATGACAGCGATGTAGTGGATATATTCGCAACACAGGACAAACTGCTGGGTTACCAGTGGGCAGACGGAAGGCGAGGGGCGTAAGAGGCACACACTTATCAGGTGTGAGATCAGCTAAAAGAATGTCCTGTATGACACCGGGACCTAGAGCCAATACTTTCTAGGAAGCATCAAGGAAATGTAAGCTTTGAGGAATTGTCAATCACTAGACTGTACACCTTCCATAATATTGTAGAGCAAGCATCGTTTCAATGAAAGAACAAAACCAAAGAGAACACAACAAAACACCAAAAACCAAAAGGTGGTGGTGGAGGGGGTGGGGGTGGGGAGGGGGGTGGGGAGAAAACAGAAGAGATGAATACAAAATCAAAGCTACAGGTGGGCTGGCTTTGGGACACGATCATCGACATGAAGGAAAAGGACATGTTTCCACACTCCTTGAATCCCTTGCTAGGACACTGAACGCAAGAAGTGGCTCTCCTAACCTATGGGAATTGAAGTGGGAAGCTCTCAAGAACATCTGTCAGGAAAGGAGTAGAGTGGAATTTTGCACCATTGGGAAAAGTGTGAAAGTGTTTGTTTAGCCCTTGGGCAGGAATCGTTTTGAGCAAGTGTGTTGCCAACTGGCTTGTGTTCCCCCCAGTACCTGTGCTCAGCTTCTAAACCCCCGCGTGCATCCCTTGGGGGCAGGCTAAGGCCAACGCATCCCCTTGGCCCGCAAGTCATTTCCATTCTGAGCACCTTTCTACGTGAGCCTCTCAGAGGTGTTTCTGGAGGTGTGTAAACAGACTTCCCGGAGAAAGGTGTGCATTGTTCCCGCTGGGGATTGCGAGTGACCACGCCCTCAGGCCCTAAATCCGATCAGAAGCTTGCAGCGCATTGGTGGATTTCGTGCCCCCGGGGGTTGGGATGGGGGCGGAGTGGGTGGTGAGCCATCAAAGGGCTGGTGGGACTGGCCCAGGCTGTCACTTGCAGACCGGCCGTCTCCGGGAAGGAGGCATCCCTGCTGCAGCTGGAGCTCCGAGATGGACACTCTCGACACTCTCGTGGGCCTCGTTTGCAGAGACATGGAGGCTGCTTCTCTCGACTCGGGAGGTGAGCCTCCAGCTCAGTTCCACGTCTTTCCCAAACTCCACTCTTCCCGGCCAAGTGCCGCTGCTGTGGATGCCCGCCGGGGACCCTCTCGGCAGGAGGAACCGTGCCCGCCGGCCCAGACCGTTGGGCGCTGCCAGCGTGGTGACTTGGCGCGTGTGTCAGCAGGGCTGGCTCCCGCCCAGACACGTCTCCTGAGTTGGAGGAGACCGTCTGTGGTCGGGGCTGGGCTTTGCAATATGGGGAACACCTGCTACTTGAATGCAGCCCTGCAGTGTCTGACCCACACACCACCCCTGGCCAGCTGGCTGCTGTCCCAGCAGCACTCGACGATCTGTCCAACCCAGACCTTCTGCATGCTGTGTGCTATGCAAGCCCACATCACGCGAGCCCTCCTTCATCCTGGCGAGGTGATCCGGCCCCGCCAGGACCTGCTCACTAGCTTCCACAGGCACGAGCAGGAAGATTCCCACGAGTTTCTGATGTTCACGCTGGATGCCATGCAGCAAGCGTGCTTGCGTGCCTGTGAGCTGTTGGGCTGTCCCTCCAACAACACCACCCTCATCCGTCAGATCTTTGGTGGGTCCTGGCGATCTCAGGTCCAGTGTCTCCACTGCCTTGGGGTTTCAGACACGTTCGACCCTTATCTGGACATCACCCTGGATATCACGGCAGCTCAGAGTGTGGACCAAGCTTTGAAAGAGCTGGTGAAGCCCGAGAAGCTGGACGGTGAAAATGCCTATCGTTGCAGTGTTTGTCTCCAGAAGGTGCCTGCCACCAAGAGGTTGACTCTGCACAGCGCCTCCAAGGTCCTGATCCTTGTGCTGAAACGCTTCACACAGATCGCCGGCGACAAAATGGCTCAGAAAGTGCACTATCCCCAGTGCCTCGACTTGCAACCCTACATGTCCGAGCAGACGGCAGGCCCACTGGATTATGTGCTCTATGCAGTGCTGGTGCACTCTGGGTGGAGCTGTCACCGAGGACACTACTTTTGTTATGTCCAAGCTGGCAACGGCCAGTGGTATCACATGGACGATGCCAAGGTTACCGCCTGTGACGTGACGTCTGCCCTGAGCCAAAGCGCCTATGTCCTCTTTTATGCCCAGAAGAGTGCCTTGGAAGGAGACGGTGGGCCAGTGGCACCGGGAGGGGCACCGACGTCCCTGGGGGCTGACCCCACAGGCACTGTCGTGGCCCACAGGGGACCGGAAAGAGATGCCAGCATCAGAGCTCCTGGGTCGGAGGAGCCCCTGGAGGAAACAGGCGTTCAAGCAATCAGCTTAGAGCAGTGGAGACGCCTCCAAGAACACGACCGACCTCGGCCTGAATTCAACCTCAGGAAGGTCGAGTCTGCCCTGCCTGCCGGTGCGGTCGTGATTCACCGGTCGAAATACGCAGCTGGCATGAACCCACAACTGCCTGAACCGGGGAACTACCAGCTCAACCATCCAACCAGGGACAGCCCACCTCAGGGGCCCATCAACATCAGCAACGTCCCTTGTCTCAGCGGGAGGGCCAAAACTACCAAGAAAAAGAACAAGAAGAAGCAGGGGGCTCTGGGTGCATTGCACTAGGCTCCGGTGCACATCCCTGCAGACACGCACACACACCCACGCACCAACCCACACACCCACCCGCTCACACACTTGCTGCCCAACCTACGCTCACCTAGAGGAAATCGGGTGTGCTACACGTGGGAATAATCTACCCTTGTGGAAGGACTGTTAGTCTGCAGTGTTCATGGGACGTGCTATTCACTTGGAACTTCTTACTACTGAGCTTTCAGGCGTGGCTCTCCACTGGCATGCTACTGGGGAGGGTGGGATTGATGACTGGGTCTAAGGACTGTCTCAGCACAATCCACGTCCACGGCACTGGAACAGTCCTTTGGGGATGGGGCGTCTGGTAGGTTTCCTTTGGTTTTAACCCTCCCCTCCCCACCCCCAACCCCTTCATTTGCTGCACTATTGGCTTCTTGTGAAGGACGCAGCCTGGAGGCTCCTCAGAAAGGCTCACGCCCACCCAGGTGAGGAGGAAACCTCCTGAGCCCTTCAGAGGGTCCATGACCCTCTCCTGCCTGCTGGGGTCTCCCCCTCCTGGTCCAGTCAACTGGGGATGACCCCAGCCTCCCAGGTCACCAGCCCCCACACCCCATCCCGCTGCGCATAGCTCAGCACAGCACAGACAAATACGAATATTCCCAAGACCTGGTGCAGGATTCCATGGGAGCCGGGCAAGCAGGCTCTAAGGGTGGCTGTCAATCGGAGGCCTTGTGCAAATGCCTGAAAGGAATGACCCGGCCACCCATTCATCACTTGCCCTGGAGACTTCACAAGGATACTTCTCCAAAGACACCTGGGGCTGGATTTCATTTGAAAGGGATATGTTGGAAACTCTCCAAATGCCAACCAGGAGAAACGATGCAAACCACCCACCCCCACAGCAACACCAGCAACAACGCCAAAACCCCAACAGCAAGAGACAGACTCGGTACATCTTCTGACAGACCCGCACAGGTGAGAGTGGGATGTCAGGTACTATGGGGACCAGTGTGACAGAGGGGTCTCCACGGTGGGGAGGAGGATCCCTGTGGCAAGTGGGAGCTTGAACACGTCCTCAATTTTCCCTCTAAAGCTGACAGTGATTGCCACTGGTTCACTGATTGCAGGTGCCTGCGAGGACCACAGTGTCTTCTGGCCACAGCACAGCAAGCGCACGAGTGAGCCAGTGGAGCGAGTGAGGGGGTGAGTGCAGGAGCTGTCCCACGAAGGGCAGAGGTGGGGCTCTGTTTCCCTAGCCCTTGGGTCGAATCGTGGGAGGGTGAACCCAGAGGACCTGGGGGGATCGTCAAAGCCCAGGATCCTTCCCCAAGACCGAAGGAAGGAACATAGACATTGGTGAGGAAGGGTTAGGGGGAGGGGGAGTGGACTGTGACTTGGAGGTGCTGTCTCTCCACCTCTGCACCAGGTGCGTGGCCATCTCCAGGCAAGGAGAGGCAACCGGAGGAGAAGCCACCAAGAGATCCGTATCCTCTGCAGGTCCACATGGAGGAAGGGGCTCGTTCTACCCTTTGAGAGTCCCTGAGCGGCATAGAACGGGGCACCTCTGGGAACGTGGGCCAAAACAACTGCATCATGCCTGGGAAAGCCTGGGACAACCCCCTGGAGTGGGCCAGTGGCTCCAGGTGAAGGAAGGGGCATTCTTGGCCGAGTTCACAGCACGTCAGTGCTCCCGCTCCCCCTCCTCCCGCCCCTCCCCCTCCCCCTCATCCCTTTATCCCCTGAAGCAAACACTGACTAACACTGGGGCCCAATCAGATTCTCCCTCGTGGGGACACAGCCTTGAGGCACATCCACTTACCATGGTTTGTCTTGTAAGTGAGGAAAGCCAAGGTGGAATGCCGAGGACCCCAATCCCCAGGGCGACTCTGCGGGAGACGCCACAGGGCCCGTGTGGGGAGGAGGGGGTGGACAGAATCGGGGAGCCCTTGCTCAGGCCTGCCCAGTGCCTCATCCCCACCCCACACCCCACGCACCGTCCCTCCACGCCCAGCCATCTTCCAGGCCAGCCCCTGGCATGGTGTTCACTCCACTGGAGAATGGATGGTGGAGATCGTGGTTCCAAAGAGCTCCCTGCCTCTAGGATGCCTTTGAGCACGTGGAGTGGAGTGAGAAGCTCCCAGGGTAGCTCCGACCTGGGTTTCAGCCTCAGGGGACCTGGAAGGGGCTCTTGGACTGAGGGTGAAACCGCGAGGGGCAGGCCGTGTCTGACGGACCAGGCTTCCCTCAGACATCCTCAGGCACCTGCACCGTGGAAGGAGCCCTGTGGAGCCCCGCGAGACAGACACCCCGACACCACCTCTGCTAATGATGGGCGTGTCTGGGCCATGGGAAATGGATCAAACGAACCTGGCACGGGACAGGGTTTGGATGCAGTCTACTTGGTAATAAACTGAGTGAAATCATTGGCATGAGTGTTTAATTCGAGAAATGAAGACCTATGAAATTCATCGCGGGGTTGGGGGGGCAGGGCTGTGTATCTCTGGAGAGGTGCCCTGTCTTGTCTGGGCGGAAGTGCACTCCAGAAACCCGGAAGTGTCGTTCTTCAACACCAATGGAAAGCTGTGTTTCTAGAAGGGGTTTTCCTTTGACTCAAGCCACCAAGAGGGACGGTATTGCATGGGTGTTTTGGTGTGTAATCACCGCTGGTCCACGGGATAGGATGATTATTCTCAGTTTCATGTCTGAAGTTCATCCCCCTGGTACCGAGGGCAAACGAGGGTGCCTGTGGCTTCTGAGAAGGGCAGTCCCTTGGATGTCCAGGGCCCCACGCTCAGGAAAGAGGGTTCTGCCAGGTCGGATGGGCCCAGTGATGGGGACGCTGGTCCCCACACTTCCCTCCAGTAGCGCTAGGAGAAAGAGCAAGCAGAGCACAGCCTATGTCTTGGTGCCAGCCAGGCCCATCTCAACCCAGGACCGCTTGCTCCCAGGGGGGTGGCCGCTGCCTCTCCGACAGATCCCACTGGGTGCTGAGCCTTCCCTCGCAAAGACAAGAAGGGAGAAGGCAGTGGGTTTGGAGCGAGGCAGTATCTGAGCACCGAAGAGCCTTCACTCCTTCCTAAAATGGGCACAGAGCATCTCCTGTGCTCTCTGAGGTGGGGTAGGGGGCACTGCATGCTGGCCACCATGCTGGGCACTGCAGTCCACGGAGCGCAGTGCATCCTCATGGAGACTTGAAGTGATCACAGTCGAGTCACACATGAGAGTGGAATGCGTACGGTTGTGGAGTTAGAGGATTTCTCAGCTGAGAATTCCTGATTCCCAGGGGGACAGCATTCCAGCAGCAGGGGAGAGAGCAGTTCATTGTATCTGGCGGCAGTTTGGTTCACTTCTCCTAAAGTGCCTGGACGTCCTGTGACATCAGACATTTGGCTTCTGTCTCCCATGTTCATCCTCAAAGGAGCATGCCACCTGAACCTTACAGAAGGTAACTCAACAACACTTCGAGCTCAGGCAAAGAAACCAAACGAACAAATGAAAAACCCTAACCTCCCCACGCCCACCCCCCCACCCCCAACACCAGAAACAACAAAGAAATCCAGAGCAGTGAAAAATGCAGTGAACAGAGCAAACCAAGTGCACAAAATGGATTTGAAAGATTCACAGAAAAGAATCCTGCAGACCTATTGGGAGACGTCTACGGAGAGGGGGAGGCACAAGTACAAACTCTTTGCAGTATGGTATTGGAAAAATGTAAGTTGTGTGTTTGGGTGGTGTTGGCATTGGCATCAGGGTGGTTGGGGGTTAGGGGGTGGGGGTAGGGGTGGCGTGGTGAGCCTCTGTAGGAAAGGGAGGCATTCATACTATAACGTTGTACAAAGAAACCTGCCGACTAGTATTCCAATGATGCCTAAGTAGGAATGTGAAACTCAACGTTCATTTATAAAATCAAAGGTCCTCCCTGCACTGACGGAAGACCCTTCCCTAACGTCGTTGGGGACAGCGAAACCACCTGACTTGCAGCTCTGCCCCTCCTATCTGTCAGTAGGTTCTCATCCAGGTGGTCCCAGGACAGACACACTCCACTGGACCACGTGCAGCTTCGAAGGGGGCTGGGCGGGCTTGGGGGCAGGGTCCGTGGGGGAACTCTCCTCTCCTAGCTGACTCTTCCACTGCCTCAAGATCACATGACCTCGAGGAGTCTCACCCAAGGAACCTTACGTATCACCTTTCTCCTTTCCCTCCCCACGCCCCCACCCCCTGCACCTAAGGTTCGACCAGCACGTTGTGATTGAGCGTCCTCGTGCATTTCCCACTGAGCCGCACAGCTGTGTCTAGTCTATCTGGGAACAGAACCGAGAATCGTTTTTGACAGATGGCTATTTACATATGCCCCCACCAAGATCCCATAGAGAGGGAAAGAAAGACCAATGATTGCCCCCACGAACACAAACAATCATGCCCTGGATAAAGAAGAGGTGACGTGCCCCACGGGGCGGGCTGTGGAGCAGGGTCAGTCGGGGACCTTCCCTCTCCTAGCTGAATCTCTGACTGCCTCAAGGTCACATGACCTCAGGGAGTCTCACCCAAGGAACTTTATCTATCACTTTTTTTTTTCCACACCCTACATCAAAGGGTCAACCGGCACCTTTGCATCCTCAGGCATTTTTGACTGAGCCGGACAGCTGTGTCTAGTTTCTTCGGGGCGGGAAGCAAAGAATCATTTCTCACCGATGCCTATATACATATGCCCCCACCATCATCTCCACAGAGAGGGAAAGGAAGTATAAATATGTCCCCCACAAACACAAACAAGCATGCCCCGGATTAAGAAGATGTAAGACGCCCCCCACTCCACACACCACCTCAGCCACCCCCTTCCCCCCCCGCCCGTTTCCAAAACAGACAGCAGAAGACTGCTCAGCCCACCACCCCTCCCCCAAGAAAGAGGAAGGGAATCATGCGTTTGGAGCAATGACGATGGACTTGGGGGGAGGGGGGCTGGGGGGCTGGGGGCGGGAGGGCGTGATGCTGTGAGAAAGACGTCTGACAGAAAGACAAATACCACACGACAGCGCTTCTATGTAGAATGCAAACCATGACAGCGATGTAGTGGATATATTCGCAACACAGGACAAACTGCTGGGTTACCAGTGGGCAGACGGAAGGCGAGGGGCGTAAGAGGCACACACTTATCAGGTGTGAGATCAGCTAAAAGAATGTCCTGTATGACACCGGGACCTAGAGCCAATACTTTCTAGGAAGCATCAAGGAAATGTAAGCTTTGAGGAATTGTCAATCACTAGACTGTACACCTTCCATAATATTGTAGAGCAAGCATCGTTTCAATGAAAGAACAAAACCAAAGAGAACACAACAAAACACCAAAAACCAAAAGGTGGTGGTGGAGGGGGTGGGGGTGGGGAGGGGGGTGGGGAGAAAACAGAAGAGATGAATACAAAATCAAAGCTACAGGTGGGCTGGCTTTGGGACACGATCATCGACATGAAGGAAAAGGACATGTTTCCACACTCCTTGAATCCCTTGCTAGGACACTGAACGCAAGAAGTGGCTCTCCTAACCTATGGGAATTGAAGTGGGAAGCTCTCAAGAACATCTGTCAGGAAAGGAGTAGAGTGGAATTTTGCACCATTGGGAAAAGTGTGAAAGTGTTTGTTTAGCCCTTGGGCAGGAATCGTTTTGAGCAAGTGTGTTGCCAACTGGCTTGTGTTCCCCCCAGTACCTGTGCTCAGCTTCTAAACCCCCGCGTGCATCCCTTGGGGGCAGGCTAAGGCCAACGCATCCCCTTGGCCGGCAAGTCATTTCCATTCTGAGCACCTTTCTACGTGAGCCTCTCAGAGGTGTTTCTGGAGGTGTGTAAACAGACTTCCCGGAGAAAGGTGTGCATTGTTCCCGCTGGGGATTGCGAGTGACCACGCCCTCAGGCCCTAAATCCGATCAGAAGCTTGCAGCGCATTGGTGGATTTCGTGCCCCCGGGGGTTGGGATGGGGGCGGAGTGGGTGGTGAGCCATCAAAGGGCTGGTGGGACTGGCCCAGGCTGTCACTTGCAGACCGGCCGTCTCTGGGAAGGAGGCATCCCTGCTGCAGCTGGAGCTCCGAGATGGACACTCTCGACACTCTCGTGGGCCTCGTTTGCAGAGACATGGAGGCTGCTTCTCTCGACTCGGGAGGTGAGCCTCCACCTCAGTTCCACGTCTTTCCCAAACTCCACTCTTCCCGGCCAAGTGCCGCTGCTGTGGATGCCCGCCGGGGACCCTCTCGGCAGGAGGAACCGTGCCCGCCGGCCCAGACCGTTGGGCGCTGCCAGCGTGGTGACTTGGCGCGTGTGTCAGCAGGGCTGGCTCCCGCGCAGACATGTCTCCTGAGTTGGAGGAGACCGTCTGTGGTCGGGGCTGGGCTTTGCAATATGGGGAACACCTGCTACTTGAATGCAGCCCTGCAGTGTCTGACCCACATACCACCCCTGGCCAGCTGGCTGCTGTCCCAGCAGCACTCGACGATCTGTCCAACCCAGACCTTCTGCATGCTGTGTGCTATGCAAGCCCACATCACGCGAGCCCTCCTTCATCCTGGCGAGGTGATCCGGCCCCGCCAGGACCTGCTCACTAGCTTCCACAGGCACGAGCAGGAAGATTCCCACGAGTTTCTGATGTTCACGCTGGATGCCATGCAGCAAGCGTGCTTGCGTGCCTGTGAGCTGTTGGGCTGTCCCTCCAACAACACCACCCTCATCCGTCAGATCTTTGGTGGGTCCTGGCGATCTCAGGTCCAGTGTCTCCACTGCCTTGGGGTTTCAGACACGTTCGACCCTTATCTGGACATCACCCTGGATATCACGGCAGCTCAGAGTGTGGACCAAGCTTTGAAAGAGCTGGTGAAGCCCGAGAAGCTGGACGGTGAAAATGCCTATCGTTGCAGTGTTTGTCTCCAGAAGGTGCCTGCCACCAAGAGGTTGACTCTGCACAGCGCCTCCAAGGTCCTGATCCTTGTGCTGAAACGCTTCACACAGATCGCCGGCGACAAAATGGCTCAGAAAGTGCACTATCCCCAGTGCCTCGACTTGCAACCCTACATGTCCGAGCAGACGGCAGGCCCACTGGATTATGTGCTCTATGCAGTGCTGGTGCACTCTGGGTGGAGCTGTCACCGAGGACACTACTTTTGTTATGTCCAAGCTGGCAACGGCCAGTGGTATCACATGGACGATGCCAAGGTTACCGCCTGTGACGTGACGTCTGCCCTGAGCCAAAGCGCCTATGTCCTCTTTTATGCCCAGAAGAGTGCCTTGGAAGGAGACGGTGGGCCAGTGGCACCGGGAGGGGCACCGACGTCCCTGGGGGCTGACCCCACAGGCACTGTCGTGGCCCACAGGGGACCGGAAAGAGATGCCAGCATCAGAGCTCCTGGGTCGGAGGAGCCCCTGGAGGAAACAGGCGTTCAAGCAATCAGCTTAGAGCAGTGGAGACGCCTCCAAGAACACGACCGACCTCGGCCTGAATTCAACCTCAGGAAGGTCGAGTCTGCCCTGCCTGCCGGTGCGGTCGTGATTCACCGGTCGAAATACGCAGCTGGCATGAACCCACAACTGCCTGAACCGGGGAACTACCAGCTCAACCATCCAACCAGGGACAGCCCACCTCAGGGGCCCATCAACATCAGCAACGTCCCTTGTCTCAGCGGGAGGGCCAAAACTACCAAGAAAAAGAACAAGAAGAAGCAGGGGGCTCTGGGTGCATTGCACTAGGCTCCGGTGCACATCCCTGCAGACACGCACACACACCCACGCACCAACCCACACACCCACCCGCTCACACACTTGCTGCCCAACCTACGCTCACCTAGAGGAAATCGGGTGTGCTACACGTGGGAATAATCTACCCTTGTGGAAGGACTGTTAGTCTGCAGTGTTCATGGGACGTGCTATTCACTTGGAACTTCTTACTACTGAGCTTTCAGGCGTGGCTCTCCACTG
The DNA here is from genome assembly GCF_030028045.1 of Hippopotamus amphibius kiboko. Taxonomy (NCBI): domain Eukaryota; kingdom Metazoa; phylum Chordata; class Mammalia; order Artiodactyla; family Hippopotamidae; genus Hippopotamus; species Hippopotamus amphibius. The sequence continues at coordinate 34,392,269 of NC_080193.1, forward strand.
GCATGCTACTGGGGAGGGTGGGATTGATGACTGGGTCTAAGGACTGTCTCAGCACAATCCACGTCCACGGCACTGGAACAGTCCTTTGGGGATGGGGCGTCTGGTAGGTTTCCTTTGGTTTTAACCCTCCCCTCCCCACCCCCAACCCCTTCATTTGCTGCACTATTGGCTTCTTGTGAAGGACGCAGCCTGGAGGCTCCTCAGAAAGGCTCACGCCCACCCAGGTGAGGAGGAAACCTCCTGAGCCCTTCAGAGGGTCCATGACCCTCTCCTGCCTGCTGGGGTCTCCCCCTCCTGGTCCAGTCAACTGGGGATGACCCCAGCCTCCCAGGTCACCAGCCCCCACACCCCATCCCGCTGCGCATAGCTCAGCACAGCACAGACAAATACGAATATTCCCAAGACCTGGTGCAGGATTCCATGGGAGCCGGGCAAGCAGGCTCTAAGGGTGGCTGTCAATCGGAGGCCTTGTGCAAATGCCTGAAAGGAATGACCCGGCCACCCATTCATCACTTGCCCTGGAGACTTCACAAGGATACTTCTCCAAAGACACCTGGGGCTGGATTTCATTTGAAAGGGATATGTTGGAGACTCTCCAAATGCCAACCAGGAGAAACGATGCAAACCACCCACCCCCGCAGCAACACCAGCAACAACGCCAAAACCCCAACAGCAAGAGACAGACTCGGTACATCTTCTGACAGACCCGCACAGGTGAGAGTGGGATGTCAGGTACTATGGGGACCAGTGTGACAGAGGGGTCTCCACGGTGGGGAGGAGGATCCCTGCGGCAAGTGGGAGCTTGAACACGTCCTCAATTTTCCCTCTAAAGCTGACAGCGATTGCCACTGGTTCACTGATTGCAGGTGCCTGCGAGGACCACAGTGTCTTCTGGCCACAGCACAGCAAGCGCACGAGTGAGCCAGCGGAGCGAGTGAGGGGGTGAGTGCAGGAGCTGTCCCACGAAGGGCAGAGGTGGGGCTCTGTTTCCCTAGCCCTTGGGTCGAATCGTGGGAGGGCGAACCCAGAGGACCTGGGGGGATCGTCAAAGCCCAGGATCCTTCCCCAAGACCGAAGGAAGGAACATAGACATTGGTGAGGAAGGGTTAGGGGGAGGGGGAGTGGACTGTGACCTGGAGGTGCTGTCTCTCCACCTCTGCACCAGGTGCGTGGCCATCTCCAGGCAAGGAGAGGCAACCGGAGGAGAAGCCACCAAGAGATCCGTATCCTGTGCAGGTCCACATGGAGGAAGGGGCTCGTTCTACCCTTTGAGAGTCCCTGAGCGGCATAGAACGGGGCACCTCTGGGAACGTGGGCCAAAACAACTGCATCATGCCTGGGAAAGCCTGGGACAACCCCCTGGAGTGGGCCAGTGGCTCCAGGTGAAGGAAGGGGCATTCTTGGCCGAGTTCACAGCACGTCAGTGCTCCCGCTCCCCCTCCTCCCGCCCCTCCCCCTCCCCCTCATCCCTTTATCCCCTGAAGCAAACACTGACTAACACTGGGGCCCAATCAGATTCTCCCTCGTGGGGACACAGCCTTGAGGCACATCCACTTACCATGGTTTGTCTTGTAAGTGAGGAAAGCCAAGGTGGAATGCCGAGGACCCCAATCCCCAGGGCGACTCTGCGGGAGACGCCACAGGGCCCGTGTGGGGAGGAGGGGGTGGACAGAATCGGGGAGCCCTTGCTCAGGCCTGCCCAGTGCCTCATCCCCACCCCACACCCCACGCACCGTCCCTCCACGCCCAGCCATCTTCCAGGCCAGCCCCTGGCATGGTGTTCACTCCACTGGAGAATGGATGGTGGAGATCGTGGTTCCAAAGAGCTCCCTGCCTCTAGGATGCCTTTGAGCACGTGGAGTGGAGTGAGAAGCTCCCAGGGTAGCTCCGACCTGGGTTTCAGCCTCGGGGGACCTGGAAGGGGCTCTTGGACTGAGGGTGAAACCGCGAGGGGCAGGCCGTGTCTGACGGACCAGGCTTCCCTCAGACATCCTCAGGCACCTGCACCGTGGAAGGAGCCCTGTGGAGCCCCGCGAGACAGACACCCCAACACCACCTCTGCTAATGATGGGCGTGTCTGGGCCATGGGAAATGGATCAAACGAACCTGGCACGGGACAGGGTTTGGATGCAGTCTACTTGGTAATAAACTGAGTGAAATCATTGGCATGAGTGTTTAATTCGAGAAATGAAGACCTATGAAATTCATCGCGGGGTTGGGGGGGCAGGGCTGTGTATCTCTGGAGAGGTGCCCTGTCTTGTCTGGGCGGAAGTGCACTCCAGAAACCCGGAAGTGTCGTTCTTCAACACCAATGGAAAGCTGTGTTTCTAGAAGGGGTTTTCCTTTGACTCAAGCCACCAAGAGGGACGGTATTGCATGGGTGTTTTGGTGTGTAATCACCGCTGGTCCACGGGATAGGATGATTATTCTCAGTTTCATGTCTGAAGTTCATCCCCCTGGTACCGAGGGCAAACGAGGGTGCCTGTGGCTTCTGAGAAGGGCAGTCCCTTGGATGTCCAGGGCCCCACGCTCAGGAAAGAGGGTTCTGCCAGGTCGGATGGGCCCAGTGATGGGGACGCTGGTCCCCACACTTCCCTCCAGTAGCGCTAGGAGAAAGAGCAAGCAGAGCACAGCCTATGCCTTGGTGCCAGCCAGGCCCATCTCAACCCAGGACCGCTTGCTCCCAGGGGGGTGGCCGCTGCATCTCCGACAGATCCCACTGGGTGCTGAGCCTTCCCTCGCAAAGACAAGAAGGGAGAAGGCAGTGGGTTTAGAGCGAGGCAGTATCTGAGCACCGAAGAGCCTTCACTCCTTCCTAAAATGGGCACAGAGCATCTCCTGTGCTCTCTGAGGTGGGGTAGGGGGCACTGCATGCTGGCCACCATGCTGGGCACTGCAGTCCACGGAGCGCAGTGCATCCTCATGGAGACTTGAAGTGATCACAGTCGAGTCACACATGAGAGTGGAATGCGTACGGTTGTGGAGTTAGAGGATTTCTCAGCTGAGAATTCCTGATTCCCAGGGGGACAGCATTCCAGCAGCAGGGGAGAGAGCAGTTCATTGTATCTGGCGGCAGTTTGGTTCACTTCTCCTAAAGTGCCTGGACGTCCTGTGACATCAGACATTTGGCTTCTGTCTCCCATGTTCATCCTCAAAGGAGCATGCCACCTGAACCTTACAGAAGGTAACTCAACAACACTTCGAGCTCAGGCAAAGAAACCAAACGAACAAATGAAAAACCCTAACCTCCCCACGCCCACCCCCCCCCACCCCCAACACCAGAAACAACAAAGAAATCCAGAGCAGTGAAAAATGCAGTGAACAGAGCAAACCAAGTGCACAAAATGGATTTGAAAGATTCACAGAAAAGAATCCTGCAGACCTATTGGGAGACGTCTACGGAGAGGGGGAGGCACAAGTACAAACTCTTTGCAGTATGGTATTGGAAAAATGTAAGTTGTGTGTTTGGGTGGTGTTGGCATTGGCATCAGGGTGGTTGGGGGTTAGGGGGTGGGGGTAGGGGTGGCGTGGTGAGCCTCTGTAGGAAAGGGAGGCATTCATACTATAACGTTGTACAAAGAAACCTGCCGACTAGTATTCCAATGATGCCTAAGTAGGAATGTGAAACTCAACGTTCATTTATAAAATCAAAGGTCCTCCCTGCACTGACGGAAGACCCTTCCCTAACGTCGTTGGGGACAGCGAAACCACCTGACTTGCAGCTCTGCCCCTCCTATCTGTCAGTAGGTTCTCATCCAGGTGGTCCCAGGACAGACACACTCCACTGGACCACGTGCAGCTTCGAAGGGGGCTGGGCGGGCTTGGGGGCAGGGTCCGTGGGGGAACTCTCCTCTCCTAGCTGACTCTTCCACTGCCTCAAGATCACATGACCTCGAGGAGTCTCACCCAAGGAACCTTACGTATCACCTTTCTCCTTTCCCTCCCCACGCCCCCACCCCCTGCACCTAAGGTTCGACCAGCACGTTGTGATTGAGCGTCCTCGTGCATTTCCCACTGAGCCACACAGCTGTGTCTAGTCTATCTGGGAACAGAACCGAGAATCGTTTTTGACAGATGGCTATTTACATATGCCCCCACCAAGATCCCATAGAGAGGGAAAGAAAGACCAATGATTGCCCCCACGAACACAAACAATCATGCCCTGGATAAAGAAGAGGTGACGTGCCCCACGGGGCGGGCTGTGGAGCAGGGTCAGTCGGGGACCTTCCCTCTCCTAGCTGAATCTCTGACTGCCTCAAGGTCACATGACCTCAGGGAGTCTCACCCAAGGAACTTTATCTATCACTTTTTTTTTTCCACACCCTACATCAAAGGGTCAACCGGCACCTTTGCATCCTCAGGCATTTTTGACTGAGCCGGACAGCTGTGTCTAGTTTCTTCGGGGCGGGAAGCAAAGAATCATTTCTCACCGATGCCTATATACATATGCCCTCACCATCATCTCCACAGAGAGGGAAAGGAAGTATAAATATGTCCCCCACAAACACAAACAAGCATGCCCCGGATTAAGAAGATGTAAGACGCCCCCCACTCCACACACCACCTCAGCCACCCCCTTCCCCCCCCGCCCGTTTCCAAAACAGACAGCAGAAGACTGCTCAGCCCACCACCCCTCCCCCAAGAAAGAGGAAGGGAATCATGCGTTTGGAGCAATGACGATGGACTTGGGGGGAGGGGGGCTGGGGGGCTGGGGGCGGGAGGGCGTGATGCTGTGAGAAAGACGTCTGACAGAAAGACAAATACCACACGACAGCGCTTCTATGTAGAATGCAAACCATGACAGCGATGTAGTGGATATATTCGCAACACAGGACAAACTGCTGGGTTACCAGTGGGCAGACGGAAGGCGAGGGGCGTAAGAGGCACACACTTATCAGGTGTGAGATCAGCTAAAAGAATGTCCTGTATGACACCGGGACCTAGAGCCAATACTTTCTAGGAAGCATCAAGGAAATGTAAGCTTTGAGGAATTGTCAATCACTAGACTGTACACCTTCCATAATATTGTAGAGCAAGCATCGTTTCAATGAAAGAACAAAACCAAAGAGAACACAACAAAACACCAAAAACCAAAAGGTGGTGGTGGAGGGGGTGGGGGTGGGGAGGGGGGTGGGGAGAAAACACAGAAGAGATGAATACAAAATCAAAGCTACAGGTGGGCTGGCTTTGGGACACGATCATCGACATGAAGGAAAAGGACATGTTTCCACACTCCTTGAATCCCTTGCTAGGACACTGAACGCAAGAAGTGGCTCTCCTAACCTATGGGAATTGAAGTGGGAAGCTCTCAAGAACATCTGTCAGGAAAGGAGTAGAGTGGAATTTTGCACCATTGGGAAAAGTGTGAAAGTGTTTGTTTAGCCCTTGGGCAGGAATCGTTTTGAGCAAGTGTGTTGCCAACTGGCTTGTGTTCCCCCCAGTACCTGTGCTCAGCTTCTAAACCCCCGCGTGCATCCCTTGGGGGCAGGCTAAGGCCAACGCATCCCCTTGGCCCGCAAGTCATTTCCATTCTGAGCACCTTTCTACGTGAGCCTCTCAGAGGTGTTTCTGGAGGTGTGTAAACAGACTTCCCGGAGAAAGGTGTGCATTGTTCCCACTGGGGATTGCGAGTGACCACGCCCTCAGGCCCTAAATCCGATCAGAAGCTTGCAGCGCATTGGTGGATTTCGTGCCCCCGGGGGTTGGGATGGGGGCGGAGTGGGTGGTGAGCCATCAAAGGGCTGGTGGGACTGGCCCAGGCTGTCACTTGCAGACCGGCCGTCTCTGGGAAGGAGGCATCCCTGCTGCAGCTGGAGCTCCGAGATGGACACTCTCGACACTCTTGTGGGCCTCGTTTGCAGAGACATGAAGGCTGCTTCTCTCGACTCGGGAGGTGAGCCTCCAGCTCAGTTCCACGTCTTTCCCAAACTCCACTCTTCCCGGCCAAGTGCCGCTGCTGTGGATGCCCGCCGGGGACCCTCTCGGCAGGAGGAACCGTGCCCGCCGGCCCAGACCGTTGGGCGCTGCCAGCGTGGTGACTTGGCGCGTGTGTCAGCAGGGCTGGCTCCCGCCCAGACACGTCTCCTGAGTTGGAGGAGACCGTCTGTGGTCAGGGCTGGGCTTTGCAATATGGGGAACACCTGCTACTTGAATGCAGCCCTGCAGTGTCTGACCCACACACCACCCCTGGCCAGCTGGCTGCTGTCCCAGCAGCACTCGACGATCTGTCCAACCCAGACCTTCTGCATGCTGTGTGCTATGCAAGCCCACATCACGCGAGCCCTCCTTCATCCTGGCGAGGTGATCTGGCCCCGCCAGGACCTGCTCACTAGCTTCCACAGGCACGAGCAGGAAAATTCCCACGAGTTTCTGATGTTCACGCTGGATGCCATGCAGCAAGCGTGCTTGCGTGCCTGTGAGCTGTTGGGCTGTCCCTCCAACAACACCACCCTCATCCGTCAGATCTTTGGTGGGTCCTGGCGATCTCAGGTCCAGTGTCTCCACTGCCTTGGGGTTTCAGACACGTTCGACCCTTATCTGGACATCACCCTGGATATCACGGCAGCTCAGAGTGTGGACCAAGCTTTGAAAGAGCTGGTGAAGCCCGAGAAGCTGGACGGTGAAAATGCCTATCGTTGCAGTGTTTGTCTCCAGAAGGTGCCTGCCACCAAGAGGTTGACTCTGCACAGCGCCTCCAAGGTCCTGATCCTTGTGCTGAAACGCTTCACACAGATCGCCGGCGACAAAATGGCTCAGAAAGTGCACTATCCCCAGTGCCTCGACTTGCAACCCTACATGTCCGAGCAGACGGCAGGCCCACTGGATTATGTGCTCTATGCAGTGCTGGTGCACTCCGGGTGGAGCTGTCACCGAGGACACTACTTTTGTTATGTCCAAGCTGGCAACGGCCAGTGGTATCACATGGACGATGCCAAGGTTACCGCCTGTGACGTGACGTCTGCCCTGAGCCAAAGCGCCTATGTCCTCTTTTATGCCCAGAAGAGTGCCTTGGAAGGAGACGGTGGGCCAGTGGCACCGGGAGGGGCACCGACGTCCCTGGGGGCTGACCCCACAGGCACTGTCGTGGCCCACAGGGGACCGGAAAGAGATGCCAGCATCAGAGCTCCTGGGTCGGAGGAGCCCCTGGAGGAAACAGGCGTTCAAGCAATCAGCTTAGAGCAGTGGAGACGCCTCCAAGAACACGACCGACCTCGGCCTGAATTCAACCTCAGGAAGGTCGAGTCTGCCCTGCCTGCCAGTGCGGTCGTGATTCACCGGTCGAAATACGCAGCTGGCATGAACCCACAACTGCCTGAAACGGGGAACTACCAGCTCAACCATCCAACCAGGGACAGCCCACCTCAGGGGCCCATCAACATCAGCAACGTCCCTTGTCTCAGCGGGAGGGCCAAAACTACCAAGAAAAAGAACAAGAAGAAGCAGGGGGCTCTGGGTGCATTGCACTAGGCTCCGGTGCACATCCCTGCAGACACGCACACACACCCACGCACCAACCCACACACCCACCCGCTCACACACTTGCTGCCCAACCTACGCTCACCTAGAGGAAATCGGGTGTGCTACACGTGGGAATAATCTACCCTTGTGGAAGGACTGTTAGTCTGCAGTGTTCATGGGACGTGCTATTCACTTGGAACTTCTTACTACTGAGCTTTCAGGCGTGGCTCTCCACTGGCATGCTACTGGGGAGGGTGGGATTGATGACTGGGTCTAAGGACTGTCTCAGCACAATCCACGTCCACGGCACTGGAACAGTCCTTTGGGGATGGGGCGTCTGGTAGGTTTCCTTTGGTTTTAACCCTCCCCTCCCCACCCCCAACCCCTTCATTTGCTGCACTATTGGCTTCTTGTGAAGGACGCAGCCTGGAGGCTCCTCAGAAAGGCTCACGCCCACCCAGGTGAGGAGGAAACCTCCTGAGCCCTTCAGAGGGTCCATGACCCTCTCCTGCCTGCTGGGGTCTCCCCCTCCTGGTCCAGTCAACTGGGGATGACCCCAGCCTCCCAGGTCACCAGCCCCCACACCCCATCCCGCTGCGCATAGCTCAGCACAGCACAGACAAATACGAATATTCCCAAGACCTGGTGCAGGATTCCATGGGAGCCGGGCAAGCAGGCTCTAAGGGTGGCTGTCAATCGGAGGCCTTGTGCAAATGCCTGAAAGGAATGACCCGGCCACCCATTCATCACTTGCCCTGGAGACTTCACAAGGATACTTCTCCAAAGACACCTGGGGCTGGATTTCATTTGAAAGGGATATGTTGGAGACTCTCCAAATGCCAACCAGGAGAAACGATGCAAACCACCCACCCCCGCAGCAACACCAGCAACAACGCCAAAACCCCAACAGCAAGAGACAGACTCGGTACATCTTCTGACAGACCCGCACAGGTGAGAGTGGGATGTCAGGTACTATGGGGACCAGTGTGACAGAGGGGTCTCCACGGTGGGGAGGAGGATCCCTGCGGCAAGTGGGAGCTTGAACACGTCCTCAATTTTCCCTCTAAAGCTGACAGCGATTGCCACTGGTTCACTGATTGCAGGTGCCTGCGAGGACCACAGTGTCTTCTGGCCACAGCACAGCAAGCGCACGAGTGAGCCAGTGGAGCGAGTGAGGGGGTGAGTGCAGGAGCTGTCCCACGAAGGGCAGAGGTGGGGCTCTGTTTCCCTAGCCCTTGGGTCGAATCGTGGGAGGGCGAACCCAGAGGACCTGGGGGGATCGTCAAAGCCCAGGATCCTTCCCCAAGACCGAAGGAAGGAACATAGACATTGGTGAGGAAGGGTTAGGGGGAGGGGGAGTGGACTGTGACCTGGAGGTGCTGTCTCTCCACCTCTGCACCAGGTGCGTGGCCATCTCCAGGCAAGGAGAGGCAACCGGAGGAGAAGCCACCAAGAGATCCGTATCCTGTGCAGGTCCACATGGAGGAAGGGGCTCGTTCTACCCTTTGAGAGTCCCTGAGCGGCATAGAACGGGGCACCTCTGGGAACGTGGGCCAAAACAACTGCATCATGCCTGGGAAAGCCTGGGACAACCCCCTGGAGTGGGCCAGTGGCTCCAGGTGAAGGAAGGGGCATTCTTGGCCGAGTTCACAGCACGTCAGTGCTCCCGCTCCCCCTCCTCCCGCCCCTTCCCCTCCCCCTCATCCCTTTATCCCCTGAAGCAAACACTGACTAACACTGGGGCCCAATCAGATTCTCCCTCGTGGGGACACAGCCTTGAGGCACATCCACTTACCATGGTTTGTCTTGTAAGTGAGGAAAGCCAAGGTGGAATGCCGAGGACCCCAATCCCCAGGGCGACTCTGCGGGAGACGCCACAGGGCCCGTGTGGGGAGGAGGGGGTGGACAGAATCGGGGAGCCCTTGCTCAGGCCTGCCCAGTGCCTCATCCCCACCCCACACCCCACGCACCGTCCCTCCACGCCCAGCCATCTTCCAGGCCAGCCCCTGGCATGGTGTTCACTCCACTGGAGAATGGATGGTGGAGATCGTGGTTCCAAAGAGCTCCCTGCCTCTAGGATGCCTTTGAGCACGTGGAGTGGAGTGAGAAGCTCCCAGGGTAGCTCCGACCTGGGTTTCAGCCTCAGGGGACCTGGAAGGGGCTCTTGGACTGAGGGTGAAACCGCGAGGGGCAGGCCGTGTCTGACGGACCAGGCTTCCCTCAGACATCCTCAGGCACCTGCACCGTGGAAGGAGCCCTGTGGAGCCCCGCGAGACAGACACCCCGACACCACCTCTGCTAATGATGGGCGTGTCTGGGCCATGGGAAATGGATCAAACGAACCTGGCACGGGACAGGGTTTGGATGCAGTCTACTTGGTAATAAACTGAGTGAAATCATTGGCATGAGTGTTTAATTCGAGAAATGAAGACCTATGAAATTCATCGCGGGGTTGGGGGGGCAGGGCTGTGTATCTCTGGAGAGGTGCCCTGTCTTGTCTGGGCGGAAGTGCACTCCAGAAACCCGGAAGTGTCGTTCTTCAACACCAATGGAAAGCTGTGTTTCTAGAAGGGGTTTTCCTTTGACTCAAGCCACCAAGAGGGACGGTATTGCATGGGTGTTTTGGTGTGTAATCACCGCTGGTCCACGGGATAGGATGATTATTCTCAGTTTCATGTCTGAAGTTCATCCCCCTGGTACCGAGGGCAAACGAGGGTGCCTGTGGCTTCTGAGAAGGGCAGTCCCTTGGATGTCCAGGGCCCCACGCTCAGGAAAGAGGGTTCTGCCAGGTCGGATGGGCCCAGTGATGGGGACGCTGGTCCCCACACTTCCCTCCAGTAGCGCTAGGAGAAAGAGCAAGCAGAGCACAGCCTATGCCTTGGTGCCAGCCAGGCCCATCTCAACCCAGGACCGCTTGCTCCCAGGGGGGTGGCCGCTGCATCTCCGACAGATCCCACTGGGTGCTGAGCCTTCCCTCGCAAAGACAAGAAGGGAGAAGGCAGTGGGTTTGGAGCGAGGCAGTATCTGAGCACCGAAGAGCCTTCACTCCTTCCAAAGATGGGCACAGAGCATCTCCTGTGCTCTCTGAGGTGGGGTAGGGGGCACTGCATGCTGGCCACCATGCTGGGCACTGCAGTCCACGGAGCGCAGTGCATCCTCATGGAGACTTGAAGTGATCACAGTCGAGTCACACATGAGAGTGGAATGCGTACGGTTGTGGAGTTAGAGGATTTCTCAGCTGAGAATTCCTGATTCCCAGGGGGACAGCATTCCAGCAGCAGGGGAGAGAGCAGTTCATTGTATCTGGCGGCAGTTTGGTTCACTTCTCCTAAAGTGCCTGGACGTCCTGTGACATCAGACATTTGGCTTCTGTCTCCCATGTTCATCCTCAAAGGAGCATGCCACCTGAACCTTACAGAAGGTAACTCAACAACACTTCGAGCTCAGGCAAAGAAACCAAACGAACAAATGAAAAACCCTAACCTCCCCACGCCCACCCCCCCACCCCCAACACCAGAAACAACAAAGAAATCCAGAGCAGTGAAAAATGCAGTGAACAGAGCAAACCAAGTGCACAAAATGGATTTGAAAGATTCACAGAAAAGAATCCTGCAGACCTATTGGGAGACGTCTACGGAGAGGGGGAGGCACAAGTACAAACTCTTTGCAGTATGGTATTGGAAAAATGTAAGTTGTGTGTTTGGGTGGTGTTGGCATTGGCATCAGGGTGGTTGGGGGTTAGGGGGTGGGGGTAGGGGTGGCGTGGTGAGCCTCTGTAGGAAAGGGAGGCATTCATACTATAACGTTGTACAAAGAAACCTGCCGACTAGTATTCCAATGATGCCTAAGTAGGAATGTGAAACTCAACGTTCATTTATAAAATCAAAGGTCCTCCCTGCACTGACGGAAGACCCTTCCCTAACGTCGTTGGGGACAGCGAAACCACCTGACTTGCAGCTCTGCCCCTCCTATCTGTCAGTAGGTTCTCATCCAGGTGGTCCCAGGACAGACACACTCCACTGGACCACGTGCAGCTTCGAAGGGGGCTGGGCGGGCTTGGGGGCAGGGTCCGTGGGGGAACTCTCCTCTCCTAGCTGACTCTTCCACTGCCTCAAGATCACATGACCTCGAGGAGTCTCACCCAAGGAACCTTACGTATCACCTTTCTCCTTTCCCTCCCCACGCCCCCACCCCCTGCACCTAAGGTTCGACCAGCACGTTGTGATTGAGCGTCCTCGTGCATTTCCCACTGAGCCGCACAGCTGTGTCTAGTCTATCTGGGGACAGAACCGAGAATCGTTTTTGACAGATGGCTATTTACATATGCCCCCACCAAGATCCCATAGAGAGGGAAAGAAAGACCAATGATTGCCCCCACGAACACAAACAATCATGCCCTGGATAAAGAAGAGGTGACGTGCCCCACGGGGCGGGCTGTGGAGCAGGGTCAGTCGGGGACCTTCCCTCTCCTAGCTGAATCTCTGACTGCCTCAAGGTCACATGACCTCAGGGAGTCTCACCCAAGGAACTTTATCTATCACTTTTTTTTTTCCACACCCTACATCAAAGGGTCAACCGGCACCTTTGCATCCTCAGGCATTTTTGACTGAGCCGGACAGCTGTGTCTAGTTTCTTCGGGGCGGGAAGCAAAGAATCATTTCTCACCGATGCCTATATACATATGCCCCCACCATCATCTCCACAGAGAGGGAAAGGAAGTATAAATATGTCCCCCACAAACACAAACAAGCATGCCCCGGATTAAGAAGATGTAAGACGCCCCCCACTCCACACACCACCTCAGCCACCCCCTCCCCCCCCGCGCGTTTCCAAAACAGACAGCGGAAGACTGCTCAGCCCACCACCCCTCCTCCAAGAAAGAGGAAGGGAATCATGCGTTTGCAGCAATGACGATGGACTTGGGGGGAGGGGGGCTGGGGGGCTGGGGGCGGGAGGGCGTGATGCTGTGAGAAAGACGTCTGACAGAAAGACAAATACCGCACGACAGCGCTTCTATGTAGAATGCAAACCATGACAGCGATGTAGTGGATATATTCGCAACACAGGACAAACTGCTGGGTTAGTAGTGGGCAGACGGAAGGCGAAGGCCGTAAGAGGCACACACTTATCAGGTGTGAGATCAGCTAAAAGAATGTCCTGTATGACACCGGGACCTAGAGCCAATACTTTCTAGGAAGCATCAAGGAAATGTAAGCTTTGAGGAATTGTCAATCACTAGACTGTACACCTTCCATAATATTGTAGAGCAAGCATCGTTTCAATGAAAGAACAAAACCAAAGAGAACACAACAAAACACCAAAAACCAAAAGGTGGTGGTGGAGGGGGTGGGGGTGGGGAGGGGGGTGGGGAGAAAACACAGAAGAGATGAATACAAAATCAAAGCTACAGGTGGGCTGGCTTTGGGACACGATCATCGACATGAAGGAAAAGGACATGTTTCCACACTCCTTGAATCCCTTGCTAGGACACTGAACGCAAGAAGTGGCTCTCCTAACCTATGGGAATTGAAGTGGGAAGCTCTCAAGAACATCTGTCAGGAAAGGAGTAGAGTGGAATTTTGCACCATTGGGAAAAGTGTGAAAGTGTTTGTTTAGCCCTTGGGCAGGAATCGTTTTGAGCAAGTGTGTTGCCAACTGGCTTGTGTTCCCCCCAGTACCTGTGCTCAGCTTCTAAACCCCCGCGTGCATCCCTTGGGGGCAGGCTAAGGCCAACGCATCCCCTTGGCCCGCAAGTCATTTCCATTCTGAGCACCTTTCTACGTGAGCCTCTCAGAGGTGTTTCTGGAGGTGTGTAAACAGACTTCCCGGAGAAAGGTGTGCATTGTTCCCGCTGGGGATTGCGAGTGACCACGCCCTCAGGCCCTAAATCGGATCAGAAGCTTGCAGCGCATTGGTGGATTTCGTGCCCCCGGGGGTTGGGATGGGGGCGGAGTGGGTGGTGAGCCATCAAAGGGCTGGTGGGACTGGCCCAGGCTGTCACTTGCAGACCGGCCATCTCCGGGAAGGAGGCATCCCTGCTGCAGCTGGAGCTCCGAGATGGACACTCTCGACACTCTCGTGGGCCTCGTTTGCAGAGACATGGAGGCTGCTTCTCTCGACTCGGGAGGTGAGCCTCCACCTCAGTTCCACGTCTTTCCCAAACTCCACTCTTCCCGGCCAAGTGCCGCTGCTGTGGATGCCCGCCGGGGACCCTCTCGGCAGGAGGAACCGTGCCCGCCGGCCCAGACCGTTGGGCGCTGCCAGCGTGGTGACTTGGCGCGTGTGTCAGCAGGGCTGGCTCCCGCCCAGACACGTCTCCTGAGTTGGAGGAGACCGTCTGTGGTCGGGGCTGGGCTTTGCAATATGGGGAACACCTGCTACTTGAATGCAGCCCTGCAGTGTCTGACCCACACACCACCCCTGGCCAGCTGGCTGCTGTCCCAGCAGCACTCGACGATCTGTCCAACCCAGACCTTCTGCATGCTGTGTGCTATGCAAGCCCACATCACGCGAGCCCTCCTTCATCCTGGCGAGGTGATCCGGCCCCGCCAGGACCTGCTCACTAGCTTCCACAGGCACGAGCAGGAAGATTCCCACGAGTTTCTGATGTTCACGCTGGACGCCATGCAGCAAGCGTGCTTGCGTGCCTGTGAGCTGTTGGGCTGTCCCTCCAATGACACCACCCTCATCCGTCAGATCTTTGGTGGGTCCTGGCGATCTCAGGTCCAGTGTCTCCACTGCCTTGGGGTTTCAGACACGTTCGACCCTTATCTGGACATCACCCTGGATATCACGGCAGCTCAGAGTGTGGACCAAGCTTTGAAAGAGCTGGTGAAGCCCGAGAAGCTGGACGGTGAAAATGCCTATCGTTGCAGTGTTTGTCTCCAGAAGGTGCCTGCCACCAAGAGGTTGACTCTGCACAGCGCCTCCAAGGTCCTGATCCTTGTGCTGAAACGCTTCACACAGATCGCCGGCGACAAAATGGCTCAGAAAGTGCACTATCCCCAGTGCCTCGACTTGCAACCCTACATGTCCGAGCAGACGGCAGGCCCACTGGATTATGTGCTCTATGCAGTGCTGGTGCACTCCGGGTGGAGCTGTCACCGAGGACACTACTTTTGTTATGTCCAAGCTGGCAACGGCCAGTGGTATCACATGGACGATGCCAAGGTTACCGCCTGTGACGTGACGTCTGCCCTGAGCCAAAGCGCCTATGTCCTCTTTTATGCCCAGAAGAGTGCCTTGGAAGGAGACGGTGGGCCAGTGGCACCGGGAGGGGCACCGACGTCCCTGGGGGCTGACCCCACAGGCACTGTCGTGGCCCACAGGGGACCGGAAAGAGATGCCAGCATCAGAGCTCCTGGGTCGGAGGAGCCCCTGGAGGAAACAGGCGTTCAAGCAATCAGCTTAGAGCAGTGGAGACGCCTCCAAGAACACGACCGACCTCGGCCTGAATTCAACCTCAGGAAGGTCGAGTCTGCCCTGCCTGCCAGTGCGGTCGTGATTCACCGGTCGAAATACGCAGCTGGCATGAACCCACAACTGCCTGAACCGGGGAACTACCAGCTCAACCATCCAACCAGGGACAGCCCACCTCAGGGGCCCATCAACATCAGCAACGTCCCTTGTCTCAGCGGGAGGGCCAAAACTACCAAGAAAAAGAACAAGAAGAAGCAGGGGGCTCTGGGTGCATTGCACTAGGCTCCGGTGCACATCCCTGCAGACACGCACACACACCCACGCACCAACCCACACACCCACCCGCTCACACACTTGCTGCCCAACCTACGCTCACCTAGAGGAAATCGGGTGTGCTACACGTGGGAATAATCTACCCTTGTGGAAGGACTGTTAGTCTGCAGTGTTCATGGGACGTGCTATTCACTTGGAACTTCTTACTACTGAGCTTTCAGGCGTGGCTCTCCACTGGCATGCTACTGGGGAGGGTGGGATTGATGACTGGGTCTAAGGACTGTCTCAGCACAATCCACGTCCACGGCACTGGAACAGTCCTTTGGGGATGGGGCGTCTGGTAGGTTTCCTTTGGTTTTAACCCTCCCCTCCCCACCCCCAACCCCTTCATTTGCTGCACTATTGGCTTCTTGTGAAGGACGCAGCCTGGAGGCTCCTCAGAAAGGCTCACGCCCACCCAGGTGAGGAGGAAACCTCCTGAGCCCTTCAGAGGGTCCATGACCCTCTCCTGCCTGCTGGGGTCTCCCCCTCCTGGTCCAGTCAACTGGGGATGACCCCAGCCTCCCAGGTCACCAGCCCCCACACCCCATCCCGCTGCGCATAGCTCAGCACAGCACAGACAAATACGAATATTCCCAAGACCTGGTGCAGGATTCCATGGGAGCCGGGCAAGCAGGCTCTAAGGGTGGCTGTCAATCGGAGGCCTTGTGCAAATGCCTGAAAGGAATGACCCGGCCACCCATTCATCACTTGCCCTGGAGACTTCACAAGGATACTTCTCCAAAGACACCTGGGGCTGGATTTCATTTGAAAGGGATATGTTGGAGACTCTCCAAATGCCAACCAGGAGAAACGATGCAAACCACCCACCCCTGCAGCAACAGCAGCAACAACGCCAAAACCCCAACAGCAAGAGACAGACTCGGTACATCTTCTGACAGACCCGCACAGGTGAGAGTGGGATGTCAGGTACTATGGGGACCAGTGTGACAGAGGGGTCTCCACGGTGGGGAGGAGGATCCCTGCGGCAAGTGGGAGCTTGAACACGTCCTCAATTTTCCCTCTAAAGCTGACAGCGATTGCCACTGGTTCACTGATTGCAGGTGCCTGCGAGGACCACAGTGTCTTCTGGCCACAGCACAGCAAGCGCACGAGTGAGCCAGTGGAGCGAGTGAGGGGGTGAGTGCAGGAGCTGTCCCACGAAGGGCAGAGGTGGGGCTCTGTTTCCCTAGCCCTTGGGTCGAATCGTGGGAGGGCGAACCCAGAGGACCTGGGGGGATCGTCAAAGCCCAGGATCCTTCCCCAAGACCGAAGGAAGGAACATAGACATTGGTGAGGAAGGGTTAGGGGGAGGGGGAGTGGACTGTGACCTGGAGGTGCTGTCTCTCCACCTCTGCACCAGGTGCGTGGCCATCTCCAGGCAAGGAGAGGCAACCGGAGGAGAAGCCACCAAGAGATCCGTATCCTGTGCAGGTCCACATGGAGGAAGGGGCTCGTTCTACCCTTTGAGAGTCCCTGAGCGGCATAGAACGGGGCACCTCTGGGAACGTGGGCCAAAACAACTGCATCATGCCTGGGAAAGCCTGGGACAACCCCCTGGAGTGGGCCAGTGGCTCCAGGTGAAGGAAGGGGCATTCTTGGCCGAGTTCACAGCACGTCAGTGCTCCCGCTCCCCCTCCTCCCGCCCCTCCCCCTCCCCCTCATCCCTTTATCCCCTGAAGCAAACACTGACTAACACTGGGGCCCAATCAGATTCTCCCTCGTGGGGACACAGCCTTGAGGCACATCCACTTACCATGGTTTGTCTTGTAAGTGAGGAAAGCCAAGGTGGAATGCCGAGGACCCCAATCCCCAGGGCAACTCTGCGGGAGACGCCACAGGGCCCGTGTGGGGAGGAGGGGGTGGACAGAATCGGGGAGCCCTTGCTCAGGCCTGCCCAGTGCCTCATCCCCACCCCACACCCCACGCACCGTCCCTCCACGCCCAGCCATCTTCCAGGCCAGCCCCTGGCATGGTGTTCACTCCACTGGAGAATGGATGGTGGAGATCGTGGTTCCAAAGAGCTCCCTGCCTCTAGGATGCCTTTGAGCACGTGGAGTGGAGTGAGAAGCTCCCAGGGTAGCTCCGACCTGGGTTTCAGCCTCAGGGGACCTGGAAGGGGCTCTTGGACTGAGGGTGAAACCGCGAGGGGCAGGCCATGTCTGACGGACCAGGCTTCCCTCAGACATCCTCAGGCACCTGCACCGTGGAAGGAGCCCTGTGGAGCCCCGCGAGACAGACACCCCGACACCACCTCTGCTAATGATGGGCGTGTCTGGGCCATGGGAAATGGATCAAACGAACCTGGCACGGGACAGGGTTTGGATGCAGTCTACTTGGTAATAAACTGAGTGAAATCATTGGCATGAGTGTTTAATTCGAGAAATGAAGACCTATGAAATTCATCGCAGGGTTGGGGGGGCAGGGCTGTGTATCTCTGGAGAGGTGCCCTGTCTTGTCTGGGCGGAAGTGCACTCCAGAAACCCGGAAGTGTCGTTCTTCAACACCAATGGAAAGCTGTGTTTCTAGAAGGGGTTTTCCTTTGACTCAAGCCACCAAGAGGGACGGTATTGCATGGGTGTTTTGGTGTGTAATCACCGCTGGTCCACGGGATAGGATGATTATTCTCAGTTTCATGTCTGAAGTTCATCCCCCTGGTACCGAGGGCAAACGAGGGTGCCTGTGGCTTCTGAGAAGGGCAGTCCCTTGGATGTCCAGGGCCCCACGCTCAGGAAAGAGGGTTCTGCCAGGTCGGATGGGCCCAGTGATGGGGACGCTGGTCCCCACACTTCCCTCCAGTAGCGCTAGGAGAAAGAGCAAGCAGAGCACAGCCTATGCCTTGGTGCCAGCCAGGCCCATCTCAACCCAGGACCGCTTGCTCCCAGGGGGGTGGCCGCTGCATCTCCGACAGATCCCACTGGGTGCTGAGCCTTCCCTCGCAAAGACAAGAAGGGAGAAGGCAGTGGGTTTGGAGCGAGGCAGTATCTGAGCACCGAAGAGCCTTCACTCCTTCCTAAAATGGGCACAGAGCATCTCCTGTGCTCTCTGAGGTGGGGTAGGGGGCACTGCATGCTGGCCACCATGCTGGGCACTGCAGTCCACGGAGCGCAGTGCATCCTCATGGAGACTTGAAGTGATCACAGTCGAGTCACACATGAGAGTGGAATGCGTACGGTTGTGGAGTTAGAGGATTTCTCAGCTGAGAATTCCTGATTCCCAGGGGGACAGCATTCCAGCAGCAGGGGAGAGAGCAGTTCATTGTATCTGGCGGCAGTTTGGTTCACTTCTCCTAAAGTGCCTGGACGTCCTGTGACATCAGACATTTGGCTTCTGTCTCCCATGTTCATCCTCAAAGGAGCATGCCACCTGAACCTTACAGAAGGTAACTCAACAACACTTCGAGCTCAGGCAAAGAAACCAAACGAACAAATGAAAAACCCTAACCTCCCCACGCCCACCCCCCCACCCCCAACACCAGAAACAACAAAGAAATCCAGAGCAGTGAAAAATGCAGTGAACAGAGCAAACCAAGTGCACAAAATGGATTTGAAAGATTCACAGAAAAGAATCCTGCAGACCTATTGGGAGACGTCTACGGAGAGGGGGAGGCACAAGTACAAACTCTTTGCAGTATGGTATTGGAAAAATGTAAGTTGTGTGTTTGGGTGGTGTTGGCATTGGCATCAGGGTGGTTGGGGGTTAGGGGGTGGGGGTAGGGGTGGCATGGTGAGCCTCTGTAGGAAAGGGAGGCATTCATACTATAACGTTGTACAAAGAAACCTGCCGACTAGTATTCCAATGATGCCTAAGTAGGAATGTGAAACTCAACGTTCATTTATAAAATCAAAGGTCCTCCCTGCACTGACGGAAGACCCTTCCCTAACGTCGTTGGGGACAGCGAAACCACCTGACTTGCAGCTCTGCCCCTCCTATCTGTCAGTAGGTTCTCATCCAGGTGGTCCCAGGACAGACACACTCCACTGGACCACGTGCAGCTTCGAAGGGGGCTGGGCGGGCTTGGGGGCAGGGTCCGTGGGGGAACTCTCCTCTCCTAGCTGACTCTTCCACTGCCTCAAGATCACATGACCTCGAGGAGTCTCACCCAAGGAACCTTACGTATCACCTTTCTCCTTTCCCTCCCCACGCCCCCACCCCCTGCACCTAAGGTTCGACCAGCACGTTGTGATTGAGCGTCCTCGTGCATTTCCCACTGAGCCGCACAGCTGTGTCTAGTCTATCTGGGGACAGAACCGAGAATCGTTTTTGACAGATGGCTATTTACATATGCCCCCACCAAGATCCCATAGAGAGGGAAAGAAAGACCAATGATTGCCCCCACGAACACAAACAATCATGCCCTGGATAAAGAAGAGGTGACGTGCCCCACGGGGCGGGCTGTGGAGCAGGGTCAGTCGGGGACCTTCCCTCTCCTAGCTGAATCTCTGACTGCCTCAAGGTCACATGACCTCAGGGAGTCTCACCCAAGGAACTTTATCTATCACTTTTTTTTTTCCACACCCTACATCAAAGGGTCAACCGGCACCTTTGCATCCTCAGGCATTTTTGACTGAGCCGGACAGCTGTGTCTAGTTTCTTCGGGGCGGGAAGCAAAGAATCATTTCTCACCGATGCCTATATACATATGTCCCACCATCATCTCCACAGAGAGGGAAAGGAAGTATAAATATGTCCCCCACAAACACAAACAAGCATGCCCCGGATTAAGAAGATGTAAGACGCCCCCCACTCCACACACCACCTCAGCCACCCCCTTCCCACCCCGCCCGTTTCCAAAACAGACAGCGGAAGACTGCTCAGCCCACCACCCCTCCCCCAAGAAAGAGGAAGGGAATCATGCGTTTGGAGCAATGACGATGGACTTGGGGGGAGGGGGGCTGGGGGGCTGGGGGCGGGAGGGCGTGATGCTGTGAGAAAGACGTCTGACAGAAAGACAAATACCGCACGACAGCGCTTCTATGTAGAATGCAAACCATGACAGCGATGTAGTGGATATATTCGCAACACAGGACAAACTGCTGGGTTACCAGTGGGCAGACGGAAGGCGAGGGGCGTAAGAGGCACACACTTATCAGGTGTGAGATCAGCTAAAAGAATGTCCTGTATGACACCGGGACCTAGAGCCAATACTTTCTAGGAAGCATCAAGGAAATGTAAGCTTTGAGGAATTGTCAATCACTAGACTGTACACCTTCCATAATATTGTAGAGCAAGCATCGTTTCAATGAAAGAACAAAACCAAAGAGAACACAACAAAACACCAAAAACCAAAAGGTGGTGGTGGAGGGGGTGGGGGTGGGGAGGGGGGTGGGGAGAAAACACAGAAGAGATGAATACAAAATCAAAGCTACAGGTGGGCTGGCTTTGGGACACGATCATCGACATGAAGGAAAAGGACATGTTTCCACACTCCTTGAATCCCTTGCTAGGACACTGAACGCAAGAAGTGGCTCTCCTAACCTATGGGAATTGAAGTGGGAAGCTCTCAAGAACATCTGTCAGGAAAGGAGTAGAGTGGAATTTTGCACCATTGGGAAAAGTGTGAAAGTGTTTGTTTAGCCCTTGGGCAGGAATCGTTTTGAGCAAGTGTGTTGCCAACTGGCTTGTGTTCCCCCCAGTACCTGTGCTCAGCTTCTAAACCCCCGCGTGCATCCCTTGGGGGCAGGCTAAGGCCAACGCATCCCCTTGGCCCGCAAGTCATTTCCATTCTGAGCACCTTTCTACGTGAGCCTCTCAGAGGTGTTTCTGGAGGTGTGTAAACAGACTTCCCGGAGAAAGGTGTGCATTGTTCCCACTGGGGATTGCGAGTGACCACGCCCTCAGGCCCTAAATCCGATCAGAAGCTTGCAGCGCATTGGTGGATTTCGTGCCCCCGGGGGTTGGGATGGGGGCGGAGTGGGTGGTGAGCCATCAAAGGGCTGGTGGGACTGGCCCAGGCTGTCACTTGCAGACCGGCCGTCTCCGGGAAGGAGGCATCCCTGCTGCAGCTGGAGCTCCGAGATGGACACTCTCGACACTCTTGTGGGCCTCGTTTGCAGAGACATGGAGGCTGCTTCTCTCGACTCGGGAGGTGAGCCTCCAGCTCAGTTCCACGTCTTTCCCAAACTCCACTCTTCCCGGCCAAGTGCCGCTGCTGTGGATGCCCGCCGGGGACCCTCTCGGCAGGAGGAACCGTGCCCGCCGGCCCAGACCGTTGGGCGCTGCCAGCGTGGTGACTTGGCGCGTGTGTCAGCAGGGCTGGCTCCCGCCCAGACACGTCTCCTGAGTTGGAGGAGACCGTCTGTGGTCGGGGCTGGGCTTTGCAATATGGGGAACACCTGCTACTTGAATGCAGCCCTGCAGTGTCTGACCCACACACCACCCCTGGCCAGCTGGCTGCTGTCCCAGCAGCACTCGACGATCTGTCCAACCCAGACCTTCTGCATGCTGTGTGCTATGCAAGCCCACATCACGCGAGCCCTCCTTCATCCTGGCGAGGTGATCTGGCCCCGCCAGGACCTGCTCACTAGCTTCCACAGGCACGAGCAGGAAAATTCCCACGAGTTTCTGATGTTCACGCTGGATGCCATGCAGCAAGCGTGCTTGCGTGCCTGTGAGCTGTTGGGCTGTCCCTCCAACGACACCACCCTCATCCGTCAGATCTTTGGTGGGTCCTGGCGATCTCAGGTCCAGTGTCTCCACTGCCTTGGGGTTTCAGACACGTTCGACCCTTATCTGGACATCACCCTGGATATCACGGCAGCTCAGAGTGTGGACCAAGCTTTGAAAGAGCTGGTGAAGCCCGAGAAGCTGGACGGTGAAAATGCCTATCGTTGCAGTGTTTGTCTCCAGAAGGTGCCTGCCACCAAGAGGTTGACTCTGCACAGCGCCTCCAAGGTCCTGATCCTTGTGCTGAAACGCTTCACACAGATCGCCGGCGACAAAATGGCTCAGAAAGTGCACTATCCCCAGTGCCTCGACTTGCAACCCTACATGTCCGAGCAGACGGCAGGCCCACTGGATTATGTGCTCTATGCAGTGCTGGTGCACTCCGGGTGGAGCTGTCACCGAGGACACTACTTTTGTTATGTCCAAGCTGGCAACGGCCAGTGGTATCACATGGACGATGCCAAGGTTACCGCCTGTGACGTGACGTCTGCCCTGAGCCAAAGCGCCTATGTCCTCTTTTATGCCCAGAAGAGTGCCTTGGAAGGAGACGGTGGGCCAGTGGCACCGGGAGGGGCACCGACGTCCCTGGGGGCTGACCCCACAGGCACTGTCGTGGCCCACAGGGGACCGGAAAGAGATGCCAGCATCAGAGCTCCTGGGTCGGAGGAGCCCCTGGAGGAAACAGGCGTTCAAGCAATCAGCTTAGAGCAGTGGAGACGCCTCCAAGAACACGACCGACCTCGGCCTGAATTCAACCTCAGGAAGGTCGAGTCTGCCCTGCCTGCCAGTGCGGTCGTGATTCACCGGTCGAAATACGCAGCTGGCATGAACCCACAACTGCCTGAAACGGGGAACTACCAGCTCAACCATCCAACCAGGGACAGCCCACCTCAGGGGCCCATCAACATCAGCAACGTCCCTTGTCTCAGCGGGAGGGCCAAAACTACCAAGAAAAAGAACAAGAAGAAGCAGGGGGCTCTGGGTGCATTGCACTAGGCTCCGGTGCACATCCCTGCAGACACGCACACACACCCACGCACCAACCCACACACCCACCCGCTCACACACTTGCTGCCCAACCTACGCTCACCTAGAGGAAATCGGGTGTGCTACACGTGGGAATAATCTACCCTTGTGGAAGGACTGTTAGTCTGCAGTGTTCATGGGACGTGCTATTCACTTGGAACTTCTTACTACTGAGCTTTCAGGCGTGGCTCTCCACTGGCATGCTACTGGGGAGGGTGGGATTGATGACTGGGTCTAAGGACTGTCTCAGCACAATCCACGTCCACGGCACTGGAACAGTCCTTTGGGGATGGGGCGTCTGGTAGGTTTCCTTTGGTTTTAACCCTCCCCTCCCCACCCCCAACCCCTTCATTTGCTGCACTATTGGCTTCTTGTGAAGGACGCAGCCTGGAGGCTCCTCAGAAAGGCTCACGCCCACCCAGGTGAGGAGGAAACCTCCTGAGCCCTTCAGAGGGTCCATGACCCTCTCCTGCCTGCTGGGGTCTCCCCCTCCTGGTCCAGTCAACTGGGGATGACCCCAGCCTCCCAGGTCACCAGCCCCCACACCCCATCCCGCTGCGCATAGCTCAGCACAGCACAGACAAATACGAATATTCCCAAGACCTGGTGCAGGATTCCATGGGAGCCGGGCAAGCAGGCTCTAAGGGTGGCTGTCAATCGGAGGCCTTGTGCAAATGCCTGAAAGGAATGACCCGGCCACCCATTCATCACTTGCCCTGGAGACTTCACAAGGATACTTCTCCAAAGACACCTGGGGCTGGATTTCATTTGAAAGGGATATGTTGGAGACTCTCCAAATGCCAACCAGGAGAAACGATGCAAACCACCCACCCCCGCAGCAACACCAGCAACAACGCCAAAACCCCAACAGCAAGAGACAGACTCGGTACATCTTCTGACAGACCCGCACAGGTGAGAGTGGGATGTCAGGTACTATGGGGACCAGTGTGACAGAGGGGTCTCCACGGTGGGGAGGAGGATCCCTGCGGCAAGTGGGAGCTTGAACACGTCCTCAATTTTCCCTCTAAAGCTGACAGCGATTGCCACTGGTTCACTGATTGCAGGTGCCTGCGAGGACCACAGTGTCTTCTGGCCACAGCACAGCAAGCGCACGAGTGAGCCAGTGGAGCGAGTGAGGGGGTGAGTGCAGGAGCTGTCCCACGAAGGGCAGAGGTGGGGCTCTGTTTCCCTAGCCCTTGGGTCGAATCGTGGGAGGGCGAACCCAGAGGACCTGGGGGGATCGTCAAAGCCCAGGATCCTTCCCCAAGACCGAAGGAAGGAACATAGACATTGGTGAGGAAGGGTTAGGGGGAGGGGGAGTGGACTGTGACCTGGAGGTGCTGTCTCTCCACCTCTGCACCAGGTGCGTGGCCATCTCCAGGCAAGGAGAGGCAACCGGAGGAGAAGCCACCAAGAGATCCGTATCCTGTGCAGGTCCACATGGAGGAAGGGGCTCGTTCTACCCTTTGAGAGTCCCTGAGCGGCATAGAACGGGGCACCTCTGGGAACGTGGGCCAAAACAACTGCATCATGCCTGGGAAAGCCTGGGACAACCCCCTGGAGTGGGCCAGTGGCTCCAGGTGAAGGAAGGGGCATTCTTGGCCGAGTTCACAGCACGTCAGTGCTCCCGCTCCCCCTCCTCCCGCCCCTCCCCCTCCCCCTCATCCCTTTATCCCCTGAAGCAAACACTGACTAACACTGGGGCCCAATCAGATTCTCCCTCGTGGGGACACAGCCTTGAGGCACATCCACTTACCATGGTTTGTCTTGTAAGTGAGGAAAGCCAAGGTGGAATGCCGAGGACCCCAATCCCCAGGGCGACTCTGCGGGAGACGCCACAGGGCCCGTGTGGGGAGGAGGGGGTGGACAGAATCGGGGAGCCCTTGCTCAGGCCTGCCCAGTGCCTCATCCCCACCCCACACCCCACGCACCGTCCCTCCACGCCCAGCCATCTTCCAGGCCAGCCCCTGGCATGGTGTTCACTCCACTGGAGAATGGATGGTGGAGATCGTGGTTCCAAAGAGCTCCCTGCCTCTAGGATGCCTTTGAGCACGTGGAGTGGAGTGAGAAGCTCCCAGGGTAGCTCCGACCTGGGTTTCAGCCTCAGGGGACCTGGAAGGGGCTCTTGGACTGAGGGTGAAACCGCGAGGGGCAGGCCGTGTCTGACGGACCAGGCTTCCCTCAGACATCCTCAGGCACCTGCACCGTGGAAGGAGCCCTGTGGAGCCCCGCGAGACAGACACCCCGACACCACCTCTGCTAATGATGGGCGTGTCTGGGCCATGGGAAATGGATCAAACGAACCTGGCACGGGACAGGGTTTGGATGCAGTCTACTTGGTAATAAACTGAGTGAAATCATTGGCATGAGTGTTTAATTCGAGAAATGAAGACCTATGAAATTCATCACGGGGTTGGGGGGGCAGGGCTGTGTATCTCTGGAGAGGTGCCCTGTCTTGTCTGGGCGGAAGTGCACTCCAGAAACCCGGAAGTGTCGTTCTTCAACACCAATGGAAAGCTGTGTTTCTAGAAGGGGTTTTCCTTTGACTCAAGCCACCAAGAGGGATGGTATTGCATGGGTGTTTTGGTGTGTAATCACTGCTGGTCCACGGGATAGGATGATTATTCTCAGTTTCATGTCTGAAGTTCATCCCCCTGGTACCGAGGGCAAACGAGGGTGCCTGTGGCTTCTGAGAAGGGCAGTCCCTTGGATGTCCAGGGCCCCACGCTCAGGAAAGAGGGTTCTGCCAGGTCGGATGGGCCCAGTGATGGGGACGCTGGTCCCCACACTTCCCTCCAGTAGCGCTAGGAGAAAGAGCAAGCAGAGCACAGCCTATGCCTT
This sequence comes from Hippopotamus amphibius kiboko, assembly GCF_030028045.1. Classification (NCBI taxonomy): domain Eukaryota; kingdom Metazoa; phylum Chordata; class Mammalia; order Artiodactyla; family Hippopotamidae; genus Hippopotamus; species Hippopotamus amphibius. The sequence goes on from NC_080193.1 coordinate 34,417,991, forward strand.
GGTGCCAGCCAGGCCCATCTCAACCCAGGACCGCTTGCTCCCAGGGGGGTGGCCGCTGCATCTCCGACAGATCCCACTGGGTGCTGAGCCTTCCCTCGCAAAGACAAGAAGGGAGAAGGCAGTGGGTTTGGAGCGAGGCAGTATCTGAGCACCGAAGAGCCTTCACTCCTTCCTAAAATGGGCACAGAGCATCTCCTGTGCTCTCTGAGGTGGGGTAGGGGGCACTGCATGCTGGCCACCATGCTGGGCACTGCAGTCCACGGAGCGCAGTGCATCCTCATGGAGACTTGAAGTGATCACAGTCGAGTCACACATGAGAGTGGAATGCGTACGGTTGTGGAGTTAGAGGATTTCTCAGCTGAGAATTCCTGATTCCCAGGGGGACAGCATTCCAGCAGCAGGGGAGAGAGCAGTTCATTGTATCTGGCGGCAGTTTGGTTCACTTCTCCTAAAGTGCCTGGACGTCCTGTGACATCAGACATTTGGCTTCTGTCTCCCATGTTCATCCTCAAAGGAGCATGCCACCTGAACCTTACAGAAGGTAACTCAACAACACTTCGAGCTCAGGCAAAGAAACCAAACGAACAAATGAAAAACCCTAACCTCCCCACGCCCACCCCCCCACCCCCAACACCAGAAACAACAAAGAAATCCAGAGCAGTGAAAAATGCAGTGAACAGAGCAAACCAAGTGCACAAAATGGATTTGAAAGATTCACAGAAAAGAATCCTGCAGACCTATTGGGAGACGTCTACGGAGAGGGGGAGGCACAAGTACAAACTCTTTGCAGTATGGTATTGGAAAAATGTAAGTTGTGTGTTTGGGTGGTGTTGGCATTGGCATCAGGGTGGTTGGGGGTTAGGGGGTGGGGGTAGGGGTGGCGTGGTGAGCCTCTGTAGGAAAGGGAGGCATTCATACTATAACGTTGTACAAAGAAACCTGCCGACTAGTATTCCAATGATGCCTAAGTAGGAATGTGAAACTCAACGTTCATTTATAAAATCAAAGGTCCTCCCTGCACTGACGGAAGACCCTTCCCTAACGTCGTTGGGGACAGCGAAACCACCTGACTTGCAGCTCTGCCCCTCCTATCTGTCAGTAGGTTCTCATCCAGGTGGTCCCAGGACAGACACACTCCACTGGACCACGTGCAGCTTCGAAGGGGGCTGGGCGGGCTTGGGGGCAGGGTCCGTGGGGGAACTCTCCTCTCCTAGCTGACTCTTCCACTGCCTCAAGATCACATGACCTCGAGGAGTCTCACCCAAGGAACCTTACGTATCACCTTTCTCCTTTCCCTCCCCACACCCCCACCCCCTGCACCTAAGGTTCGACCAGCAACGTTGTGATTGAGCGTCCTCGTGCATTTCCCACTGAGCCGCACAGCTGTGTCTAGTCTATCTGGGGACAGAACCGAGAATCGTTTTTGACAGATGGCTATTTACATATGCCCCCACCAAGATCCCATAGAGAGGGAAAGAAAGACCAATGATTGCCCCCACGAACACAAACAATCATGCCCTGGATAAAGAAGAGGTGACGTGCCCCACGGGGCGGGCTGTGGAGCAGGGTCAGTCGGGGACCTTCCCTCTCCTAGCTGAATCTCTGACTGCCTCAAGGTCACATGACCTCAGGGAGTCTCACCCAAGGAACTTTATCTATCACTTTTTTTTTCCCACACCCTACATCAAAGGGTCAACCGGCACCTTTGCATCCTCAGGCATTTTTGACTGAGCCGGACAGCTGTGTCTAGTTTCTTCGGGGCGGGAAGCAAAGAATCATTTCTCACCGATGCCTATATACATATGCCCCCACCATCATCTCCACAGAGAGGGAAAGGAAGTATAAATATGTCCCCCACAAACACAAACAAGCATGCCCCGGATTAAGAAGATGTAAGACGCCCCCCACTCCACACACCACCTCAGCCACCCCCTCCCCCAACCGCCCGTTTCCAAAACAGACAGCGGAAGACTGCTCAGCCCACCACCCCTCCCCCAAGAAAGAGGAAGGGAATCATGCGTTTGGAGCAATGACGATGGACTTGGGGGGAGGGGGGCTGGGGGGCTGGGGGCGGGAGGGCGTGATGCTGTGAGAAAGACGTCTGACAGAAAGACAAATACCGCACGACAGCGCTTCTATGTAGAATGCAAACCATGACAGCGATGTAGTGGATATATTCGCAACACAGGACAAACTGCTGGGTTACCAGTGGGCAGACGGAAGGCGAGGGGCGTAAGAGGCACACACTTATCAGGTGTGAGATCAGCTAAAAGAATGTCCTGTATGACACCGGGACCTAGAGCCAATACTTTCTAGGAAGCATCAAGGAAATGTAAGCTTTGAGGAATTGTCAATCACTAGACTGTACACCTTCCATAATATTGTAGAGCAAGCATCATTTCAATGAAAGAACAAAACCAAAGAGAACACAACAAAACACCAAAAACCAAAAGGTGGTGGTGGAGGGGGTGGGGGTGGGGAGGGGGGTGGGGAGAAAACACAGAAGAGATGAATACAAAATCAAAGCTACAGGTGGGCTGGCTTTGGGACACGATCATCGACATGAAGGAAAAGGACATGTTTCCACACTCCTTGAATCCCTTGCTAGGACACTGAACGCAAGAAGTGGCTCTCCTAACCTATGGGAATTGAAGTGGGAAGCTCTCAAGAACATCTGTCAGGAAAGGAGTAGAGTGGAATTTTGCACCATTGGGAAAAGTGTGAAAGTGTTTGTTTAGCCCTTGGGCAGGAATCGTTTTGAGCAAGTGTGTTGCCAACTGGCTTGTGTTCCCCCCAGTACCTGTGCTCAGCTTCTAAACCCCCGCGTGCATCCCTTGGGGGCAGGCTAAGGCCAACGCATCCCCTTGGCCCGCAAGTCATTTCCATTCTGAGCACCTTTCTACGTGAGCCTCTCAGAGGTGTTTCTGGAGGTGTGTAAACAGACTTCCCGGAGAAAGGTGTGCATTGTTCCCGCTGGGGATTGCGAGTGACCACGCCCTCAGGCCCTAAATCCGATCAGAAGCTTGCAGCGCATTGGTGGATTTCGTGCCCCCGGGGGTTGGGATGGGGGCGGAGTGGGTGGTGAGCCATCAAAGGGCTGGTGGGACTGGCCCAGGCTGTCACTTGCAGACCGGCCGTCTCTGGGAAGGAGGCATCCCTGCTGCAGCTGGAGCTCCGAGATGGACACTCTCGACACTCTTGTGGGCCTCGTTTGCAGAGACATGGAGGCTGCTTCTCTCAACTCGGGAGGTGAGCCTCCAGCTCAGTTCCACGTCTTTCCCAAACTCCACTCTTCCCGGCCAAGTGCCGCTGCTGTGGATGCCCGCCGGGGACCCTCTCGGCAGGAGGAACTGTGCCCGCCGGCCCAGACCGTTGGGCGCTGCCAGCGTGGTGACTTGGCGCGTGTGTCAGCAGGGCTGGCTCCCGCCCAGACACGTCTCCTGAGTTGGAGGAGACCGTCTGTGGTCGGGGCTGGGCTTTGCAATATGGGGAACACCTGCTACTTGAATGCAGCCCTGCAGTGTCTGACCCACACACCACCCCTGGCCAGCTGGCTGCTGTCCCAGCAGCACTCGACGATCTGTCCAACCCAGACCTTCTGCATGCTGTGTGCTATGCAAGCCCACATCACGCGAGCCCTCCTTCATCCTGGCGAGGTGATCCGGCCCCGCCAGGACCTGCTCACTAGCTTCCACAGTCACGAGCAGGAAGATTCCCACGAGCTTCTGATGTTCACGCTGGATGCCATGCAGCAAGCGTGCTTGCGTGCCTGTGAGCTGTTGGGCTGTCCCTCCAACAACACCACCCTCATCCGTCAGATCTTTGGTGGGTCCTGGCGATCTCAGGTCCAGTGTCTCCACTGCCTTGGGGTTTCAGACACGTTCGACCCTTATCTGGACATCACCCTGGATATCACGGCAGCTCAGAGTGTGGACCAAGCTTTGAAAGAGCTGGTGAAGCCCGAGAAGCTGGATGGTGAAAATGCCTATCGTTGCAGTGTTTGTCTCCAGAAGGTGCCTGCCACCAAGAGGTTGACTCTGCACAGCGCCTCCAAGGTCCTGATCCTTGTGCTGAAATGCTTCACACAGATCGCCGGCGACAAAATGGCTCAGAAAGTGCACTATCCCCAGTGCCTCGACTTGCAACCCTACATGTCCGAGCAGACGGCAGGCCCACTGGATTATGTGCTCTATGCAGTGCTGGTGCACTCCGGGTGGAGCTGTCACCGAGGACACTACTTTTGTTATGTCCAAGCTGGCAACGGCCAGTGGTATCACATGGACGATGCCAAGGTTACCGCCTGTGACGTGACGTCTGCCCTGAGCCAAAGCGCCTATGTCCTCTTTTATGCCCAGAAGAGTGCCTTGGAAGGAGACGGTGGGCCAGTGGCACCGGGAGGGGCACCGACGTCCCTGGGGGCTGACCCCACAGGCACTGTCGTGGCCCACAGGGGGCCGGAAAGAGATGCCTGCATCAGAGCTCCTGGGTCGGAGGAGCCCCTGGAGGAAACAGGCGTTCAAGCAATCAGCTTAGAGCAGTGGAGACGCCTCCAAGAACACGACCGACCTCGGCCTGAATTCAACCTCAGGAAGGTCGAGTCTGCCCTGCCTGCCGGTGCGGTCGTGATTCACCGGTCGAAATACGCAGCTGGCATGAACCCACAACTGCCTGAACCGGGGAACTACCAGCTCAACCATCCAACCAGGGACAGCCCACCTCAGGGGCCCATCAACATCAGCAACGTCCCTTGTCTCAGCGGGAGGGCCAAAACTACCAAGAAAAAGAACAAGAAGAAGCAGGGGGCTCTGGATGCATTGCACTAGGCTCCGGTGCACATCCCTGCAGACACGCACACACACCCACGCACCAACCCACACACCCACCCGCTCACACACTTGCTGCCCAACCTACGCTCACCTAGAGGAAATCGGGTGTGCTACACGTGGGAATAATCTACCCTTGTGGAAGGACTGTTAGTCTGCAGTGTTCATGGGACGTGCTATTCACTTGGAACTTCTTACTACTGAGCTTTCAGGCGTGGCTCTCCACTGGCATGCTACTGGGGAGGGTGGGATTGATGACTGGGTCTAAGGACTGTCTCAGCACAATCCACGTCCACGGCACTGGAACAGTCCTTTGGGGATGGGGCGTCTGGTAGGTTTCCTTTGGTTTTAACCCTCCCCTCCCCACCCCCAACCCCTTCATTTGCTGCACTATTGGCTTCTTGTGAAGGACGCAGCCTGGAGGCTCCTCAGAAAGGCTCACGCCCACCCAGGTGAGGAGGAAACCTCCTGAGCCCTTCAGAGGGTCCATGACCCTCTCCTGCCTGCTGGGGTCTCCCCCTCCTGGTCCAGTCAACTGGGGATGACCCCAGCCTCCCAGGTCACCAGCCCCCACACCCCATCCCGCTGCGCATAGCTCAGCACAGCACAGACAAATACGAATATTCCCAAGACCTGGTGCAGGATTCCATGGGAGCCGGGCAAGCAGGCTCTAAGGGTGGCTGTCAATCGGAGGCCTTGTGCAAATGCCTGAAAGGAATGACCCGGCCACCCATTCATCACTTGCCCTGGAGACTTCACAAGGATACTTCTCCAAAGACACCTGGGGCTGGATTTCATTTGAAAGGGATATGTTGGAGACTCTCCAAATGCCAACCAGGAGAAACGATGCAAACCACCCACCCCCGCAGCAACACCAGCAACAACGCCAAAACCCCAACAGCAAGAGACAGACTCGGTACATCTTCTGACAGACCCGCACAGGTGAGAGTGGGATGTCAGGTACTATGGGGACCAGTGTGACAGAGGGGTCTCCACGGTGGGGAGGAGGATCCCTGCGGCAAGTGGGAGCTTGAACACGTCCTCAATTTTCCCTCTAAAGCTGACAGCGATTGCCACTGGTTCACTGATTGCAGGTGCCTGCGAGGACCACAGTGTCTTCTGGCCACAGCACAGCAAGCGCACGAGTGAGCCAGTGGAGCGAGTGAGGGGGTGAGTGCAGGAGCTGTCCCACGAAGGGCAGAGGTGGGGCTCTGTTTCCCTAGCCCTTGGGTCGAATCGTGGGAGGGCGAACCCAGAGGACCTGGGGGGATCGTCAAAGCCCAGGATCCTTCCCCAAGACCGAAGGAAGGAACATAGACATTGGTGAGGAAGGGTTAGGGGGAGGGGGAGTGGACTGTGACCTGGAGGTGCTGTCTCTCCACCTCTGCACCAGGTGCGTGGCCATCTCCAGGCAAGGAGAGGCAACCGGAGGAGAAGCCACCAAGAGATCCGTATCCTGTGCAGGTCCACATGGAGGAAGGGGCTCGTTCTACCCTTTGAGAGTCCCTGAGCGGCATAGAACGGGGCACCTCTGGGAACGTGGGCCAAAACAACTGCATCATGCCTGGGAAAGCCTGGGACAACCCCCTGGAGTGGGCCAGTGGCTCCAGGTGAAGGAAGGGGCATTCTTGGCCGAGTTCACAGCACGTCAGTGCTCCCGCTCCCCCTCCACCCGCCCCTTCCCCTCCCCCTCATCCCTTTATCCCCTGAAGCAAACACTGACTAACACTGGGGCCCAATCAGATTCTCCCTCGTGGGGACACAGCCTTGAGGCACATCCACTTACCATGGTTTGTCTTGTAAGTGAGGAAAGCCAAGGTGGAATGCCGAGGACCCCAATCCCCAGGGCGACTCTGCGGGAGACGCCACAGGGCCCGTGTGGGGAGGAGGGGGTGGACAGAATCGGGGAGCCCTTGCTCAGGCCTGCCCAGTGCCTCATCCCCACCCCACACCCCACGCACCGTCCCTCCACGCCCAGCCATCTTCCAGGCCAGCCCCTGGCATGGTGTTCACTCCACTGGAGAATGGATGGTGGAGATCGTGGTTGCAAAGAGCTCCCTGCCTCTAGGATGCCTTTGAGCACGTGGAGTGGAGTGAGAAGCTCCCAGGGTAGCTCCGACCTGGGTTTCAGCCTCGGGGGACCTGGAAGGGGCTCTTGGACTGAGGGTGAAACCGCGAGGGGCAGGCCGTGTCTGACGGACCAGGCTTCCCTCAGACATCCTCAGGCACCTGCACCGTGGAAGGAGCCCTGTGGAGCCCCGCGAGACAGACACCCCGACACCACCTCTGCTAATGATGGGCGTGTCTGGGCCATGGGAAATGGATCAAACGAACCTGGCACGGGACAGGGTTTGGATGCAGTCTACTTGGTAATAAACTGAGTGAAATCATTGGCATGAGTGTTTAATTCGAGAAATGAAGACCTATGAAATTCATCGCGGGGTTGGGGGGGCAGGGCTGTGTATCTCTGGAGAGGTGCCCTGTCTTGTCTGGGCGGAAGTGCACTCCAGAAACCCGGAAGTGTCGTTCTTCAACACCAATGGAAAGCTGTGTTTCTAGAAGGGGTTTTCCTTTGACTCAAGCCACCAAGAGGGACGGTATTGCATGGGTGTTTTGGTGTGTAATCACCGCTGGTCCACGGGATAGGATGATTATTCTCAGTTTCATGTCTGAAGTTCATCCCCCTGGTACCGAGGGCAAACGAGGGTGCCTGTGGCTTCTGAGAAGGGCAGTCCCTTGGATGTCCAGGGCCCCACGCTCAGGAAAGAGGGTTCTGCCAGGTCGGATGGGCCCAGTGATGGGGACGCTGGTCCCCACACTTCCCTCCAGTAGCGCTAGGAGAAAGAGCAAGCAGAGCACAGCCTATGCCTTGGTGCCAGCCAGGCCCATCTCAACCCAGGACCGCTTGCTCCCAGGGGGGTGGCCGCTGCATCTCCGACAGATCCCACTGGGTGCTGAGCCTTCCCTCGCAAAGACAAGAAGGGAGAAGGCAGTGGGTTTGGAGCGAGGCAGTATCTGAGCACCGAAGAGCCTTCACTCCTTCCAAAGATGGGCACAGAGCATCTCCTGTGCTCTCTGAGGTGGGGTAGGGGGCACTGCATGCTGGCCACCATGCTGGGCACTGCAGTCCACGGAGCGCAGTGCATCCTCATGGAGACTTGAAGTGATCACAGTCGAGTCACACATGAGAGTGGAATGCGTACGGTTGTGGAGTTAGAGGATTTCTCAGCTGAGAATTCCTGATTCCCAGGGGGACAGCATTCCAGCAGCAGGGGAGAGAGCAGTTCATTGTATCTGGCGGCAGTTTGGTTCACTTCTCCTAAAGTGCCTGGACGTCCTGTGACATCAGACATTTGGCTTCTGTCTCCCATGTTCATCCTCAAAGGAGCATGCCACCTGAACCTTACAGAAGGTAACTCAACAACACTTCGAGCTCAGGCAAAGAAACCAAACGAACAAATGAAAAACCCTAACCTCCCCACGCCCACCCCCCCACCCCCAACACCAGAAACAACAAAGAAATCCAGAGCAGTGAAAAATGCAGTGAACAGAGCAAACCAAGTGCACAAAATGGATTTGAAAGATTCACAGAAAAGAATCCTGCAGACCTATTGGGAGACGTCTACGGAGAGGGGGAGGCACAAGTACAAACTCTTTGCAGTATGGTATTGGAAAAATGTAAGTTGTGTGTTTGGGTGGTGTTGGCATTGGCATCAGGGTGGTTGGGGGTTAGGGGGTGGGGGTAGGGGTGGCGTGGTGAGCCTCTGTAGGAAAGGGAGGCATTCATACTATAACGTTGTACAAAGAAACCTGCCGACTAGTATTCCAATGATGCCTAAGTAGGAATGTGAAACTCAACGTTCATTTATAAAATCAAAGGTCCTCCCTGCACTGACGGAAGACCCTTCCCTAACGTCGTTGGGGACAGCGAAACCACCTGACTTGCAGCTCTGCCCCTCCTATCTGTCAGTAGGTTCTCATCCAGGTGGTCCCAGGACAGACACACTCCACTGGACCACGTGCAGCTTCGAAGGGGGCTGGGCGGGCTTGGGGGCAGGGTCCGTGGGGGAACTCTCCTCTCCTAGCTGACTCTTCCACTGCCTCAAGATCACATGACCTCGAGGAGTCTCACCCAAGGAACCTTACGTATCACCTTTCTCCTTTCCCTCCCCACACCCCCACCCCCTGCACCTAAGGTTCGACCAGCACGTTGTGATTGAGCGTCCTCGTGCATTTCCCACTGAGCCGCACAGCTGTGTCTAGTCTATCTGGGGACAGAACCGAGAATCGTTTTTGACAGATGGCTATTTACATATGCCCCCACCAAGATCCCATAGAGAGGGAAAGAAAGACCAATGATTGCCCCCACGAACACAAACAATCATGCCCTGGATAAAGAAGAGGTGACGTGCCCCACGGGGCGGGCTGTGGAGCAGGGTCAGTCGGGGACCTTCCCTCTCCTAGCTGAATCTCTGACTGCCTCAAGGTCACATGACCTCAGGGAGTCTCACCCAAGGAACTTTATCTATCACTTTTTTTTTCCCACACCCTACATCAAAGGGTCAACCGGCACCTTTGCATCCTCAGGCATTTTTGACTGAGCCGGACAGCTGTGTCTAGTTTCTTCGGGGCGGGAAGCAAAGAATCATTTCTCACCGATGCCTATATACATATGCCCCCACCATCATCTCCACAGAGAGGGAAAGGAAGTATAAATATGTCCCCCACAAACACAAACAAGCATGCCCCGGATTAAGAAGATGTAAGACGCCCCCCACTCCACACACCACCTCAGCCACCCCCTCCCCCAACCGCCCGTTTCCAAAACAGACAGCGGAAGACTGCTCAGCCCACCACCCCTCCCCCAAGAAAGAGGAAGGGAATCATGCGTTTGGAGCAATGACGATGGACTTGGGGGGAGGGGGGCTGGGGGGCTGGGGGCGGGAGGGCGTGATGCTGTGAGAAAGACGTCTGACAGAAAGACAAATACCGCACGACAGCGCTTCTATGTAGAATGCAAACCATGACAGCGATGTAGTGGATATATTCGCAACACAGGACAAACTGCTGGGTTACCAGTGGGCAGACGGAAGGCGAGGGGCGTAAGAGGCACACACTTATCAGGTGTGAGATCAGCTAAAAGAATGTCCTGTATGACACCGGGACCTAGAGCCAATACTTTCTAGGAAGCATCAAGGAAATGTAAGCTTTGAGGAATTGTCAATCACTAGACTGTACACCTTCCATAATATTGTAGAGCAAGCATCATTTCAATGAAAGAACAAAACCAAAGAGAACACAACAAAACACCAAAAACCAAAAGGTGGTGGTGGAGGGGGTGGGGGTGGGGAGGGGGGTGGGGAGAAAACACAGAAGAGATGAATACAAAATCAAAGCTACAGGTGGGCTGGCTTTGGGACACGATCATCGACATGAAGGAAAAGGACATGTTTCCACACTCCTTGAATCCCTTGCTAGGACACTGAACGCAAGAAGTGGCTCTCCTAACCTATGGGAATTGAAGTGGGAAGCTCTCAAGAACATCTGTCAGGAAAGGAGTAGAGTGGAATTTTGCACCATTGGGAAAAGTGTGAAAGTGTTTGTTTAGCCCTTGGGCAGGAATCGTTTTGAGCAAGTGTGTTGCCAACTGGCTTGTGTTCCCCCCAGTACCTGTGCTCAGCTTCTAAACCCCCGCGTGCATCCCTTGGGGGCAGGCTAAGGCCAACGCATCCCCTTGGCCGGCAAGTCATTTCCATTCTGAGCACCTTTCTACGTGAGCCTCTCAGAGGTGTTTCTGGAGGTGTGTAAACAGACTTCCCGGAGAAAGGTGTGCATTGTTCCCGCTGGGGATTGCGAGTGACCACGCCCTCAGGCCCTAAATCCGATCAGAAGCTTGCAGCGCATTGGTGGATTTCGTGCCCCCGGGGGTTGGGATGGGGGCGGAGTGGGTGGTGAGCCATCAAAGGGCTGGTGGGACTGGCCCAGGCTGTCACTTGCAGACCGGCCGTCTCTGGGAAGGAGGCATCCCTGCTGCAGCTGGAGCTCCGAGATGGACACTCTCGACACTCTTGTGGGCCTCGTTTGCAGAGACATGGAGGCTGCTTCTCTCAACTCGGGAGGTGAGCCTCCAGCTCAGTTCCACGTCTTTCCCAAACTCCACTCTTCCCGGCCAAGTGCCGCTGCTGTGGATGCCCGCCGGGGACCCTCTCGGCAGGAGGAACTGTGCCCGCCGGCCCAGACCGTTGGGCGCTGCCAGCGTGGTGACTTGGCGCGTGTGTCAGCAGGGCTGGCTCCCGCCCAGACACGTCTCCTGAGTTGGAGGAGACCGTCTGTGGTCGGGGCTGGGCTTTGCAATATGGGGAACACCTGCTACTTGAATGCAGCCCTGCAGTGTCTGACCCACACACCACCCCTGGCCAGCTGGCTGCTGTCCCAGCAGCACTCGACGATCTGTCCAACCCAGACCTTCTGCATGCTGTGTGCTATGCAAGCCCACATCACGCGAGCCCTCCTTCATCCTGGCGAGGTGATCCGGCCCCGCCAGGACCTGCTCACTAGCTTCCACAGTCACGAGCAGGAAGATTCCCACGAGTTTCTGATGTTCACGCTGGATGCCATGCAGCAAGCGTGCTTGCGTGCCTGTGAGCTGTTGGGCTGTCCCTCCAACAACACCACCCTCATCCGTCAGATCTTTGGTGGGTCCTGGCGATCTCAGGTCCAGTGTCTCCACTGCCTTGGGGTTTCAGACACGTTCGACCCTTATCTGGACATCACCCTGGATATCACGGCAGCTCAGAGTGTGGACCAAGCTTTGAAAGAGCTGGTGAAGCCCGAGAAGCTGGATGGTGAAAATGCCTATCGTTGCAGTGTTTGTCTCCAGAAGGTGCCTGCCACCAAGAGGTTGACTCTGCACAGCGCCTCCAAGGTCCTGATCCTTGTGCTGAAATGCTTCACACAGATCGCCGGCGACAAAATGGCTCAGAAAGTGCACTATCCCCAGTGCCTCGACTTGCAACCCTACATGTCCGAGCAGACGGCAGGCCCACTGGATTATGTGCTCTATGCAGTGCTGGTGCACTCCGGGTGGAGCTGTCACCGAGGACACTACTTTTGTTATGTCCAAGCTGGCAACGGCCAGTGGTATCACATGGACGATGCCAAGGTTACCGCCTGTGACGTGACGTCTGCCCTGAGCCAAAGCGCCTACGTCCTCTTTTATGCCCAGAAGAGTGCCTTGGAAGGAGACGGTGGGCCAGTGGCACCGGGAGGGGCACCGACGTCCCTGGGGGCTGACCCCACAGGCACTGTCGTGGCCCACAGGGGGCCGGAAAGAGATGCCAGCATCAGAGCTCCTGGGTCGGAGGAGCCCCTGGAGGAAACAGGCGTTCAAGCAATCAGCTTAGAGCAGTGGAGACGCCTCCAAGAACACGACCGACCTCGGCCTGAATTCAACCTCAGGAAGGTCGAGTCTGCCCTGCCTGCCGGTGCGGTCGTGATTCACCGGTCGAAATACGCAGCTGGCATGAACCCACAACTGCCTGAACCGGGGAACTACCAGCTCAACCATCCAACCAGGGACAGCCCACCTCAGGGGCCCATCAACATCAGCAACGTCCCTTGTCTCAGCGGGAGGGCCAAAACTACCAAGAAAAAGAACAAGAAGAAGCAGGGGGCTCTGGATGCATTGCACTAGGCTCCGGTGCACATCCCTGCAGACACGCACACACACCCACGCACCAACCCACACACCCACCCGCTCACACACTTGCTGCCCAACCTACGCTCACCTAGAGGAAATCGGGTGTGCTACACGTGGGAATAATCTACCCTTGTGGAAGGACTGTTAGTCTGCAGTGTTCATGGGACGTGCTATTCACTTGGAACTTCTTACTACTGAGCTTTCAGGCGTGGCTCTCCACTGGCATGCTACTGGGGAGGGTGGGATTGATGACTGGGTCTAAGGACTGTCTCAGCACAATCCACGTCCACGGCACTGGAACAGTCCTTTGGGGATGGGGCGTCTGGTAGGTTTCCTTTGGTTTTAACCCTCCCCTCCCCACCCCCAACCCCTTCATTTGCTGCACTATTGGCTTCTTGTGAAGGACGCAGCCTGGAGGCTCCTCAGAAAGGCTCACGCCCACCCAGGTGAGGAGGAAACCTCCTGAGCCCTTCAGAGGGTCCATGACCCTCTCCTGCCTGCTGGGGTCTCCCCCTCCTGGTCCAGTCAACTGGGGATGACCCCAGCCTCCCAGGTCACCAGCCCCCACACCCCATCCCGCTGCGCATAGCTCAGCACAGCACAGACAAATACGAATATTCCCAAGACCTGGTGCAGGATTCCATGGGAGCCGGGCAAGCAGGCTCTAAGGGTGGCTGTCAATCGGAGGCCTTGTGCAAATGCCTGAAAGGAATGACCCGGCCACCCATTCATCACTTGCCCTGGAGACTTCACAAGGATACTTCTCCAAAGACACCTGGGGCTGGATTTCATTTGAAAGGGATATGTTGGAGACTCTCCAAATGCCAACCAGGAGAAACGATGCAAACCACCCACCCCCGCAGCAACACCAGCAACAACGCCAAAACCCCAACAGCAAGAGACAGACTCGGTACATCTTCTGACAGACCCGCACAGGTGAGAGTGGGATGTCAGGTACTATGGGGACCAGTGTGACAGAGGGGTCTCCACGGTGGGGAGGAGGATCCCTGCGGCAAGTGGGAGCTTGAACACATCCTCAATTTTCCCTCTGAAGCTGACAGCGATTGCCACTGGTTCACTGATTGCAGGTGCCTGCGAGGACCACAGTGTCTTCTGGCCACAGCACAGCAAGCGCACGAGTGAGCCAGTGGAGCGAGTGAGGGGGTGAGTGCAGGAGCTGTCCCACGAAGGGCAGAGGTGGGGCTCTGTTTCCCTAGCCCTTGGGTCGAATCGTGGGAGGGCGAACCCAGAGGACCTGGGGGGATCGTCAAAGCCCAGGATCCTTCCCCAAGACCGAAGGAAGGAACATAGACATTGGTGAGGAAGGGTTAGGGGGAGGGGGAGTGGACTGTGACCTGGAGGTGCTGTCTCTCCACCTCTGCACCAGGTGCGTGGCCATCTCCAGGCAAGGAGAGGCAACCGGAGGAGAAGCCACCAAGAGATCCGTATCCTGTGCAGGTCCACATGGAGGAAGGGGCTCGTTCTACCCTTTGAGAGTCCCTGAGCGGCATAGAACGGGGCACCTCTGGGAACGTGGGCCAAAACAACTGCATCATGCCTGGGAAAGCCTGGGACAACCCCCTGGAGTGGGCCAGTGGCTCCAGGTGAAGGAAGGGGCATTCTTGGCCGAGTTCACAGCACGTCAGTGCTCCCGCTCCCCCTCCTCCCGCCCCTCCCCCTCCCCCTCATCCCTTTATCCCCTGAAGCAAACACTGACTAACACTGGGGCCCAATCAGATTCTCCCTCGTGGGGACACAGCCTTGAGGCACATCCACTTACCATGGTTTGTCTTGTAAGTGAGGAAAGCCAAGGTGGAATGCCGAGGACCCCAATCCCCAGGGCGACTCTGCGGGAGACGCCACAGGGCCCGTGTGGGGAGGAGGGGGTGGACAGAATCGGGGAGCCCTTGCCCAGGCCTGCCCAGTGCCTCATCCCCACCCCACACCCCACGCACCGTCCCTCCACGCCCAGCCATCTTCCAGGCCAGCCCCTGGCATGGTGTTCACTCCACTGGAGAATGGATGGTGGAGATCGTGGTTCCAAAGAGCTCCCTGCCTCTAGGATGCCTTTGAGCACGTGGAGTGGAGTGAGAAGCTCCCAGGGTAGCTCCGACCTGGGTTTCAGCCTCAGGGGACCTGGAAGGGGCTCTTGGACTGAGGGTGAAACCGCGAGGGGCAGGCCGTGTCTGACGGACCAGGCTTCCCTCAGACATCCTCAGGCACCTGCACCGTGGAAGGAGCCCTGTGGAGCCCCGCGAGACAGACACCCCGACACCACCTCTGCTAATGATGGGCGTGTCTGGGCCATGGGAAATGGATCAAACGAACCTGGCACGGGACAGGGTTTGGATGCAGTCTACTTGGTAATAAACTGAGTGAAATCATTGGCATGAGTGTTTAATTCGAGAAATGAAGACCTATGAAATTCATCGCGGGGTTGGGGGGGCAGGGCTGTGTATCTCTGGAGAGGTGCCCTGTCTTGTCTGGGCGGAAGTGCACTCCAGAAACCCGGAAGTGTCGTTCTTCAACACCAATGGAAAGCTGTGTTTCTAGAAGGGGTTTTCCTTTGACTCAAGCCACCAAGAGGGACGGTATTGCATGGGTGTTTTGGTGTGTAATCACCGCTGGTCCACGGGATAGGATGATTATTCTCAGTTTCATGTCTGAAGTTCATCCCCCTGGTACCGAGGGCAAACGAGGGTGCCTGTGGCTTCTGAGAAGGGCAGTCCCTTGGATGTCCAGGGCCCCACGCTCAGGAAAGAGGGTTCTGCCAGGTCGGATGGGCCCAGTGATGGGGACGCTGGTCCCCACACTTCCCTCCAGTAGCGCTAGGAGAAAGAGCAAGCAGAGCACAGCCTATGCCTTGGTGCCAGCCAGGCCCATCTCAACCCAGGACCGCTTGCTCCCAGGGGGGTGGCCGCTGCATCTCCGACAGATCCCACTGGGTGCTGAGCCTTCCCTCGCAAAGACAAGAAGGGAGAAGGCAGTGGGTTTGGAGCGAGGCAGTATCTGAGCACCGAAGAGCCTTCACTCCTTCCTAAAATGGGCACAGAGCATCTCCTGTGCTCTCTGAGGTGGGGTAGGGGGCACTGCATGCTGGCCACCATGCTGGGCACTGCAGTCCACGGAGCGCAGTGCATCCTCATGGAGACTTGAAGTGATCACAGTCGAGTCACACATGAGAGTGGAATGCGTACGGTTGTGGAGTTAGAGGATTTCTCAGCTGAGAATTCCTGATTCCCAGGGGGACAGCATTCCAGCAGCAGGGGAGAGAGCAGTTCATTGTATCTGGCGGCAGTTTGGTTCACTTCTCCTAAAGTGCCTGGACGTCCTGTGACATCAGACATTTGGCTTCTGTCTCCCATGTTCATCCTCAAAGGAGCATGCCACCTGAACCTTACAGAAGGTAACTCAACAACACTTCGAGCTCAGGCAAAGAAACCAAACGAACAAATGAAAAACCCTAACCTCCCCACGCCCACCCCCCCACCCCCAACACCAGAAACAACAAAGAAATCCAGAGCAGTGAAAAATGCAGTGAACAGAGCAAACCAAGTGCACAAAATGGATTTGAAAGATTCACAGAAAAGAATCCTGCAGACCTATTGGGAGACGTCTACGGAGAGGGGGAGGCACAAGTACAAACTCTTTGCAGTATGGTATTGGAAAAATGTAAGTTGTGTGTTTGGGTGGTGTTGGCATTGGCATCAGGGTGGTTGGGGGTTAGGGGGTGGGGGTAGGGGTGGCGTGGTGAGCCTCTGTAGGAAAGGGAGGCATTCATACTATAACGTTGTACAAAGAAACCTGCCGACTAGTATTCCAATGATGCCTAAGTAGGAATGTGAAACTCAACGTTCATTTATAAAATCAAAGGTCCTCCCTGCACTGACGGAAGACCCTTCCCTAACGTCGTTGGGGACAGCGAAACCACCTGACTTGCAGCTCTGCCCCTCCTATCTGTCAGTAGGTTCTCATCCAGGTGGTCCCAGGACAGACACACTCCACTGGACCACGTGCAGCTTCGAAGGGGGCTGGGCGGGCTTGGGGGCAGGGTCCGTGGGGGAACTCTCCTCTCCTAGCTGACTCTTCCACTGCCTCAAGATCACATGACCTCGAGGAGTCTCACCCAAGGAACCTTACGTATCACCTTTCTCCTTTCCCTCCCCACGCCCCCACCCCCTGCACCTAAGGTTCGACCAGCACGTTGTGATTGAGCGTCCTCGTGCATTTCCCACTGAGCCGCACAGCTGTGTCTAGTCTATCTGGGAACAGAACCGAGAATCGTTTTTGACAGATGGCTATTTACATATGCCCCCACCAAGATCCCATAGAGAGGGAAAGAAAGACCAATGATTGCCCCCACGAACACAAACAATCATGCCCTGGATAAAGAAGAGGTGACGTGCCCCACGGGGCGGGCTGTGGAGCAGGGTCAGTCGGGGACCTTCCCTCTCCTAGCTGAATCTCTGACTGCCTCAAGGTCACATGACCTCAGGGAGTCTCACCCAAGGAACTTTATCTATCACTTTTTTTTTTCCACACCCTACATCAAAGGGTCAACCGGCACCTTTGCATCCTCAGGCATTTTTGACTGAGCCGGACAGCTGTGTCTAGTTTCTTCGGGGCGGGAAGCAAAGAATCATTTCTCACCGATGCCTATATACATATGCCCCCACCATCATCTCCACAGAGAGGGAAAGGAAGTATAAATATGTCCCCCACAAACACAAACAAGCATGCCCCGGATTAAGAAGATGTAAGACGCCCCCCACTCCACACACCACCTCAGCCACCCCCTCCCCCCCCCGGCCGTTTCCAAAACAGACAGCGGAAGACTGCTCAGCCCACCACCCCTCCTCCAAGAAAGAGGAAGGGAATCATGCGTTTGGAGCAATGACGATGGACTTGGGGGGAGGGGGGCTGGGGGGCTGGGGGCGGGAGGGCGTGATGCTGTGAGAAAGACGTCTGACAGAAAGACAAATACCGCACGACAGCGCTTCTATGTAGAATGCAAACCATGACAGCGATGTAGTGGATATATTCGCAACACAGGACAAACTGCTGGGTTACCAGTGGGCAGACGGAAGGCGAGGGGCGTAAGAGGCACACACTTATCAGGTGTGAGATCAGCTAAAAGAATGTCCTGTATGACACCGGGACCTAGAGCCAATACTTTCTAGGAAGCATCAAGGAAATGTAAGCTTTGAGGAATTGTCAATCACTAGACTGTACACCTTCCATAATATTGTAGAGCAAGCATCGTTTCAATGAAAGAACAAAACCAAAGAGAACACAACAAAACACCAAAAACCAAAAGGTGGTGGTGGAGGGGGTGGGGGTGGGGAGGGGGGTGGGGAGAAAACACAGAAGAGATGAATACAAAATCAAAGCTACAGGTGGGCTGGCTTTGGGACACGATCATCGACATGAAGGAAAAGGACATGTTTCCACACTCCTTGAATCCCTTGCTAGGACACTGAACGCAAGAAGTGGCTCTCCTAACCTATGGGAATTGAAGTGGGAAGCTCTCAAGAACATCTGTCAGGAAAGGAGTAGAGTGGAATTTTGCACCATTGGGAAAAGTGTGAAAGTGTTTGTTTAGCCCTTGGGCAGGAATCGTTTTGAGCAAGTGTGTTGCCAACTGGCTTGTGTTCCCCCCAGTACCTGTGCTCAGCTTCTAAACCCCCGCGTGCATCCCTTGGGGGCAGGCTAAGGCCAACGCATCCCCTTGGCCCGCAAGTCATTTCCATTCTGAGCACCTTTCTACGTGAGCCTCTCAGAGGTGTTTCTGGAGGTGTGTAAACAGACTTCCCGGAGAAAGGTGTGCATTGTTCCCGCTGGGGATTGCGAGTGACCACGCCCTCAGGCCCTAAATCCGATCAGAAGCTTGCAGCGCATTGGTGGATTTCGTGCCCCCGGGGGTTGGGATGGGGGCGGAGTGGGTGGTGAGCCATCAAAGGGCTGGTGGGACTGGCCCAGGCTGTCACTTGCAGACCGGCCGTCTCCGGGAAGGAGGCATCCCTGCTGCAGCTGGAGCTCCGAGATGGACACTCTCGACACTCTCGTGGGCCTCGTTTGCAGAGACATGGAGGCTGCTTCTCTCGACTCGGGAGGTGAGCCTCCAGCTCAGTTCCACGTCTTTCCCAAACTCCACTCTTCCCGGCCAAGTGCCGCTGCTGTGGATGCCCGCCGGGGACCCTCTCGGCAGGAGGAACCGTGCCCGCCGGCCCAGACCGTTGGGCGCTGCCAGCGTGGTGACTTGGCGCGTGTGTCAGCAGGGCTGGCTCCCGCCCAGACACATCTCCTGAGTTGGAGGAGACCGTCTGTGGTCGGGGCTGGGCTTTGCAATATGGGGAACACCTGCTACTTGAATGCAGCCCTGCAGTGTCTGACCCACACACCACCCCTGGCCAGCTGGCTGCTGTCCCAGCAGCACTCGACGATCTGTCCAACCCAGACCTTCTGCATGCTGTGTGCTATGCAAGCCCACATCACGCGAGCCCTCCTTCATCCTGGCGAGGTGATCCGGCCCCGCCAGGACCTGCTCACTAGCTTCCACAGGCACGAGCAGGAAGATTCCCACGAGTTTCTGATGTTCACGCTGGACGCCATGCAGCAAGCGTGCTTGCGTGCCTGTGAGCTGTTGGGCTGTCCCTCCAACGACACCACCCTCATCCGTCAGATCTTTGGTGGGTCCTGGCGATCTCAGGTCCAGTGTCTCCACTGCCTTGGGGTTTCAGACACGTTCGACCCTTATCTGGACATCACCCTGGATATCACGGCAGCTCAGAGTGTGGACCAAGCTTTGAAAGAGCTGGTGAAGCCCGAGAAGCTGGACGGTGAAAATGCCTATCGTTGCAGTGTTTGTCTCCAGAAGGTGCCTGCCACCAAGAGGTTGACTCTGCACAGCGCCTCCAAGGTCCTGATCCTTGTGCTGAAACGCTTCACACAGATCGCCGGCGACAAAATGGCTCAGAAAGTGCACTATCCCCAGTGCCTCGACTTGCAACCCTACATGTCCGAGCAGACGGCAGGCCCACTGGATTATGTGCTCTATGCAGTGCTGGTGCACTCCGGGTGGAGCTGTCACCGAGGACACTACTTTTGTTATGTCCAAGCTGGCAACGGCCAGTGGTATCACATGGACGATGCCAAGGTTACCGCCTGTGACGTGACGTCTGCCCTGAGCCAAAGCGCCTATGTCCTCTTTTATGCCCAGAAGAGTGCCTTGGAAGGAGACGGTGGGCCAGTGGCACCGGGAGGGGCACCGACGTCCCTGGGGGCTGACCCCACAGGCACTGTCGTGGCCCACAGGGGACCGGAAAGAGATGCCAGCATCAGAGCTCCTGGGTCGGAGGAGCCCCTGGAGGAAACAGGCGTTCAAGCAATCAGCTTAGAGCAGTGGAGACGCCTCCAAGAACACGACCGACCTCGGCCTGAATTCAACCTCAGGAAGGTCGAGTCTGCCCTGCCTGCCGGTGCGGTCGTGATTCACCGGTCGAAATACGCAGCTGGCATGAACCCACAACTGCCTGAACCGGGGAACTACCAGCTCAACCATCCAACCAGGGACAGCCCACCTCAGGGGCCCATCAACATCAGCAACGTCCCTTGTCTCAGTGGGAGGGCCAAAACTACCAAGAAAAAGAACAAGAAGAAGCAGGGGGCTCTGGGTGCATTGCACTAGGCTCCGGTGCACATCCCTGCAGACACGCACACACACCCACGCACCAACCCACACACCCACCCGCTCACACACTTGCTGCCCAACCTACGCTCACCTAGAGGAAATCGGGTGTGCTACACGTGGGAATAATCTACCCTTGTGGAAGGACTGTTAGTCTGCAGTGTTCATGGGACGTGCTATTCACTTGGAACTTCTTACTACTGAGCTTTCAGGCGTGGCTCTCCACTGGCATGCTACTGGGGAGGGTGGGATTGATGACTGGGTCTAAGGACTGTCTCAGCACAATCCACGTCCACGGCACTGGAACAGTCCTTTGGGGATGGGGCGTCTGGTAGGTTTCCTTTGGTTTTAACCCTCCCCTCCCCACCCCCAACCCCTTCATTTGCTGCACTATTGGCTTCTTGTGAAGGACGCAGCCTGGAGGCTCCTCAGAAAGGCTCACGCCCACCCAGGTGAGGAGGAAACCTCCTGAGCCCTTCAGAGGGTCCATGACC
The DNA here is from genome assembly GCF_030028045.1 of Hippopotamus amphibius kiboko. Classification (NCBI taxonomy): domain Eukaryota; kingdom Metazoa; phylum Chordata; class Mammalia; order Artiodactyla; family Hippopotamidae; genus Hippopotamus; species Hippopotamus amphibius. Next base: position 34,438,694 of record NC_080193.1, read on the forward strand.
CTCTCCTGCCTGCTGGGGTCTCCCCCTCCTGGTCCAGTCAACAGGGGATGACCCCAGCCTCCCGGGTCACCAGCCCCCACACCCCATCCCGCTGCGCATAGCTCAGCACAGCACAGACAAATACGAATATTCCCAAGACCTGGTGCAGGATTCCATGGGAGCCGGGCAAGCAGGCTCTAAGCGTGGCCGTCAATCGGAGGCCTTGTGCAAATGCCTGAAAGGAATGACCCGGCCACCCATTCATCACTTGCCCTGGAGACTTCACAAGGATACTTCTCCAAAGACACCTGGGGCTGGATTTCATTTGAAAGGGATATGTTGGAGACTCTCCAAATGCCAACCAGGAGAAACGATGCAAACCACCCACCCCCGCAGCAACACCAGCAACAACGCCAAAACCCCAACAGCAAGAGACAGACTCGGTACATCTTCTGACAGACCCGCACAGGTGAGAGTGGGATGTCAGGTACTATGGGGACCAGTGTGACAGAGGGGTCTCCACGGTGGGGAGGAGGATCCCTGCGGCAAGTGGGAGCTTGAACACGTCCTCAATTTTCCCTCTAAAGCTGACAGCGATTGCCACTGGTTCACTGATTGCGGGTGCCTGCGAGGACCACAGTGTCTTCTGGCCACAGCACAGCAAGCGCACGAGTGAGCCAGCGGAGCGAGTGAGGGGGTGAGTGCAGGAGCTGTCCCACGAAGGGCAGAGGTGGGGCTCTGTTTCCCTAGCCCTTGGGTCGAATCGTGGGAGGGCGAACCCAGAGGACCTGGGGGGATCGTCAAAGCCCAGGATCCTTCCCCAAGACCGAAGGAAGGAACGTAGACATTGGTGAGGAAGGGTTAGGGGGAGGGGGAGTGGACTGTGACCTGGAGGTGCTGTCTCTCCACCTCTGCACCAGGTGCGTGGCCATCTCCAGGCAAGGAGAGGCAACCGGAGGAGAAGCCACCAAGAGATCCGTATCCTCTGCAGGTCCACATGGAGGAAGGGGCTCGTTCTACCCTTTGAGAGTCCCTGAGCGGCATAGAACGGGGCACCTCTGGGAACGTGGGCCAAAACAACTGCATCATGCCTGGGAAAGCCTGGGACAACCCCCTGGAGTGGGCCAGTGGCTCCAGGTGAAGGAAGGGGCATTCTTGGCCGAGTTCACAGCACGTCAGTGCTCCCGCTCCCCCTCCTCCCGCCCCTCCCCCTCCCCCTCATCCCTTTATCCCCTGAAGCAAACACTGACTAACACTGGGGCCCAATCAGATTCTCCCTCGTGGGGACACAGCCTTGAGGCACATCCACTTACCATGGTTTGTCTTGTAAGTGAGGAAAGCCAAGGTGGAATGCCGAGGACCCCAATCCCCAGGGCGACTCTGCGGGAGACGCCACAGGGCCCGTGTGGGGAGGAGGGGGTGGACAGAATCGGGGAGCCCTTGCCCAGGCCTGCCCAGTGCCTCATCCCCACCCCACACCCCACGCACCGTCCCTCCACGCCCAGCCATCTTCCAGGCCAGCCCCTGGCATGGTGTTCACTCCACTGGAGAATGGATGGTGGAGATCGTGGTTCCAAAGAGCTCCCTGCCTCTAGGATGCCTTTGAGCACGTGGAGTGGAGTGAGAAGCTCCCAGGGTAGCTCCGACCTGGGTTTCAGCCTCGGGGGACCTGGAAGGGGCTCTTGGACTGAGGGTGAAACCGCGAGGGGCAGGCCGTGTCTGACGGACCAGGCTTCCCTCAGACATCCTCAGGCACCTGCACCGTGGAAGGAGCCCTGTGGAGCCCCGCGAGACAGACACCCCGACACCACCTCTGCTAATGATGGGCATGTCTGGGCCATGGGAAATGGATCAAACGAACCTGGCACGGGACAGGGTTTGGATGCAGTCTACTTGGTAATAAACTGAGTGAAATCATTGGCATGAGTGTTTAATTCGAGAAATGAAGACCTATGAAATTCATCGCGGGGTTGGGGGGGCAGGGCTGTGTATCTCTGGAGAGGTGCCCTGTCTTGTCTGGGCGGAAGTGCACTCCAGAAACCCGGAAGTGTCGTTCTTCAACACCAATGGAAAGCTGTGTTTCTAGAAGGGGTTTTCCTTTGACTCAAGCCACCAAGAGGGACGGTATTGCATGGGTGTTTTGGTGTGTAATCACCGCTGGTCCACGGGATAGGATGATTATTCTCAGTTTCATGTCTGAAGTTCATCCCCCTGGTACCGAGGGCAAACGAGGGTGCCTGTGGCTTCTGAGAAGGGCAGTCCCTTGGATGTCCAGGGCCCCACGCTCAGGAAAGAGGGTTCTGCCAGGTCGGATGGGCCCAGTGATGGGGACGCTGGTCCCCACACTTCCCTCCAGTAGCGCTAGGAGAAAGAGCAAGCAGAGCACAGCCTATGCCTTGGTGCCAGCCAGGCCCATCTCAACCCAGGACCGCTTGCTCCCAGGGGGGTGGCCGCTGCATCTCCGACAGATCCCACTGGGTGCTGAGCCTTCCCTCGCAAAGACAAGAAGGGAGAAGGCAGTGGGTTTGGAGCGAGGCAGTATCTGAGCACCGAAGAGCCTTCACTCCTTCCTAAAATGGGCACAGAGCATCTCCTGTGCTCTCTGAGGTGGGGTAGGGGGCACTGCATGCTGGCCACCATGCTGGGCACTGCAGTCCACGGAGCGCAGTGCATCCTCATGGAGACTTGAAGTGATCACAGTCGAGTCACACATGAGAGTGGAATGCGTACGGTTGTGGAGTTAGAGGATTTCTCAGCTGAGAATTCCTGATTCCCAGGGGGACAGCATTCCAGCAGCAGGGGAGAGAGCAGTTCATTGTATCTGGCGGCAGTTTGGTTCACTTCTCCTAAAGTGCCTGGACGTCCTGTGACATCAGACATTTGGCTTCTGTCTCCCATGTTCATCCTCAAAGGAGCATGCCACCTGAACCTTACAGAAGGTAACTCAACAACACTTCGAGCTCAGGCAAAGAAACCAAACGAACAAATGAAAAACCCTAACCTCCCCACGCCCACCCCCCCACCCCCAACACCAGAAACAACAAAGAAATCCAGAGCAGTGAAAAATGCAGTGAACAGAGCAAACCAAGTGCACAAAATGGATTTGAAAGATTCACAGAAAAGAATCCTGCAGACCTATTGGGAGACGTCTACGGAGAGGGGGAGGCACAAGTACAAACTCTTTGCAGTATGGTATTGGAAAAATGTAAGTTGTGTGTTTGGGTGGTGTTGGCATTGGCATCAGGGTGGTTGGGGGTTAGGGGGTGGGGGTAGGGGTGGCGTGGTGAGCCTCTGTAGGAAAGGGAGGCATTCATACTATAACGTTGTACAAAGAAACCTGCCGACTAGTATTCCAATGATGCCTAAGTAGGAATGTGAAACTCAACGTTCATTTATAAAATCAAAGGTCCTCCCTGCACTGACGGAAGACCCTTCCCTAACGTCGTTGGGGACAGCGAAACCACCTGACTTGCAGCTCTGCCCCTCCTATCTGTCAGTAGGTTCTCATCCAGGTGGTCCCAGGACAGACACACTCCACTGGACCACGTGCAGCTTCGAAGGGGGCTGGGCGGGCTTGGGGGCAGGGTCCGTGGGGGAACTCTCCTCTCCTAGCTGACTCTTCCACTGCCTCAAGATCACATGACCTCGAGGAGTCTCACCCAAGGAACCTTACGTATCACCTTTCTCCTTTCCCTCCCCACGCCCCCACCCCCTGCACCTAAGGTTCGACCAGCACGTTGTGATTGAGCGTCCTCGTGCATTTCCCACTGAGCCGCACAGCTGTGTCTAGTCTATCTGGGGACAGAACCGAGAATCGTTTTTGACAGATGGCTATTTACATATGCCCCCACCAAGATCCCATAGAGAGGGAAAGAAAGACCAATGATTGCCCCCACGAACACAAACAATCATGCCCTGGATAAAGAAGAGGTGACGTGCCCCACGGGGCGGGCTGTGGAGCAGGGTCAGTCGGGGACCTTCCCTCTCCTAGCTGAATCTCTGACTGCCTCAAGGTCACATGACCTCAGGGAGTCTCACCCAAGGAACTTTATCTATCACTTTTTTTTTTCCACACCCTACATCAAAGGGTCAACCGGCACCTTTGCATCCTCAGGCATTTTTGACTGAGCCGGACAGCTGTGTCTAGTTTCTTCGGGGCGGGAAGCAAAGAATCATTTCTCACCGATGCCTATATACATATGCCCCCACCATCATCTCCACAGAGAGGGAAAGGAAGTATAAATATGTCCCCCACAAACACAAACAAGCATGCCCCGGATTAAGAAGATGTAAGACGCCCCCCACTCCACACACCACCTCAGCCACCCCCTCCCCCCCCGCGCGTTTCCAAAACAGACAGCGGAAGACTGCTCAGCCCACCACCCCTCCTCCAAGAAAGAGGAAGGGAATCATGCGTTTGCAGCAATGACGATGGACTTGGGGGGAGGGGGGCTGGGGGGCTGGGGGCGGGAGGGCGTGATGCTGTGAGAAAGACGTCTGACAGAAAGACAAATACCGCACGACAGCGCTTCTATGTAGAATGCAAACCATGACAGCGATGTAGTGGATATATTCGCAACACAGGACAAACTGCTGGGTTAGTAGTGGGCAGACGGAAGGCGAAGGCCGTAAGAGGCACACACTTATCAGGTGTGAGATCAGCTAAAAGAATGTCCTGTATGACACCGGGACCTAGAGCCAATACTTTCTAGGAAGCATCAAGGAAATGTAAGCTTTGAGGAATTGTCAATCACTAGACTGTACACCTTCCATAATATTGTAGAGCAAGCATCGTTTCAGTGAAAGAACAAAACCAAAGAGAACACAACAAAACACCAAAAACCAAAAGGTGGTGGTGGAGGGGGTGGGGGTGGGGAGGGGGGTGGGGAGAAAACACAGAAGAGATGAATACAAAATCAAAGCTACAGGTGGGCTGGCTTTGGGACACGATCATCGACATGAAGGAAAAGGACATGTTTCCACACTCCTTGAATCCCTTGCTAGGACACTGAACGCAAGAAGTGGCTCTCCTAACCTATGGGAATTGAAGTGGGAAGCTCTCAAGAACATCTGTCAGGAAAGGAGTAGAGTGGAATTTTGCACCATTGGGAAAAGTGTGAAAGTGTTTGTTTAGCCCTTGGGCAGGAATCGTTTTGAGCAAGTGTGTTGCCAACTGGCTTGTGTTCCCCCCAGTACCTGTGCTCAGCTTCTAAACCCCCGCGTGCATCCCTTGGGGGCAGGCTAAGGCCAACGCATCCCCTTGGCCGGCAAGTCATTTCCATTCTGAGCACCTTTCTACGTGAGCCTCTCAGAGGTGTTTCTGGAGGTGTGTAAACAGACTTCCCGGAGAAAGGTGTGCATTGTTCCCGCTGGGGATTGCGAGTGACCACGCCCTCAGGCCCTAAATCCGATCAGAAGCTTGCAGCGCATTGGTGGATTTCGTGCCCCCGGGGGTTGGGATGGGGGCGGAGTGGGTGGTGAGCCATCAAAGGGCTGGTGGGACTGGCCCAGGCTGTCACTTGCAGACCGGCCGTCTCTGGGAAGGAGGCATCCCTGCTGCAGCTGGAGCTCCGAGATGGACACTCTCGACACTCTCGTGGGCCTCGTTTGCAGAGACATGGAGGCTGCTTCTCTCGACTCGGGAGGTGAGCCTCCACCTCAGTTCCACGTCTTTCCCAAACTCCACTCTTCCCGGCCAAGTGCCGCTGCTGTGGATGCCCGCCGGGGACCCTCTCGGCAGGAGGAACCGTGCCCGCCGGCCCAGACCGTTGGGCGCTGCCAGCGTGGTGACTTGGCGCGTGTGTCAGCAGGGCTGGCTCCCGCCCAGACACGTCTCCTGAGTTGGAGGAGACCGTCTGTGGTCGGGGCTGGGCTTTGCAATATGGGGAACACCTGCTACTTGAATGCAGCCCTGCAGTGTCTGACCCACACACCACCCCTGGCCAGCTGGCTGCTGTCCCAGCAGCACTCGACGATCTGTCCAACCCAGACCTTCTGCATGCTGTGTGCTATGCAAGCCCACATCACGCGAGCCCTCCTTCATCCTGGCGAGGTGATCCGGCCCCGCCAGGACCTGCTCACTAGCTTCCACAGGCACGAGCAGGAAGATTCCCACGAGTTTCTGATGTTCACGCTGGACGCCATGCAGCAAGCGTGCTTGCGTGCCTGTGAGCTGTTGGGCTGTCCCTCCAATGACACCACCCTCATCCGTCAGATCTTTGGTGGGTCCTGGCGATCTCAGGTCCAGTGTCTCCACTGCCTTGGGGTTTCAGACACGTTCGACCCTTATCTGGACATCACCCTGGATATCACGGCAGCTCAGAGTGTGGACCAAGCTTTGAAAGAGCTGGTGAAGCCCGAGAAGCTGGACGGTGAAAATGCCTATCGTTGCAGTGTTTGTCTCCAGAAGGTGCCTGCCACCAAGAGGTTGACTCTGCACAGCGCCTCCAAGGTCCTGATCCTTGTGCTGAAACGCTTCACACAGATCGCCGGCGACAAAATGGCTCAGAAAGTGCACTATCCCCAGTGCCTCGACTTGCAACCCTACATGTCCGAGCAGACGGCAGGCCCACTGGATTATGTGCTCTATGCAGTGCTGGTGCACTCCGGGTGGAGCTGTCACCGAGGACACTACTTTTGTTATGTCCAAGCTGGCAACGGCCAGTGGTATCACATGGACGATGCCAAGGTTACCGCCTGTGACGTGACGTCTGCCCTGAGCCAAAGCGCCTATGTCCTCTTTTATGCCCAGAAGAGTGCCTTGGAAGGAGACGGTGGGCCAGTGGCACCGGGAGGGGCACCGACGTCCCTGGGGGCTGACCCCACAGGCACTGTCGTGGCCCACAGGGGACCGGAAAGAGATGCCAGCATCAGAGCTCCTGGGTCGGAGGAGCCCCTGGAGGAAACAGGCGTTCAAGCAATCAGCTTAGAGCAGTGGAGACGCCTCCAAGAACACGACCGACCTCGGCCTGAATTCAACCTCAGGAAGGTCGAGTCTGCCCTGCCTGCCGGTGCGGTCGTGATTCACCGGTCGAAATACGCAGCTGGCATGAACCCACAACTGCCTGAACCGGGGAACTACCAGCTCAACCATCCAACCAGGGACAGCCCACCTCAGGGGCCCATCAACATCAGCAACGTCCCTTGTCTCAGCGGGAGGGCCAAAACTACCAAGAAAAAGAACAAGAAGAAGCAGGGGGCTCTGGGTGCATTGCACTAGGCTCCGGTGCACATCCCTGCAGACACGCACACACACCCACGCACCAACCCACACACCCACCCGCTCACACACTTGCTGCCCAACCTACGCTCACCTAGAGGAAATCGGGTGTGCTACACGTGGGAATAATCTACCCTTGTGGAAGGACTGTTAGTCTGCAGTGTTCATGGGACGTGCTATTCACTTGGAACTTCTTACTACTGAGCTTTCAGGCGTGGCTCTCCACTGGCATGCTACTGGGGAGGGTGGGATTGATGACTGGGTCTAAGGACTGTCTCAGCACAATCCACGTCCACGGCACTGGAACAGTCCTTTGGGGATGGGGCATCTGGTAGGTTTCCTTTGGTTTTAACCCTCCCCTCCCCACCCCCAACCCCTTCATTTGCTGCACTATTGGCTTCTTGTGAAGGACGCAGCCTGGAGGCTCCTCAGAAAGGCTCACGCCCACCCAGGTGAGGAGGAAACCTCCTGAGCCCTTCAGAGGGTCCATGACCCTCTCCTGCCTGCTGGGGTCTCCCCCTCCTGGTCCAGTCAACTGGGGATGACCCCAGCCTCCCAGGTCACCAGCCCCCACACCCCATCCCGCTGCGCATAGCTCAGCACAGCACAGACAAATACGAATATTCCCAAGACCTGGTGCAGGATTCCATGGGAGCCGGGCAAGCAGGCTCTAAGGGTGGCTGTCAATCGGAGGCCTTGTGCAAATGCCTGAAAGGAATGACCCGGCCACCCATTCATCACTTGCCCTGGAGACTTCACAAGGATACTTCTCCAAAGACACCTGGGGCTGGATTTCATTTGAAAGGGATATGTTGGAGACTCTCCAAATGCCAACCAGGAGAAACGATGCAAACCACCCACCCCCGCAGCAACACCAGCAACAACGCCAAAACCCCAACAGCAAGAGACAGACTCGGTACATCTTCTGACAGACCCGCACAGGTGAGAGTGGGATGTCAGGTACTATGGGGACCAGTGTGACAGAGGGGTCTCCACGGTGGGGAGGAGGATCCCTGCGGCAAGTGGGAGCTTGAACACGTCCTCAATTTTCCCTCTAAAGCTGACAGCGATTGCCACTGGTTCACTGATTGCGGGTGCCTGCGAGGACCACAGTGTCTTCTGGCCACAGCACAGCAAGCGCACGAGTGAGCCAGCGGAGCGAGTGAGGGGGTGAGTGCAGGAGCTGTCCCACGAAGGGCAGAGGTGGGGCTCTGTTTCCCTAGCCCTTGGGTCGAATCGTGGGAGGGCGAACCCAGAGGACCTGGGGGGATCGTCAAAGCCCAGGATCCTTCCCCAAGACCGAAGGAAGGAACGTAGACATTGGTGAGGAAGGGTTAGGGGGAGGGGGAGTGGACTGTGACCTGGAGGTGCTGTCTCTCCACCTCTGCACCAGGTGCGTGGCCATCTCCAGGCAAGGAGAGGCAACCGGAGGAGAAGCCACCAAGAGATCCGTATCCTCTGCAGGTCCACATGGAGGAAGGGGCTCGTTCTACCCTTTGAGAGTCCCTGAGCGGCATAGAACGGGGCACCTCTGGGAACGTGGGCCAAAACAACTGCATCATGCCTGGGAAAGCCTGGGACAACCCCCTGGAGTGGGCCAGTGGCTCCAGGTGAAGGAAGGGGCATTCTTGGCCAAGTTCACAGCACGTCAGTGCTCCCGCTCCCCCTCCACCCGCCCCTCCCCCTCCCCCTCATCCCTTTATCCCCTGAAGCA